>NC_046658.1:158702074-158704910 GCF_010883055.1 Belonocnema kinseyi | reverse complement strand
TGCGTATATCAATAAAATTCAAATAAAGACTGATCGCATGATAGATAGCCCCCACAGTGCCCCCAACATTGTACGGCACCAAACGCCCAAGCCACCTTAAAACTCAACTGTTGACATTTTTTTGTTACAAATTAATCTTTTTGTTTGAAAAGTATTTTTTTTCTTAAAAGTTTATTCTTTCAACTATGTATCTATGTATTTTCTAAAAACGTTAAAAAAAATTTTTTTACCACTTGGTTCAAAGTTAAACTATATTATTAAAAATTTATTTTTTGGTTGGTGTTCCATCATTTTAGTTGAAAATTCTTCTCTGGACAGAAATTTTACTATATCCTTGAAACATATTTTTTTTCTAAAGAAATTAATTTCTTAGTTGATTAAAAATTCGTGTTGTTGTTAAAAAGTATTCTTTTTGGTCGCATTTAACTGTTTTGTGGTATTTTTACGTTGAATTACACTGTTTTTTTTCTTGTTCTTATTTTGTTAAACTTTCTTTTGTAATAAAATGATTTTTTTTCATTGAAAGTGTAACTATTTTCTTTTTGGTTGAAAATTCATATATTTGGTTGGAGATTCTAATTTCTTGAAAAATGGATATATTATTGAATTTATTATTTAACTATCCCAATTGAAGATTCGTCACTTTAGTTGTAAAGAAATACTCCAGGAGAGAATCCTTAGACTAATATCAATACTAATATCTCGAAAGAAAGTTAATCTTCTAGTTTAAAAATTCATTGTATTTGGTCAAATTTAAAAATGTTCAATTAATAATTTCAAAGTCTTGGTTGAAAATTTAAAAATTTGATATAAATTTCATCTATTTGATTGAAAATGAATTTTTTTTAACGAAAATTTCTTTTTTAAGCTTAGTTATTTTTAAAAATCAATCTATTTAGTTGATAATTCATGTATTATTAGATTGAAAACTCAACTGTTGACATTTTTTTGTGAAAATCAATCTTTTTGTTTGAAAATTTTTTCTTGAAAGTTTATTTTTTAAATTATGTATCTATGTATTTTGTTAAAAAAATTTTCTTTGAAAATAATTTTTTTTAACCACTTGGTTCAAAGTGAAACTATATTATTAAAAATTTTGTTTTTTGGTTGGAGATGCATCATTTTAGTTGAAAATTCTTCTCTCTGGTGAGAAATTTAACTACATTCTTGAAACATATTTTTTTTTTTGTAAAAAATTCACTTCAATTGAAAATTCGTTTTATTTTTTGTTTCCAATTTAAATTTTTACTTTAAAATTTAACTATTCTATTTTTAGTTGAAAATTCAACCTTATCGTTTAAAAAATCAACTATTTGTTGATAAATTAACCTGCTTTATATGAAGTTCAACATTGTCACTAAAAATTCATCTTTTTAGTTACAAATTTAATTATTTTTGCATAAAGTAAAATTTAATTTCTAAAATTTAAATAAAAAGTTGACATTTTGGTTTTTCAGTAAAAAATAGATTCTTTTCCTTTAAAATTCATTCTTTTGGTTGAAAATTTGTTATTTAACGAAAAATAGAACTAATCCAGTTGAAAATTCATAATTGTAATAAAAAAATTCATCTCTTTGGTTCAAAATCCGTTATTTTTTGTTGACATTAAATTTTTTAGCTGAAAATTAAACTATTCCATTTTTGATGGAAAATATATTTTTTTAATTGAAAATTCAACTACTTCGTTGAAAATTCATATATTTGCTTGAAAATTCATCTTCTCGGTAGAAAATTAATCTTCTCGTTCGGAAATTCAAACATTCGATTTAAATTTAATCTGTTTGCTAAAAATTAGTCTTTTAACTAGAAATTTTTTTTGAAAAAAAACACTTATTTTCTTTATTTAAAAATTAAAGTATTTGGCTGAAAAGTAATGTATTTTTTAACTTCATAACTCAACTCTGTTCTTTGAAGTTCATTTTTTTTTTTCAAGTATAATCGGATATTAATTGTTTGCAATGCAAATTTGATTATTCTATTTTACATTGTAAATTTATTGTTATTATTTTAAAATTTAATTTTTATCTTAAAAATTCGTCTTTTCGTATGAAATTAATATTTCTGCCTGAAAATTCATCTTATGGTTTCAAAAATCTTTTTTTTTTCTTGTTGAAACTTAAATTTTTCAACTAAAAATTTTTAAGTTCCAGTTTTGATTATAAATCTATCTTTTTTGGTTGAAAATTTAAGAGTTTAAATAAAAATTTATGTATGTTGTCAAACATTTGTTTTCGTCTTTTTGCAGAAAATTAATCTTTTTGCATTAAAAATTTGTTTTATTTTTTTTTGTGTTGAAAGATAATTTTTTCAGATAAAAATGAAAATTTATAGTTTTGACAGGAAATTTATCTTTTTTGTTTGAAAACTCATATATTTAGATGAGAATTCATTTATTTTATTGAGAAAAAAATTTGTTTGTAGCAAATTAATTCTTGTGGTGTAAAATTGAACCACTTTGTACATCACATTTTAGCTGAAAATTCTTCTATCTGGTTAAAAATTTAACTATATTCTTGAAACATATTTTTTGTAAGAAAATTAATATCATAGTTGAAAATGTACCTATTCTTTTTTTGGCTGCAAATTTATTTATTTGTTGAAAATTAGTGTTTATGTTAAAAATATTATTTTTCGTCGGGTTTAACTGTTTTGTTGAATTAAATTGTATTTTTTTTTTGTAGGAATTCATCTTTTTTTTTCTATTTTGAAGAAATTGTACTTTGTAGATTCTACTTTGAGTGGAAGCTTCTAATGTGTCCCCTAAGAGTTTACATTTTTCTTACACCTTCTCTATTCCTTTACACACCCTCCACACACTTACTTGGTGGTGGAAGGG
>NC_046658.1:158700912-158701974 GCF_010883055.1 Belonocnema kinseyi | reverse complement strand
TCTTTTTTGCAAAGTGATCTAGTATATTTTCTTTCGATAATATCAAATTTTCAGAACTGCCTGTGATTTTTTTAAAAAGCGCCCAAGCCACCTTAAATTGAAAAAATACAGGAATTATCAACTAAATAGATTGATTTTCAAAACTAAAAAAATAACTAAGCCGAAAAAAGAATTTTTTTTTAAAAAGACTTAATTTCAGTCAAATAGATGAAATTTAAATCAAATATTCAAATTTTCAACCAAGATTTTGAAATTATTAATTTAACACTTTTAAATTGTATCAAATACGATGAATTTTAAGCAAGAAGATTAACATCCTATCAAGCTATTGGTATTGGGATAGGATTCTCTCGTAGTTTTTTTTTTTTCGGGACGAGTCGGCGTTTAACTTCTCGAGCAGGCAGGGTGGTTTCGCCGCGTCAACAGGTCGTAGCCGGTAAGTTTTGCGGGCTCGTAAAGAAAATGAAGCGAAGGTATTCTTCAGTGATGGTGAACAAAGGGTCTCGTTCATTGGCTGTGGTAGACTGTAGGCTGGTTGGCTCGCGGACCGCGGTAGCTGAACTGCTGAACAAGCTCAGCTACTTCATTAATTTCCTGAATCGAATAGAACGACATCCTTTTCGCACGGCCGCGGAATCTGATTCATTGCGCCTGCGCCGACCCGATCGCCAAAGATATACTGTTTTCTAGTCGAATGAGCCAAGAAAATGCCACTCGGAGAGTGCGAGCGTGATAATGAGGTGCCAGCCGCCAGCTGCCATACCATGCCGCACCGTTCACAAATCACATTAGTTTCTTATTTCTCAACCCTACTTTCCACACGTCATCTACTCACACTTTTGCAATCATTTTTACATTCTTATTCATGAGAGTGCAATGCAATCGTCCAAATTTTCCAAATTAATCAGACAATTTCAACCAAAATTTCAAAATGGAGAGCATTTTCAAACATTTTTTTTCTTTAAGGGCATGCGACACAGTGGGATTCCTACATTACCAACCTCTTTTTTCCATTGAAAAAAATTTTTTTGTGAACCATAGAACTTTTTTGGTAAATGAAAT
>NC_046658.1:158697706-158700812 GCF_010883055.1 Belonocnema kinseyi | reverse complement strand
GCTATCTAAGGATGGTACTATAGAACGCCACCTCAAGGTAGGCCTAGTGGCGCCATCTCTTGGTCAGGCCGGAAACTTATCAATCCACCCTCGTATGAACAATTTTATTCTGAGAAAGATGAATTTTTAACAAAAATAGAATAGCTAAAAAACGAATTTTCAACCAAAGAGATCAATTTTTCAACTGGGATGGTTGAATTTTCACTTAAATAATAACAATAATAATAATAATAATAAACTAAAATACGAGTTTTTATTCTTAATTGAAAAAGTAAAGATTCAATATTTACCTTAAAATAAAAAATTTTAACAGAGACGTATATCTTTAAGTAAAAAGATTAATTTTGTACTAAATTAGTTAAATTTTCAACTAAAAAAATTAATTTTCAACCCTCTACAAAAATATTTTGTACCAAAAAAGATGAATATTCAAACCAAGAACAACAGTCTTCTACAAAAGAATTCAATTTTCAACAAAAAGATTGTTTATTTTGGACTTTTAATATTTTCAGATTAAAAAAGAAGGTGACAGTGAAAATAAATATTAAACATCTCAATTAGGTCCAAATTGATATATTTTTAAAGAAACAATTGTTGTTTTTTTCTTTAAACCAAATCAAAACATTCAAATACGCATAACTTTGTAAACAAACTTTTTTTCACAAATTAAAGGTTCAATAAACTAATTAAAGAATAAAGAATAAAAAACTAATTTTTAAGAAAATAGATGGAATTTAAATTAAATATTTGAAGCTTAAGCCAAGAAGATTAATTTTCTTCTGAGAAAGATGATTTTTTTTAATTATGAATTTTTACCGTTGTAATAAAAATTTGCACTAAAAATGGAATAGTTAAATTTGTAGTAAAAAATATAAATTAAGAAAACGAATTTGCAACAAAAGAGATAAATTTTCAACTCAAATGATAAATCTATAACTTTAATTTCAGTTACTTTTAAGTTATTTTGTGTTTTCTTTATACTCTCTCCAGAGTTGAGTAGTAACTTGTTACAAGTAATTAAGTTACTCAAGTGTTACTTTATTTATAACTTTTAGGGTAACATCGTTACTTTTTTAAACAGTAATTTGTAACGATTTTTGTAGTAACATGGTACGTTAATTTTAGTAATTTTTTTTGTATATTATTACTGTCTTTTTTGGTTGAAAATTAATGCATTTTGTTAAAAATTCAAATAATTTGTTTGGTTGAAAAGTAATTTTTTTGTTAAAATTTCATATTTTAGGTATGAAAATGCATTTCAAAATCTATCTGTTTTGGTACAAAATTCTAATTTTTGCTTGTTAAAAAGTTAACTATTTTAATAGAAAATCATCTTGGTTGGGTTAAAGACTCAGCTAATTGTTTGAAAATCTATATTATTTGGTTGAATTCAACTATATTTTAGTAGAAAATTCAAGTATTTGTTTGAAAATTAACTTTTTTAAAAATTTAAATCTGATTTCAATCCAGAAAATGTTATTGGTTGAAATAATATCAAATATTATTTTTTGTTAAGAATTCATCTATTTTGCATTAAAATTCCTGCATTTTGTTAAAAATTTAACTTCCTTATTTCTTTGAAAAGTACCTGTTTGGTTAAAAATTTATATTTTCGGTTTGAAAATGCAAATTTTTATATCTAGTAGAAATTTGGATTGATATTTCTTAACCTAATCCAAAAAATTTTTTCCTTTTTTTTTAAGTTTTCGAAACGTTGAAAATCATATAACTTTTTTAATTTTTCTCGAATTTCAAAATGTCATCAGGATAATTTGCTAGCCTTTTCCCCGTGCACCAAAAATTTGGCAAAAACTTCTAAAACTCATAAAAGTTTTTTTTTTAATTTTGAAAAAGCTCTAACTTTTGGAATTTTGGTTGAATCGAAAAACTTAACTGATATATTTTCTAAATATATTGGATATCTAGTGAATAAATCAAATGAAATTTTTTAATTTATCAGAAAAATATTTTTTCTATTTTTGTGAACATTTGCAAAATTTTCAAAAGTATATAACTTTTCTAATTTTCATCGAAATTGAAAATTTTATTTTTATCATTTTCAAGTCTTGTACCCATCTATAAGAAACTTTGACCAAAAATTTCTAAAATAGAAAAAAATTTCAAATTTTGAAAATGCTCTAGATTTTTTAATTTTGGTTTTAAATATTTGCTTAAGGAACTTAACACATCAGGATAACTAATTCGGAACGAAAGAGTCGAAGAATTCGTAAAGGATATTAAAAATTAATATAGCTTAAGAATCTCTTAAAATTCGTAATTTGTAAAATAATGGAACTTTTTTTAGAAATTTTGTTGTTATCGAAAAATGTTATGGGTGTAATTTTCAAATATATTTAATATCTATGAAAAATGTTCCGTAAAATTTATTTATTTATCAGCAAAGCTGTTTTATCTATAATTTTTTCTATTTCTAAAATTTCTCAAATTTTTGAAAAGTATATAACTTTTCTACTTTTCATCGCAATTTAAATTTTTATTTTGTTAATTTGCAAGTCTTCTACCCATCTATAAGAAATTTTGACAAAAATATCTGAAATTTAAAGAAAAAAAATTTTTGAAAATGCTCTAGATTTTTTAATTTTGGTTTTAAATATTTGCTTAAGGAACTTAACACATCAGGGTAACTAATTCGGAACGAAAGAGTCGAAGAATTCGTAAAGGATATTAAAAATTAATATAGCTTAAGAATCTCTTAAAATTCGTAATTTGTAATATAATGGAACTTTTTTTAGAAATTTTGTTGTTATCGAAAAATGTTATGGGTGTAATTTTCAAATATATTTAATATCTATGAAAAATGTTCCGTAAAATTTATTTATTTATCAGCAAAGCTGTTTTATCTATAATTTTTTCTATTTCTAAAATTTCTCAAATTTTTGAAAAGTATATAACTTTTCTACTTTTCATCGCAATTTAAATTTTTATTTTGTTAATTTGCAAGTCTTCTATCCATCTATAAAAAACTTTGACAAAAATATCTAAAATTTAAGGGCATGCGACACAGTGGAATTCCTACATTACCAACCTCTTTTTTCTATTGAACAAAATTTTTTTTTGAACCATAGAACTTTTTTTGTAAATCAAA
>NC_046658.1:158688249-158697606 GCF_010883055.1 Belonocnema kinseyi | reverse complement strand
TATCAGCCTTGGAGGAGATTATGTTGAGAAATAAAAAAAAAAATTCTTAAAAACATTGTTTTTCTTGGTCAGGCCGGAAACTTATCAATCCACCCTCGTATTGGTTTGAATAATCATCTTTTTGTACAAAAATTCAATAGACTGTTTGGCTATTTTGTTGAAAATTCTTCGTTTTGGTTAAAAATTTAACTATTTGCTGAAGAATTGATTTAATTTGTAAGAAATTTAACAATTTCATTAAAAAAAATTTTTTTTTCACTTAAAAACTTAACTAATTTGTTAGGAAATTAATCTTTGAACTTAAAAATGTGTGTGATTATAAAACATTTCAAATTAATTTTTAATCTTTACATTTTCAATTAAAACTTAAAACTCGTGTTTTATTTTATTTTTATTATTTAACTGAAAATGTGTTTATTTTAGATCAAGATTTACCATTTGAGTTGAAAATTTATCCCTTTGGTTAAAAATTCGTGTTCTTAATTTTTATTTTTCAACTACAAATTTACCTATTCCATTTTTGGTGAAAAATTGATCTTTTTAGTTAAAAATTTAACTAAACTGTGAAAATTCATCATTTTTGTTGAAAAATCATTTGTCTCAGAAAAAATTCTTCTTCTTGGTTTAAACTTCAAATATTTAATTTAAATTTCATCATTTTTTAATTAGTTTTTTATTCATCAATCTTTAATTTTAATTATACCATTTTGATTCCATTTTTATTTGAAAATGGATTATTTTAATTTGAAGATCAAACTGCTTAGTTAAAAATTTATATATTTGGTAGTAAATTCTTCTTCTTTGTTAAAAAATTTCCTTTGTAATTGAAAATTAAAATAATTAATTAAAAGTTGAACAATGGATTTATTTGGTAAAAATCAATTTTTCCCACCGCAAATTTAGCTATTCCATTTTTGGTTGAAAATTAATCGCCTTTATCCTTAACTTAATTATTAGATTAAAAATTAATCCATTCCTAACAATTTTTTAATTATGATCTTTTCTGGTTGATATATCAACTATTAAATTTTTCGTTTAGAATTTATCTTTTTAGGGAATATGCAACTATTCAGTTGGAAATTTAACTATTTTGTTGAAAATAAATTTTTTGTCATTAAGAATTCAACTGGTTGGTTGAAAGTTGAACCACTCTGTCAAAAATTCATATTTTAATTTTTAATTGAATTTTCATCATTTACTTGAAAATTCAACTATCTGATGCATAATTCATGTTTTTTTTTACATTCATCTTTTTTGGTACAAAAGTAAGCTTCTTAGTTAAAAATAAACTATTTTTTTTTCTTGTTAAAATGTTATAATTTCTTCGACTGAATATTCCACTATTCCTTTTACGAATAAAAAATTTATCTTTTCCTGTTAAAAATTTAAATACTTGGATGAAATTTTTTTTGTAGAAAACTAATTCCATCAGTTGAATATTTATTTTTTTCGTAGATAATTTTTTTTTTTTGACAATACATGGATTTTATAATAATTTGTCTTTTTTGGTAGAAATTTAATCTTCTTTGTTGAAAATTTATCTTTTTTGGTAGAAAATGTATTCATAATATTGAAAATTCGTTTTTTTTTGTGAAAAATTAATCTCATCAGTTGAATGATTTTTTTTTAATTAATGTTTCATGGCTTGGATTTTATGTATTTTGTTAAGAACTTGTTTTTTAAATTGAAAATCAGTCTTCTTGGTTAACATTTTATCTTTTTGGTGGTAAATTCAAATATTTTTTAGAAAATTCGTATTTTTTACTTCTTATTATCACAATATTTTACTAATTCACTATCGTATTTTTTGTTCACAATTCATCTCTTTTGGCCAAAATTTAACTATTTGGATGAAAGTTCATGTATTTTGGTAAAAATTTCAACTATTTGCTTAAAAAGTAAATATTTCTTGACAATTCCTATTCTCGGGTGAAAAATTCAGCTGTTTTGTAGAAAATTTGTCTTTTTGGTTTGAAAATTCAATAATATAATTTATTTTTTCATGGAAAATTTAAATATTTCCGTAAAAAATCAATCTGATTTGATTGAAGATTCAGCTATTTTTTTTGAAATTAGGTTTTTTTAATTGAACTCAATCGTGTTTTTAACTTTAAATATCAAATTTTTATGGTTGAAGTAATAATCGCAACTATAATATTTTTCGTTAAGTATTCGTCTCTTTTAGTTGAAAATTTTTGTTTTTTTGTTAAAAATTCTACTATTTTGTTAAAAATTCGTCTTTCTGGTTGGAAAATTAAACAATTCAGTAGAATTTTTTTTTCTTTTTCGTTTCAAATTTCAGGTTTTGTGGATTCAAAATTATCCTTTTTGGTAAAAAAAAGTCTATTAATTTATTGTTTGAAATTGCACTATTGCGGTAGAAAATTAATCTGATTCGGTTAAGCATTTTTAGGTTGAATTGAAATGTGTTTGATTTAAAATTAATTTTTTTCTTTGTTAAAATAATATCAGCTATTATATTTTTCGTTGAGAATTCATCCATTTTACTTGGAAATTCATAGAAATTTAACTAGTTCGTAGAAAAGTAAACAAAAATTATCAAATTAATTTAGCTTTATTTTTTCTAAATTTTGTTAAAAATTAATCTTTTTTGGTTAAAAATTTAAGTATTGTGTTTCAAATAATTTTTTTTGTGTTACAAATTTGACTACTTTGGTAGAAAGTCCAACTATTTATTTGAAAAGTAATTTTTTTTTGAAAATTCATCCTTTTGTATTGTAAATTCAATTATTTTGTTTAAAACTTGCATGGTTCGTTTTTTGGTTCGAAAATAAATTCCTTCTGGTAAACATTTTTAATATTAAAAAAATACAACTGTCAGGTCGAAAAAAGTGATTGAAAACCTTTTTTGATTTTAAATTAAACTCTTCTGTTGAAACTTTGTCTTTTTTCTTTAAAATTTGATTACTTTATTCATAAATAATCTATTTGGTTGAAAATGCAATATTTTTACATGAAATTTCAGAAATTTCTTTGTGAATTAAGTTTTCATGTATCATCATATTAGTTATTTTCATTTTAAATTATAAAATCAAGTTATTAAAAAAAAGTAACTTATTGCCCAAGACTGTTCTCAAGCTTACTTTTCACACGTCAATTACACTTTTGCAATCACTGTTCTATTTTTACAATAATCTTTTTCAATTGACCCGCATTAATTTCGATTGAATTGCATAATAAATTTCATTGAACTTTAATTTTCAATTGAAGCCATTTTTTTTGAGAACGAAGTGCAATCCTAAAAATATCAAGCGCTCTATTCATAGAGTGTGCCAGATATGTTTATTGTTAGATTGATTGAGCAAGCCAGTTTCCTTGAAAAATAAATGGGGTCTTTTCAAGTTATTTCATAGTGTGTCTCTAAATCATAAGTAATGGGTCATCCATCAATTACTTAATTTTCCAAAAATATTCAACCCCAGAAAAGGTACTGTTTTTAACAAATTATTTTAAAAGCATTAAAAATTAACTCTAATGTTAATTAAATTTATTATTCTGAAATGCAAAAATAAACTGAATTGCTGTTCATTTATTTTAAGATGTACCTGATAAGTAAATCCAACTATTTCTGTTAAAATTTTTTTTAAAAACATTTTCTTAAAGATTCAAAAATTTCGTTCAAAGCAATCCTTTTTGATG
The DNA here is from genome assembly GCF_010883055.1 of Belonocnema kinseyi. Taxonomy (NCBI): domain Eukaryota; kingdom Metazoa; phylum Arthropoda; class Insecta; order Hymenoptera; family Cynipidae; genus Belonocnema; species Belonocnema kinseyi. The sequence goes on along the minus strand of NC_046658.1, from coordinate 158,693,946 downwards.
GAATATTTCACTGTTTTGATGAAAACTCGTCTTTTTAGCACAGAGAAGCATTATTTTTCATTAAATTTTGTTCTTTATTGACTGAGAAAACTTTCTTCGATGACAATTTATCTCTTTTCTTTAAATTTTTTAGATAGAAAATTTGAGAAATTAGGCTACACATTTTTTTCTTAATTGAATGAAAAGTCTTTGTTTGGTAGAAAATTAAATTCTTTTGTTCAAAATTCATCCTTATGGTTTGAAAATTAATCCCTTTATTAAGAGTGTCATCTTTTTTGGTTGAACATGCAACTGTTTTGGTTTAAGGTTTAATTATTTTTTTGAATATTTATCAATTTAGTTAAAAATCATTTTTTTGAATGAAAATGACATTTTTTGAAAAAACTACTACAAAATTTTGAGTTTTGCTTGAAAATTAGCCTTTCTTTTCTTGAGTTCAAATTTTTTTGTTTGATATTTAGAATTTTGATGGTTAAAACATCAACCATTACAGTTCTCGTTCAAAATTTAACTTTTTATTGAAAATTCAACTACTTTGTTGAAAATTAAATTATTTTGTTTAAAAGTTATTAGTTTTATTAAAAAATCATCGTTTTGAGTTCAGAACTAACTTTTTGGATGGAAATTCGTGTTTGCTGATTAAAAATTGAACTGCTGTAAAAATATATTCTTTAATTGAAAATTGAAATATTTTGTTGAAAAACTTTATTTTTTGGTTTAAGAATCAATCTTGTTGGAAATTCATTTCTGTTGTTGCAAATTAAACTATTTTCTTCATAATTCGTGTTTTTGATTGACAATTTCTTTATTTATTCGTTTTTTTATTTAACTGTTTACAATATAACAATATAATTTATTAAATTATTTTGTGCATTAACTAAAAAATCTGTTTAGGTTAAAAATGCCACATTTTCGTTGACATTTTTTCATTTTTGATTGGAAATTCTTCTCTTTTAGTAATGATTACTTTTTTTTTTTTCTTAAAAACGCATCTGTTTGGGATAAAATGAATCGGTTTTCGTTCCGAATTTCACTTTTTTAATGCGAATATTCAACTGCTCGGCAGAAATTTGAATGACTTTTCTAAAAAAGTAGTTTTTGTTTAAAGTTTCATCATTTTAGATACAAATCGATTTTTTTGATTGATTGATTCGTTGAAACATCATGCTTTTTGGGAAAAATGCAACGTTTTTCATTAAATTATTACCCCCTATTAACTAAAAAAAAAAAATTATTTCAATTGAATATTTATCGCTTTTGATGAAAATTGTTGTTGTTGTTGTTGTTACATTTTCGTTAAGAGTTTAACTTTTTTATTGATAATTTAAGTAGTTTTTTAAAAGTTTTTTTTAAAAAGGTTTTTTTTTCTCTTTAAAATTTAAGGATTCTATTTTTCTGTTTTGGTCTTTGATTATAATATGTTTGGTTAAAAAAACGTATTTTAAAAATTCAACTTCTTTTTCTTTATTGACTCAAACATTTTTCTTGTTTGAAAATTGAATAACTTGGATGAAAGTTAAACTACATTTTCTAAAAATGAATTTTTTCATTTGAAGATTTATCATTTTAGTTAAAACTTCATTTCTTTGGTTGAAAATTTTACTATTTGAAAAAAAATGTTTTTTTTTTAAATTGAAATTCAATTTTTCGCGTAAAATTTGACTTTAGTTAATTTTTTTTTATAGTTTTTTGCAAAATTTAACAATTTCGTTCAAGATTCTTTTTTTTTATCTAAAGTACATGATTTTAGCTGAAAAATCATTTCTTTGGCTCAAAATTTACATATTGTGTTAAAAATTCTTTCTTTTGGTTGAGTTTTTCTTAACAGACAATTTGATTATTTCATTTTTGGCTCAATTTTTTTTCGATTTGGAAATTACATGATTTTGTAGAAAATTAAAACATTTTTGTTGAAAATTCATGTATTAAAAATAGACAATTTTGGATGACACTTTTTTTATGGATTGAAAAATGTTTCTTGTTTAAAAATTCAACTACTTCTGACTAAAAATTCATCATTTTATTTGAAAATTCATTTATTTGGTTGAAAATTTAATTATTTTGTCAAAAATCTCTTCTTTTCGTTGAATTCCATCATTTGGTTAAAAAATGATTATTTCATAGCTAAAAATTTGACTATCCCATTATTGGTTTGAAATTTTCTTTTGAGTTGAAAATTCAACGATTTTGTGGGAAAATAAAGAATTCTGTTAGAAATTCGTCCTGTTTGGTTCAGTTTAACCGGCTTGGTTGGAAATTAATATAGTAAAAATTTATAATTTTGAATGACATTTTTTTCTTTATTGATTGCAGAATCTTTCTTGATTGCATTTTCAACTACTTTGTAAGAAATTAATTTTTTTGGTTAAAGATTCACAATTTTAGTTGAAAATTCATTTCTTTGGTTAAAAATTCCTTTCTTTTATTTAAAATTAATATTTTTAAATGAAAATATAACTATTGAATTTTAAGAGTTGGGTGGCTCCCAATAAATATAATCTTGTTTTTTATTTTCAAATAAAACTAGCTGTACTTAAACATAAAACGTTAAAAAACTAATCAGATCCCGTTTAGAGTACAAGTGACATTTTTCTCCTAAGGTTTTGAAACAGCAATAAAAAAAAACGACTTAAAAGTTAGAATGCAGACAGAAAAGACACAGTTGATGGTTTAATGACTCAATAATTTAAAAATGTCTTTTAGATGACGAGAGACAAAAAGGGATCGGATTCTTGGTTGAAAAATCGGTTTCTTTATTTCTTATCTTCGATACTAAAACTATAGGTCTGATCGTCAAAAACCTGCTTTAAAGGATTTTTGAGATAACTGAGGAGCCAATACCCTTCCATAGACTTCATGCTGTTTTCCCCTTTTTAAAGAATTCTTCGTTTTTCCCTTGTTTTTAAGAAACTTCCACTGTGTCTCGTTTTTTGGTCTAATTGCGAAGTGAATTAATAGACAATAGAAAAATCAAACTATTTTTCACTTTAAAGTTCATTCTTTTTACTTGGAAAATCTATTTTTACATTTTTGGTTCAGAATTAGTCTCTCTTGGTTCAGGCTTCTACTATTTTGTTGAAAATTTTATTGCTTAGATAAAAGTTTATCTAGTATCTAAAAAAGTAATCTTTTGCTGGTTAATATACAATTATTTTGTAGAATTATTTGAAAATAAAATTCAACGATTTGATTGTAAAATAAAGTTTTGTTGAAAATTCGTCTTTTTAGCGTGAATATTCCATAATTTGGTAGGATATTGAATAATTTGGTTAAAAATTGAATTATTGAATTAAAAATTAGTTTTTTTCTTTTATTTGAAAATTGATCCATTCTAATTTAAAATTCAACTATTCGGTTGAAAATTGAACTATTTACCTCCGAAAATTGGGTAGAAAATAAAATTTTTTGTTGAAATTTGTTTCTTTTTTTTCAAAATTTAAGAAATTGCTTAAAAGTTAACCTACTTTGTTTGAAATTCATTTTTTTTTAATAGTTAAAAATTTAACTATTTTCTTGAAATTTTATTTGTTTGGGTTAAGAATTAATCTTTTTATCTAAAAACGTTACTATTTCATTTTTAGATAAAAATTAACTATTTGATTAAAAATTCATACATTTTTTACCAAATAGTTAAAATTTCTAATAAATAATTTATTTTTTACCCAAGAAGTTCAATTTTCCAGCGAAACCAGATATTTTGAACAAAAAAATTAAACAAAGAGTCAGTGTAATTTTCTACCAAATTGCTAAATATTCGATATAAAAAGACAATTTTTCTACAAGCAAGCTTTATGTTCATCCCGAAAATATGAATTTACAATAAAATAGTTAATTTAAAAAATAATTAGTTAAATTCTCAATTAAAATTATAAATCTTCAAAGAAAAAGATTTTGTTAAGAAAGAACTTCTACTTCAAATAATGTAGTAGGAGTTGCATTTTTGATAAAAAAAAGCATGATTTTTCAAGCAAATAAAATCAATTATCAATTTAAAATATCAAGTTTCAATCAAATATGGATTAGAAACATGTTTCTAGTGAAGAAACTTAATCCTCACCTAAACAAAAAATGAATTTTTAGAAACATAATTGAAGTTTCAACTACAGAGATAAATTTTAAATTAAAATGGTGAATCTTAAAAAAATTAATGTTAAGGAAATTGTTCAAAATTTAACCAAAAAATTGAATCTTTAACAAAAAATTTTATTCTTTGACCAAGATGATTAATTTTCTACAAAAAGGTGAATTTTGAGCAAAGTACATGAATTTTTAACTAGTTAATTGAATTTCCACTGAAAAAAGGATTTGTCAACCAAATAGTTGAATTTCTAACTAAAAAAGATGAATTATCAACCGAAAATAGAGTCGTCCAATTTTAAGTTAGAAAATAATAATTTCCAACCATAAATTTAACTAATTTTCAACCAGAAAATAATTTTTTCCTGTGTCAAATGAATATTTGCTTGAATCAATCAAATCTTTGTTTGAGCCTACAAGAAAGAAAGAATCTGCTTTGACAAACAAACTAGGTTGAGCAACATTTATTTGACGCTATATCAAAAACGGAATTTGTTAAATTCCTGAAAAATTTATTTGCGTAAAACAATGGTATGTTTGAATACGAAATTTTTGCTTGATTACAAAAAACTATTTTTTAATTCAATAAAATCTTTGTTTTACCCTAAATCAAAGAAGAAATCTTTTTTGGAACAATCAAATCCTTGTTTGAGCCTACATCAGAGAAAGAATCTGTTTCAGAAAATAATTTAGGTTAAACAAACACTTGATTGACCCTATATCAAAGATGGAATTTGATTCAAATAAATTTTCTTTGACGTAAACAGTGGTGTGTTTGAATAAAAAAAATCTGCTTGAAACAAATAGTTGTTTGAATTTACCAAATCTTTGTTTAACTCTGCATCAAAGGAATAATCTTTTTAAGAAACAAACTGGATTAAACAAACATTTGTTTGACCCTATGTCAAAGATGAAATTTGAATTAAGTCGAATTATTTAACCTAAGCAATGGTGTGTTTAAATAAAATAAATTTGTATTGAATCAAAACAAAATATGTTTGTTTGAATCAATAAAATCTTGATTTGTCCCTCCATCAAAGGAAAAATCTGTTTCATGAAACAAATAAGGTTGAAAAAACATTTTTTTAACCCTATATCAAAGATGAAACTTGATTCAAACAAAATTTGGTTGACTAAAACAAATTCTGCTTGAATCAAATAGTTGTTTAAATTAATCAAATCTTTGTTTGACCCTTAATCAAAGATAAAATGTATTCCAACAAACAAACTAGGTTAAACAAGAAATTTGTTGGACTCTTCATCACTGATGGAATTAGTTTTAAGCAATATTTATTTGACTTAAACAATCGTGTTTTTGAACAAATATTTTTTGGAACAATCAAATCTTTGTGTGACCCTACTGCAAAGAAAGAATTTGTTTCAGCGAAAAATTTAGGTTGAACAAACACTTGATTGATCCTGTATAAAAGATGGAATTTGATTCAAATAAAATTGATTTGACTTACAGAATGGGGTATTTGAATAAAAATTTTTTACATTAATCAAATATTTGGTTTGAATTAATCAAATCTTTGTTTGACCCTTAATCAAAGATAAAATGTATTCCAACAAACAAACTAGGTTAAACAAGAAATTTGTTGGACTCTTCATCACTGATGG
>NC_046658.1:158675194-158688149 GCF_010883055.1 Belonocnema kinseyi | reverse complement strand
TTGATCTACTGTCGGTAAGGTACAATCTCTGATTATATAGCAGATAAATTTAAAAATTTGAAAATAATTACTTGTACCATTAACACCTAGCTAAAAATTAGCGTTATGTTCTTGAATTAAGAGTTCTTATCCTGATCCCTCTAATAGCTTAATTGGAAAAACACCTGACCGGAATTCAGAAGTTTTGTGGTTCGATTCCCAATGGAGTGAAGATGGAGTAGGATCTTTTTTTCAAGAAATAATTTTAATTTTAATTTAAAAAAAAAAAATGGGTTAAACAATCATTTGTTCAAGCCTGTATGAAAGATGAAATTTGTTTGATTCAAATAGATTTATGTGTTTGAATAAAATAAATTTTCATTGAACCAAAACAAAATATGTTTGTTTGAATCAATGAAATCTCAATTTGACCTTACGTCAAAGAAATAGTTTGTTTCAAAAAAGAATCTAGGTTAAACAAACATTTGTTTCAAAGCTGGAATTTGTTTTGCTTAGGTAAAATTCATTTAGCTTAAACAATTATGTGTTTGAATAAAATTTTTTTCCTTCAATCAAATATTTGTTAGAGTCAATGAAATATTTGCTGGAGTCAATCGAATCTTTGTTTGATCCTACATCAAGAAAAGAATTTGTTTAATTCAAACGAACATTTTTCTGAATGTATTTTTAAAAAAAAATGAGCAACTGGCGTCTTCCTGGCGTTTGTTCATGAAAATGTTACAGTCGATACTAAGCCTCTACAAGGTGTAATAGTAGGTAGCGCACTGGAAATCTACCTGCCTTAGTGGATTTTTGAGATAACCAAGGGGCCATTCCTCTATTCGTCGAATCATAAATATGCCCGAGCAGGATGTTATCTATAAAACGGGGAGTAAAACACACGATGTGTTCGATCGTGATTCTTCGCCTCGCGAGAGGGAGAGTGAGGTTTGCAGAGGAGGGGAGAGGAGAGAAGGGGAGGGGAGGGGAGAGAAGTTGCATTCCCATTTATATTCACCAATACTGAAACGACCGATGGCTAGCGCTCCTGCCAGCCTCGGCTGAATTAAACGACGAAAAGACCACACAGGTACCTACCTGTATGCAGAATCGATTCTGACGAGCCTATTAAAATTCACGCGCCTCAAAGCTAGCGCCCCAACTTTTAAATCGCCCGCGCCCGCGCATACTGAAACACGACCGGCCCCATATAGATTTCGAAAATATGTGCGAAGAAAAGTATTAAAATGTTAACGAGCCTGGCCCAGAGCCGAAGCAGGCGAGACGATATTTGATTTGCATTATGTCGGGGCAAAGGTTAAAGAAGTGCTTTATATTGTGTACACTTGTATGTTGGTGTGGAGAACAAAAATGGACAAGCATGAGTCTTTTTTTGCTCGATGGGGAATTTATGGTGTCTTGCTTTCATCCTCTTTATAAATTCGATTTATAGGTCTCAAATTACAGAAATGGGTATTTGCAAAGATATTCTCAGAATTTGTGCCTGTCATTACTGCTGGACATTTTTTTTTTGGTCTTCTGAATCGAGGATTCACATAAATAGGAATTTGCAATTGTTATTATTGAGAGTGTACAATTGCAGTTCCTTTGAACGGAAAACATCATGTTGGAAAATATTTTAAAGTGGCACTAACATAAAATATCAGCTGTCTCGGCTGCGGATTGCAATTAAAAGTAAATTCTCATTTATAACCTGAAATAAAAAAATACTACCGATATGCTAAATTTCTGAATATGGCTGAACAAAGTTACACGCAAAAAAAGTAGCTAATTCCAAGAAAATCTATCGACAAATCCTGGTATAAAGTTTTATGCGTTTTACTACTCGGCGGGTGTAGAAGTAGACAATTTTGAAGTGACAGTAACATAAAATAACAGCAGGCTCTGCTGCGGATTGCAATACAAAATTTAATTCGCAGTTAAAATAAAAAATAAAAATATACTTTTTTCGCGTTTATATTCTTTATAAATTTAAGTATTAGGTCTCAAGTTATAGAAATCAGTATTTGCAAAGACATACTCAGGATTCACATACATAGGAATTTATATTATAATTATTAAGAGAGTACAATTTTAATCCCTTCGAACAAAACCCAACAATCGTGTTGGGGAATATTGAAATTGTTGTAATAAAGAAGTAGATAACCAACGTTCAAAAAAATATTTGGTTAAATTAACCAGAATTCTGGTTAAATATTCCCTTACTATTTTTTCTGGTTAAAGTAATCAGAATTCTCATTGTTTTAATCAAAATTTCTGGTTAACTCAACCAGAATTCTGGTTATTTTAACCAAAATTCTGGTTGCTGAACTTAGGCCACCAAATTTAGATTGCGAAAACTTATCCTGGATGAACAAAAATGTAGAAGTTGACAATTTTCAAGAGGCAATAACATAAAATAGCAGCGGACTCAGCTGCGGATTGCAATGAAATACAAATTTTCATTTAAAATGAAAAATGAATATATACTCCGGAGATATTGAGTTTCTGAATACGGATAAGCAAAATTTAATGTGAAAAAGTTGGTCAATTCTGAGAAAATTGATCAAGAATTTCAAAATAAAATTTTATGGGTATTGAAAATCGGCGAATGTAGAAGTTAATGATTTTTAAGTGGCACTAGCATAACAGAGCAATAAACTCGACTGCAGATTGCACTAAAATACAATTTTCCATTTGAAATAAGAAATAAAAATGTACTTCTAAGATACTAAATTGCTAAATAAGGCTAATCATAGTTTAATGTAAAGAAATTGACCAATTCTGAGAAACTCGATCGAGAGATCTGAGATTAACATTTTATGAATTTTTAAAAATTGGCAGATGTCGAAGTTAACAATTTATAAAAAAAGACAAAAAATAGCAGCAGAGTCGGCTGCGGATTGCAATAAAATACAAATTATAATTTAATATATAAAATGAAACTTTACTTCCAAGATACTAAGCTGCTGAATTCGAATAAACAAATGTATGGGTTTTAAAAATTGGCAGATGGCGAAGTTGACAATTTATTAAACAGACCAAATATAGCAGCAGATTTTCCTACGGATTGCAATAATATAAAAATGTTCATTTGAAATAAAAAATAAAAATATAATTCCAAAATACAAAGTTGCTGAATACGACTAATCAAATTTTAATTTTAAAAAATGGCCAATTCTGAGGAACTCGATCAAGAATTTTAAGATTAAAATATTAATCAGCAGACACTGATGCGGATTGCAATAAAGTACAAATTTTCTGTCAAAATAAAAAATAAAAATGCACTTTCGAGATAGTAAGTTTCTAGATACGTGTAAACAATGTATAATGTGAAAAAGTTTGGCAATTCTCAGAAAAACGTTCAATAATTTTAAGATTAAAATCGTATGTTTTTTATAAGTCGACAATTTGAAAGTGGCACTAACGCAAAACAGCAACATGCTTGGCTGCGGATTGCAATAAAATGTTGTATTGTCAGTTGAGATAAAATAAATAAATAATTTTGCGAGATACTAAGTTTCTGAATAAAGTTAAATTTTGATGTAAAAAAAGTTAGTCAATTCTAAAAAATTGATCAAGAATTAAAGAATTTGATTTTTCAAAAATGGATTCCTTGATATCCGACTTAACAACTTTTTAAAATTAAGTATCATATAATTTTGCAACAAAATGCTAATAGTCTATTAAAATAAATTATAATAATTACTTTTTGCTTAACAACAAAAGTGAAGAAGAAACTTTTGACTTTCAAATTATTCGGATTTTTAAGAAATTTTTAAGAAATTTTTTCTTATTTTCAAAAATTCGATTTTTCGAATTCACGTTAATGAATTTGAAATCTTCAATCTGTAAAATTCTTTGAAATCCTTTAAAATCCCTTTAACAGATTTTAAATTTCATTCGTGTATAGTTTCTCTATTCATTGCATCACTTTTTAAAATATTTTAACATTTTTTATTTCTGTGCTTAATATATTATGCTAATTTTATTAATGATTTTTTTAGAATAGAGAAAAAATTATAAGCAATTCATTAAATGGAAATCGTTATAGGCCTATCCTGAATTTCGTATATTTTTTCGTACTGAATATTAAATAGTAAATTATACTTTTATTCAGGAGAATTTTTCCTTTCTAGACCAATAAGTACCTTTTAAATAAAAGATAAAAAGTTCATCTAAAGTCATTCTACTTTGAAGAGAAAAAAATGGGAAAGGCGATGTTCGCATTTCAATATTTATAACAGTTTGAGAATCTTGCTACGAAGAGGTCTCACGCAATTAACTATCTTTTTACTTTGTTCTGATAAATTTATATTTCACACCCAAATTGGCTAATTTCAATGAAATCGATATTCAGCTATTATACGAAATTTGTATTCAACCTATTTATTATTTTTTTTTACCAAGAAGCATAAATTATTTCCTAATAAAGCGACTTGGTTTTAATCTAGTCGAGCGAGCAATTGACACACGTCAGCAAAATATCAGTCCTCTGAAAAAATTGTCAGATCCAATTTATCGATCGTGTCTTCAGAAGGTAAGTCGCCTTCTGAATAGCTATTCAGAACCAGTCAAGGAACCAGTAGAATTGACCAATCTTGAAGACAAGAACGAATCGCGGAATGAGCGTGACTAGAGCAAGCCCTAATATGTTTCAAATTTCGGACTAAGTAGGTGTCTTTTGTATGTCGAGTGTGCCATTTATAAGAAGCCAAACAAAATTTTTTCAACTGTATGCATTGAAACCCTCCAGATATTTTGTATCTAAAGTTGGATAAAAACGTTGGAAATAATTAAAAACTAAAATTATCCAACGTCAGATAAGTTTTATCGGGAGGAGGATATAAATTATCCGGAATCAGATAAAGTTAATCGAGAGACAGATACAAATTATCCAAAGTCAAATAAAGTTTAACGGGAGGCGGATAAAAATTATCTGACATCAGATAAGGTTTATCGACAGGTGGATAAAAAAAGTCCTATTTCGGATCAGTTTTATTTTGAGGCGGATAAGAATTCTCTGAAGTCGGATAAGCTTAATTTGGAGGGGGATCAAAATGATTCATAATTGAATAAAGTTTATTACGGGGCAGATAAAAATAATCCGAAGTCGGATAAGTTTTATCCGGAGGCAGATAAAAATCATCCGGAATCAGATCAAGTTGATCGGGAGGCGGATAAAAATGATCCTAAGTCGGATAAAGTTTATCGGGAGGTGGATGCAAATTATCTAAAATCAGATAAGGTTTATCGAGAGGTGGGTAAAAATTATTTGAAGTCAGATGAACATCATCAGAGGTGGATAAAAACTATCTAAAGTTAGATAAGTTTTATTGGGAGGAGGATACACATTATGCGGAATCAGATAAAGTTAATCGAGAGGCGGATAAAAATGATCCAGAGTCAAATAAAGTTTATCGGGAGGTGGATACAAATGATCTAAAATCAGATAAGGTTTATCTGGATGCGAATAAAAATTCTCTGAAGTGAGATAAGGTTAATTGGAAGGCGGATAAAAATGATCCAGAATTGAATAAAGTTTATCGGGAGGCGGATAAAAATGATCCAAACTCGGATAAAGTTAATTCACGCGCAGATGAAAATTATCCAGATTCAGATAAAGTTTATCACGAGGTATATCAAAATAATCCTTAGTCAGATAAGTTTTATTTGTAGGCGAATAAAAATGATCTAGAATCAAAGTTCTTCCGGGGCAAATAAAAATGATTCAAAGTCGGATAAATTTTATCGGGAGGTGGAAAAACTGATCTAAAGTCAGATAAGTTTTATCGGGAGGAGTATAAAAATTATGCAGAATCAGATGAAGCTGATCGGGAGCTGGATAAAAATAATCCTAAGTCAGATAAGTTTTATCTGTGGACGGATAAAAATGATCACGGATAAACATTATCTAACATCGGATAAAGTTTATCGAGAGGCGGATAAAATTGATCCAATATCGGATAAGGTTTATTGGGAGGCGGGTAAAAATTATTTAAAATCGGATAAATTTTATCAGGAGGTGGATAAAAATAATCCAAAGTCGGTAAAAGTTTATTCGGGCGTGGATAAAAATGATCTAGATTCAGATAAAGTTAGGCGGATAAAAATAATTTTAAAGCAGATCAAGTTTATCGTTAGGTGGATAAAAATGATCCAATGTCGGATTATTGTAGTTTTCAATTGTTTGCAATGTTTTATTCATCTTCAGACATAAATATCCCTAGGATTTACTGTTAACCATTAACAGACTTCGAGGAAACGAGTTTTAAACCAAGAAAGTTAAGTTTTTACCCAAAATAAATTGTTATATTATCAAATATAAAAGTTGTATCTAAATTTACTGATACTATTCTGTCCATTATATAAAATATAAATTAAAAAATAAAGAACCAGTTTAACGATAATAATTATATAGAACTATATATATGCTTAAAATAACCTTGGCCAAGCAACCACTAATACAACAAAAAAAGAATTTTTATTAGCAGACATGAATTTTCAAATAAAAAGATAAATTTTAAAGAAAATGGAATAGTAAAATTTTCATTAAAAAAATTTTTTTCAATTTAAAAACAAAACCAGGAAATTTTCAACAAACTAGTTTAATTTTTAACCGAAGAACCGAATTTTCTAATAAAATGATCAATCTTTAAGCAAAATAGACAAATTTTTAACAAAAGTAATGAATTTCCAACTAAAAAAGATAATTTTTCACCCAAAAGTGGAATAGATAATTTTTTAATTAAAAATTTGTTTGAAACAAAAAAATAAGCAAATTTTCAAAATAATAGTTCAATTTTCAATCCAAGAAATAAGTTTTCAATTAAAATAGTGAATATTTTATCCAAAAAATTAATTTTGTATCAAAGAAGTATGAGTAAAATTATTATTTAAAAAATAGTAATTTTTTAATAAACTGAAACAAGTTTTCATCAAAATTGTTATACTTTTCAAGTAAATGAATGAATTTCCAATTAAAATTATGCATCTTCAAACAAAAAAGCAGAATTTTCAACAAAAGGAATGAATTTCCAAATAAAAAATATAAATTTTCACCCAAAGTGTAAAACATAAGGATTCAATTTGAAAAATTATTTTTAACACAAAAAAAGAAGCAAATTTTTAAAAAATAGTTGAATTTTTAATCAAAGAAATGAATTTTCCAGTAAAATAGTAAACATTTTACCAAAAAAAATTTAACGAAGAAAATTAATTTTCTCTTAAAAAATGATTAGTCAAATTAGTATTTAAAAAAATAATAATTTTCAATCAATAAACACAATTTAAGACACCGAAAAAATTAGCTCCCAAAAAAATAAAGTTTTGCCCAAGAAAATTAATTTTCTACCAAACGTCAAGCAAAAAGAAGAATTTTCAACAAGATACATGCGGAATAAAAACTGAAGAAAAGATACATTTTTACACAAAAAATTCAAGTTTTGATCTAAAAAAATTCATTTTCAAGTAAATTACTAAATTCTTAACCAAAAAATCTAATTTTCAACCAACATGATTTATTATCGGTTAAAAAAATAAATTTTCAACAAAATACGTGAATTTTAAAGGAAGAAAATCAATTTTTAATAAAAAATTAACATTTAAATTTTTATTTAAATACAATAATTTACAGCAAAAAACGAAACTAAATTTTTAACATATTGGTTTAGTTTCTAACAAAGAAATGAATTTCCAAATAAAATGATAAATCTTTAAACAAAAAAGACGAATTTTCAACAAAATACATCAATTTTCAACTAAAAAAGATAAATTTTTATATTTACAATTGCATTTTCATTTTAAAACAGCGTCAAATTTTCTAGAAAGAGGACCAAAAATTAAAAAAAAAAACAGTTGAATTTTCATTCAAAAAAGATTTTTCAATCAATTATGAAACTTTAAAGCGAAAATAAGTATTTTCTACAAAACAGCTTATTTTCTACCAAATAGTTGAATTTTTTACCATAAAAGATGACTTATGATTAATCTAGAATTCCCGTGTTATTAATTTGAATAACACGTTCGTTTCTCGATAATGCTCCGACCAAGGTCGCTGATCAGTCTCTCTAGCAATCACCCCAGGTGGAGAGCTTTGCTAAGTCATTATGTAAAGCCCTCTACTCGAGCTAATCAGTATCTAAAGTCTTTTCTCTCAGGTGTCATTCACTCCGCTGACACTCTTTCTTATTCATTTCTGATGAAATATTATTCGCCATACTTTTCTGTCCTGGCTTACTTCTCTAGCTATCTTCACGTCCATGCATTTTTCTTATGCAATATCTTTTGTTTCTATCGCGTTAATTTTAGTCTTATGATTTTTTTGTCGGTCCAGGTCTCGCTACCGTACAGGATAGTGGGTGTAAGTACAGAATTATCTATTTAAGGGAATCTGTATTATCATCAGAGGTAGTTACCATCGACCAGTGTAGATATAATTCCATAATTTGTGAAAATTAAGTCAATACTATCGATCAAGTTAACTCTTCAAATAACAGAAAATACTTAACCTCCTTACTGACTAGATGAGAAATAAATTTCAAAAATGTTTGAATTCAATTTATTCTGAAAGAAGATCTATTCATTTCGCTCCACTGAGAATCGAACCCTGGAACTTTCGATTTTCGGTCGGGTGCTTTTCCAAATAAGCTAGAAAGATCGAAAGAAGAATCCTTGTTGAGAAATACACGCTATCTCCAGCCGGGTGTTACATTTATGATACCAGTAATTTAAGAAAATCTGTATTATCCTTAGAGGTAGTTACCATCAATTAGTGTAGATATCATTCCACATTCCAAAGTTCAGTGGTTCGATTCCCAGTGGATCGAAGTGAGTAGATCTTTTTTCAGAAAAAAATTATTAAAAATTTTTTCTTAATTTATTTTCCATGTAGTCAGTAATTCAGTTAAGTATTTTTTGATATTTAAAGAGTTAATTTGATCGACAGTATTGATTTCTATTTCTACGGATTGTGGATTGATGTCAACATTAATCGATGGTAACTACCTCTAACGAGAATACAGATTCCTTCAGAATTTTTATATATAAAATGAAGATTTATTTATAGTTTTCTCTAGAAAGTAAAGGATCATTTGACTAATAACGAAAATCTTTTTGAAACGGTGAACAAGAAAAAGGATTCTTCTTTCAATCTCTTTAATAGCTTAATTGAAAAAGCACTCGACCGGAAATCAGAAGGTCTGTGGTTCGATTCCCAGTGGAGCGAGGTGCGTAGATATTTTTTTAGAAAAAATTCAATTTAGGAATTATTTATTGCCATTTTAGCTTTATCTGATATATTTTTACTTCTGGCAATGGCTCCTACAGTGCCGACAACCTTCCTATCATCGTTATTGCGCCTGCCTATCTCTCCATCGATCTTTCCGTCAGTAGTAAATAAACTATGAAGATACATCTTCTTATCAACTTGTGCTATCCTCTGACTTTCGAAAACAATGTTGCATACTGTTTTATTTTTAAATTAGAAAAAAAACAACATATTTTTTGTTTTATTTAAGTTAACTTTAAGACGAGATGAATGCTTTTAATAGAAAATTATTTTTTTTTATTTAAACATGATTTATTGAAAATTCAACGTTTTTGTGAAGAATTTTTAAATTTTGTTGAAAAATAGTTTTTTTGGTAAAAAATTAATCTTTTATTTGAAAATTTATCTTTTTGGTTAGTTTTGAAGTTGAACTACTTCTTTCAAAATTAAAAATTTTTTTTCTTTTTCTTTCTTTCTTAAAAATTCAACTTCTTAGTTCAGAAATCTTGAATTTTGTTAAAAATTGTTCTTTTTCGGAAGTAAAGTAATTTTTTTTTAATCTTCTTTTTAATTAAAAATTCAACTTTTTTGCGAAGAATTCTTGATTTTTGTTAAAAATACTTTTTTTTTTGTATAAAATTAATCTTTTCTTTAAAACATTATCTTTTTGGTTAAAAATTTAACAACTGGGTTTTGAAGTTGAACTACTTTCTTAAAAATTTTAAAAATGGTCTTTTTCTTTCTTTCTTAAAAATCTAACTTTTTGGTTCAGAAATCTTGAGTTTTGTTAAAAATTTTTCTTTTTGGTTGTAAAATAATCTTTTTGCTAAAAAATTCATTTTTCTAGTTGAAAATTCAACTTTTTGGTTGAGTATTCTGGAATTTTATTGGAAATTCGCCTTTTCTGGTAGAAAATCAACCTTTTTGTTTAAAAATTCTTCTTTTTACTAGAAAATGTCAGTTTTTGGTCCAAAATTCTTTAATTTTTTTAAAAATTCTTTATTTTTGGTAGTAAATTAATTTTTTTTTTAATACAACTTTTTTTAGCCGAAAATTCAACTTGTTGGTTGAGATTTCAGAAATTTAATTGAAATTTCGTCTATTTATGTATCAAATTTATCTTTTTGTTTGAAAATTTAACAACTAGGTTTTCATGTTAAATTAATTTCTTAAGAAAGAATATATTTTTTTAATTCCACTTTTTAGTTAAAAATTCAACTTTTTTGTTGAGAATTCTTGATTTTTGTTAAAAATCGTTTTTTTGCAGAAAATAATTCTTTTGTTTAAAAATTCAGCACTTTAGTTAAAAATTTAACAACGAGGTTTTTTTTTAATTGTTCTTTTATGGTAGTAAAATAATCTTTTTGTTAAAAAATTTGTCTTTTTTGGTAGTAAATTAATCTTTTTGTTTAAAAATTGTTTTGAAGTTAAACTACTTTCTTAAGAATTAAAAGTTTTTTCTTTTTCTTTATTTGTTTGAAGTTCAACTTTTTGGTTCAGAACCCTTCCATTTTATTAAAAAATGTAATTTTTTGGCAGTAAATTAATCTTCTTGCTTAAAAACTCTTGTTTTTTAGTTAAAATTCAATTTTTTAGTTGAGAATTTTTTAATCTTGTTAAAAATTCCTCTTTTTTGGTAGTAAATTAATTTTTTTTTCAAATACATCTCTTTTAGATGAAAGTTGAACTTTTAGGTTGAGAGTTTTTAAATTTTGTTGAAAATTCGTCTTTTTTGGTTGAAAATTAATCTTTTTGTTTAAAAATGTAAGAACTAGCTTTTAAAGTTAATCTACTTTCTTAGAAATTGAACATTTTTTCTTTTTATTCCTTTTTTAAGAAATTAATTTTTTGGTTGAGAATTCTTTAATTTTTTTCAAAATTCGTCTTTTTTTGGTAGAAAAATAAACTTTTTGTTTAAAAATTCAACTTTTTGGTTCGTTTTTTTTTCGGTAGAAAATTATTATTTTTGCTTGAAAATTGATCATTTTGGTTAAAAATTTAACAGTTGAGTTTTAAATTTGAACTATTTTCTTAAAAACTCATTTTTAGGTTGAAGATTAAAAATTTTAGTAAAAAATTCATCACCTTAATTGGAAATTGATTTTTATTTTTGAAATCCTTTTTTCGGTTAGGAAATTACTTTGCTAATTGAGAACTTACCTATTGCATTGTTGTTTGAAAATGGTTCTTTTTTAAGTAAACATTAATCTTTTTGCTAAAAATGTAGTATTTTGTTAAAAATGCATTTTTTTAAAATAAAATAATTTTTTTATCAAAATTTTATAATTTCAAATTCAATAATTAAATTTTTTCGTATAGAAAATCCTGTACTTTGTCTTGAAAGTTCAATATTTGAGTAAAAAAATCAACCATTTAGTGAAAAAAAATTTTTATATAATTAAATTTTTGTGGAATTAAAAGTTTAATTATTTCATTTTCCGGTAAAAATTTAACTTTCTTAGTTTATGATTCACGAATACCCGGATTAACTTTCACGTCAAAGTCAATTAGGCACATTTTAAAACTTACTCTGAAAATCTCTTTTTTTATTTTAACAATATAGGCGTATTGGCAAATCGACTCACTACAAGCACAAAAAAATCAGTATAAACATTAAATCGTGTTTAAGGGTTCCAAATATATATGGGCCAGTCCACTTAAATTTCTATTTGATACAAATAATACAATTTTATTATTTCGATTTCTATCAGGGCACTAAAACCCTGCTCTCACTTACATTCAAAGTTAAAAATTAATAAAATTACACTATCTAAGAAAAATAATATTCAAATGGCCCAAGTAGTGCCCTCATATATTTACAACCATTTCCAAAAAGTTCAAGACAATATTTACATTTTTTAAATTATAAAGCCGTCGTATATGAGCCATGTAATTGGTCACGTGACAAACTATCTTTATAATTTTGAATCCGGACCAAATGTGTGTCACACCAGGTATTATTTTAGGCACTGGACTAGACTTGAAAATAACGAGGAATTGTCATGGTAATGGCTAATGTGCTGACAAAGGGAAAGAAGAGTGTCGCTCGGCGATGCCGTAGCAATAATAAATAATAAAAAGTAATGTGTATGTATGGACGGAAAAAGCACGCAGGTCGACTAAAAAGAGAATAGAGCGAGTTCCGTTACGCTTCAGCGATCGTTGATGGGGGTTAGTACTGCATATACACCTGGCTGGCAGTACACCTACGCCTGGCGGTACACACGCTTGACTCTACAAACGCTTGACTTTACACACGCTTGACGTCAAGCACGCAGAGTAGCAGACTACATACTCTCCCATCAAACTTTGGCTCCTCACTGTATATGCATGGAGGGTATATAAGCCATAGAGCACGATAGTCGAACCGCCAGGTATTACTCATAGTATGCCAACCTGAATTTTAATAGGCTCGTTCCTATCTATACCGGACTTGCTGCCCTGCCTGCGTGAGATCTCTTCCAGTCAAGAATCTCAAACGGCTAGATATTGAAATGAGAACATCGTCTAAGGTCTTCCGCATTTTTTTTTCAGGTGAATGGGTTCAGAGCTCTTTCTGTTGAGACGATCATTTTTTTTAGAGGAACTTGTTTTGGGATAGGCTCAGAGAATTTCTTGAGTGAGAAAAAAAATGGTTTGGGAGCGTCCACATAGTGACGCTATTTTCAACGATTCTGAAATCACCACTCTGTTTTGTGATCATTTGTG
>NC_046658.1:158615881-158675094 GCF_010883055.1 Belonocnema kinseyi | reverse complement strand
AAAAAAAAAAACAAAAAAATAAAATAAAATTTTCGGACAAAAATAAAAAAGAGGAAAGAAAGAAAAAGAAAAGGAAGGGGATGTGGTTGGCTGCCTTCTCATTTTTGTTTCATCTTTTTTATTTTTGTCCGAAAATTTTATTTTATTTGTTTTTTTCAGATTACAATAGGATTTTTGGTTTTCGTTTATTCGTTGTGGTCCAAATTTGGTCGTTGTATTCTTGTTTTGTTTAACAGGATTTTGAATCAATTTGATTATTGCACGTTAAATGGGATTTTTTAATTTGAATTTTGATCTAATTTAAATTTCATAAATTTTGATCAATGTAATTTTATATTACCGTTAATCTAGCAATTAATAATGAGTTACTTTTCCCCTATTCTTCCCTATTTCTCGTTTTTCGCTTTAATTTGAACTGAAAGTTAAAAATCAATAAGAAAATGCAACTATTCTTGATTGAAAGGTAATTTTTTTATTTAGAAAGTTTACTATGATGTTTTTGATTCAGAATTCATCTCGTTTATTTAAATTTTCTACTATTTTGTTCAAAATTTAATTGCTTTGTTAAAAATAAATCTAGTTTCTTAAAAAGTTTTTTTTTCTCAAAAATTTAACGACTCGGTTAAACGTTGAACTACTTATAAATTAATTTTATGGTTCAAGATTCATCTCTTTGAAATAAAAATTCAACTGTTTTGATGAAAACTTGTTTCTTATTTAGTTGAGAATTAATATTTTTTTCATTCAAAATTTAAATATTCTATTCATGGTTGAGAACTGATCTGTTTTCAGATTAAAATTCAACTTTATGAAATTTGAAATGTTTGGTTGAACTACTTGTTTGAATATTAATCTACTTAAATATTCATTTTTGTGGTTGAAGGTTAATTTTTTTAAAAATAAAAATTTAACTATTTTGTTGAAAAGTCGTTTACTTTTTAGTTAAAAATTAATTTTAAACTGAAAATTTAAATGTTCTATTTGTGGTTGAAAACTTATATTTTTTTAGATTGAAATTTCACTTCGTGAAATTTGAATTCGTTGGTTGAATGTTAAATTATTTACTTGAAATATTTTTAAAGAATTATAATCTTAATTATTTTGTTGAAAATACAGCTATTTTCTTAAAAAGTCATCTTTTTTCGTCCAAAATTCATCTACAAACTAGTTTTTTTGCTTAAAGGTTCATTTTTTAAAATAAAAATTAAACTATTTTGTTAAAAAGTCGTTTACTTTTTAGTTAAAATTTAAATTTCTAACTGAAAATTTTAATATTATATTTATAGTTGAAAACTTTTTTTTTAAATTGAAACTCAACTTTATGAAACTTGAACTCTTTGGTTGAATTTTTTGCTTCAAATTTTTTTTAAGATTCATAATCTTCATTATTTTGTTAAAAGTGCAACTATTTTATTAAAAAGTCATCTTTTTTCTTTAAAAATTCAACTGCTTGTTTGAAAATTAAACTACTTAAAAATTTATTTTTTTGCTTAAAGGTTAATCTCTTTAAATAAAAATTGAACTATTTAGTTAAAAACTCGTTTAATTTTTAGTTAAAAATTATTTTTTCAAAACATGTTCTATTTATAGTTGAAATTTGGTCTTTTTTAGATTGAAATTTAATTTTATAAAATTTAAACTCTTTGGTTGAATGTTCAATTCTTTACTTGACATTTTTTGAAGGTTCATCATCTTGATTATTTTGGTGAAAATACAGCTATTTTCTTTAAAATTCATCTTTTTTGGTCAAAATTCAACTGCTTGGTGAAAAGTTAAACTACTTAAAAATTCATTTTATTGTTTAAAGGTTCATCTATTTAGGTCAAAATTTAACTGTTTTGTAGAAAACTAGTTTCATTTTTAGTTCAAAATTAATTTTTTTTAACTAAAAATTTAAATATTTCATCTTTTGAAATTTAACTATTTTGTTCAAAATAAATTTTTTTATGCTGAGAATTAATTTTCTTATTTGAAAATTGATCCTTTTTTGATAGAAATACAACTGCTTGGTTGAAAATAATCGGTTTTGATTGAGGATTCAACTATTTAGTTGTAAATTCGATTTTTTTGTTTAATATCACAAAGAAACTTTTTGGATGAAAAGTACACTTATTTTTAATTAACTTTTTTTTTTAGTTAACTTGTTTGTTTTTTTGTTTTGTTGAATTCACCATTTTTTTTATTGAAAATTAAAATCTTTTTTGTGAAAATATTAACTATTACAGATTTCATTTAGAGTTAATTTTTTGTTTGAAAAATTAATAACTAGATTAAAGTTCCCAGCCACTTTGTAAAAATGTTTTTTTTTTATTGATAATGTATCGTTCTAATTGTAAATTCTACTATTTGGTCGTAAATTACCTTTTTATTAAAAATTCATATTTTAGGGTAAAAAATCAAACTGATTAGCGGAAAAATGACTTTCTGTTAATGATTTAAATTTTTTGTTTTAAATTCATATATTGTATGTAGAAAATTAAACTATTTTGTTAAAAATGATGTTTTATGTTGAAATTTAATGTTCTTAGTTAAAAATTAATCTACTTTGGTAGAAAATTAAATTTTTAATGCAAATATTAATTATTTATTTAAAAATTTGACTAATTTCTTGGAAATTCGTTTCTTTTTTTATTAAAATTTATTTATTTTTTATCCGAAAATTTAGTTATTTTATTCTTATTTAAAATTTTTTCCTTTTAAATAGGAAACGTTAGTTATTTGGTAGAAAATTCGTGCATTTTGTTAAAAATTTGTATATCTGGGTAGAAAATTATTCTTGTTTGTTAAAGATTTATTATTTTGGTTGAGAATTAAAATTTGTTTGCTTTAAAAATTTATTTTTTAAACGGAAGTATTATAATTATTCTGTTTTTGGTTAAAAATGTATCTTTTTCATTTGAAAATTGGATTCCATGGTTGAACCAATTTAAAAAAAAAAATCTTTCTTATATTTAAAATTCATAATTTTAATTAAGAATTGGTCTCTTTCGTTAAATTTTTAACTATTTTTTTAAAAGTCGATTTTTTTAAATTGAAAATTTAATTACTTGGGTAAAACTTGAAATACTTTCTGTAAAATTGATTTTGTTTATTGAAGGTTCATTTTTTGGATTAAAAATTAACATTTTTTGTTGAAAATTTGTTTATTGTTAAATTTAAAATGATTTGTTTGCCGAAAATGTAAGTTCTCCATTTTTTGAAGAAAATTAAACTTTTTTAGGTGAAAATTCATAGTTTTCTATCTTAACTAACAAATTTTAATTTGTTAAATATTTATTTCTTTTGTTGAATATTTAAGTACTGAAAACACGATTTGTGGTCTATCATTAATTTTTTTAACTGAAATTTCCAATTTTCCATTTTTTATTTATAATATCTTGTTTAAAGTTGAAAATTCAAACATTTATTTTTAAATTCTCCTATTTCGTTGAAAATTTAACTTTTCGAATTGGAAATGTAACTGTTTTCTAAAAAATTAGTCTTTTTGGCGTGTAGGTTCAAATATTTGGTAGAAAATTCATTTATGCATGTAGAAAATTTAAGTATTTGGTTAAAAGTTCAACCACTATATTGAATTTTTGTTTAAATTCAAGTATTTTGTTTAAAAGTCCTTTTTTTTAAATCGAAGAATCGACTGTTATAATGAAAATTCGTCTTTTTCTATTGAAAATTAATCTTTTTTGGTTGAAGTAAATAATTATATGAAAATTAAACATTTTTAAATTTTAATATCAATGAGTTTCAAAAATGAAGTTTTTTTGGGCACTCTGAATTTTGAAAAATAATAATCAGGAGGGGATTAGATTGAGCTTTGATAAGAAAATTCGTTAAATTATTGACTGATTATTAATTATTAACTAATTTAATTCAATTCCATTTCTGGAACCTAAAGCTAAATGCACCAGAAAATATTTTACAATAGAAAAATAATCCCTTACATTTAAAATTGTATATTCTCTCGCTCTCTCTTTTGCAAGTATATTCTCTGTATCTTCTTTCTGTAATCGCGTCTCCCTTTTGTGCAGCGGTTCGCATTCCTCTGAAGACTCCTCTTCGTTATCCCCACTACTGCTACATCAAGCAAAGCCTTGTTTGCGCTACTCCCACCTTCTATCCTCTCTCTCTTTCTATCTCTTTCTCTCCTCTTCTCTCCCTTTTTCTGCACTAGCTTACTATGATATATCCCCACTACTGCATTACTATGCAAGCTTCTTAGCACTCATGCGCGTCTTAAGTGTATTAGTACTGTACTTTTTATGACGCCTGGCTCACGTAAAATTTCACTTCTATTGTCTGGCCCCACTATCACACACATGTCTTAAAGTAATGATGTATGCACTTGTATGAGTCGTCTTCTGGCACTGAAATTTTAAAATCACAAATCTTCGTAATTCATATTCCTAAAGAGACAATCCGACCTGAGTGCTGAGCATAAGGCGTTCGTCACAAAAGCGACTGTCGCATACCGCTGAATAGAAATTGGTCCTCGGCCTTCTTTCCTTGTTTTGTAGTCACGAGCACTCATGACATCACTTTTGTAAAGATTAATTGCTTTTCTGCTTCCTTTCATGTACATACATCCTAACAAATTATACAGAAAAAAAGGATTCCCTCGGAACAAACAAAATTCCGTGTCAAAACCTGGCACGTAAATTTAAACTTTCGTATTATTTATTTATTTTGTCTTTGTTAGGAGCAACGATCTCTCATTTTAACGAAGAAGTTTCGTAAAACTCATTGAATTTAATAAGGCTGTTAAATTTTCGACCACAAAATGCGACTTTATAAAAATGTTCGAATTTTCAAAAGATAAATTTTAAACCAAGTATTTGAATTTTAAACTAGAAGAAGATACGCTTCCAACGAAAAATTAAAAGGTTGAATTTGCAAGTAAAAACATCATTTTTTTCAATAACAAAAGGCGAACTTTTAACCAAAATTACGAATATTATAACCAAAAGAGATTTTTTTCTAATTAGTTAAACTTTAAACCAAGTGGTTTATTTATAAACAAAAGAAACATGAATTTTTAACAAAACATGTAATAGTTCATATTTCAACACAAAAACTTAATTTTGAATCAAAACAGTTGAATTCAACCCAAGAATACTGATTTTCTACATGAAAGTTAATTTGTTTCCAAACAATTTTCAATTAAAATAATAAGTTAAATTTTCAGCTAATTATTTAAACTTTTACAAAATAGTTAAATTGTTTACCAAGTAGCTGAATCTGTAACCTTCAAACAGATTTTTAGGAAAGAAAATTAATTTTCTACCAGAAGACGAATTTTCAACGATGATTTTGAATAAAATAAAAAAGCCAAACTTTCCAATCCTTGAATTCCATGAAAAAATATGAATTTCTAAGAAAAAAAAGTTGAATTTTCAACCAATCAGATTAATTTTAAACCAGATGGGTGGATGTTTTAGAAAGCGCTTTACTTTTAAGCCGGAAAAAATATATTTAACAAGAAGGTTAATTTTAAATCAAGAAAGACAATTTTTTTAACAAAATAGTAGAATTTTTGTCCAAGAAATGCAATCTTTAAATTTTTAGTTGAAAAACTACTTTGAAAAAGTACATTTTTTACCCAGTTAAATTAAACTAAAAATACCAATTTTTAATAAAATAGTTGAATCCTCAACCTAAATGATGAGTTTTCAAATTATTAATGAAAATTTTTCAACCAAAAATGGATTAGATACATTTTTAGATCAAAATTAATTTTTCACACAAAAAAAACTAATTTTTAAATAAATAGTTAAGTTTTGCTAATAAATAGTTTAATGTTTAACTGAAATATTTAATATTCTCAAAATTCCTTAGTTTTTCAATCAAAAATATTAGTCTAAGAAAAAGTTAATTTTTAATCCTATATGGTTCAATTTTCTAAAAAACTGCTGAATTTTGAAACCGAAAATATGGCTCTTTAACAATAAAGTTCATTTACGACTAAATAGTTGAATTTCCAAATAAAATTTAACAAAAAAAATGAATATTTAAGACGGTCATTTTTCGACCATGTAGTTAGAATTTTAAACAAGAATCTGAACTCGGAAAAATATAATAGTAGATATTTTAATTTGAAAAAATTAATTTTAAATCAAAGATATTTGAGTTCGAACAGAAAAGAAGAATTTTGAAAAAAGTCAACTCACGACCAAATAGTTCAATTTTACATTGTTAGTAATTTTTTGTTAGTAATTGGAGGAAAATGCGTATTTTTTATGAAACATTAATGTTCTTGAATAACATTTTGTTTGTTGGTTAAAAATAAGTTCCATAACTAAAAATTAACGTAATCAATTTTTAGTTAGTATGCATTCATTTTTTAGTTGGAAATTCAACTATTTGTTTAAAAATTTATGTTTTTGGTAGGATATTAATGTTCGTAAATTAAAATTCATCTGTTTCGTAGAAAATTTGACTTTCTCAGTAGAAAATTAATCTTCTTGGTTGGAAATTCATTTTTATGGTTAGGAATTCAACTATTTGGTTAAATATTCATTTTTCGGGAAAAAGATTCATAATTTTCGTTCAAAATTAATATTTTTTGGAAGTAAATATATTTTGTTTATTATTCGACTTTTTTGCTACAAAATTAATTTCTTTGATTGAAATTTTACCTTCTTTGTTAGAAGTTAAAATATTTGGTTAAAAATTTATTTATTTTTTGTAAAGAAAACTCATCATTTTTGTTCAAATTTATCTTTTTAGTTAATAAATCATCTATTGGGTTAAAAATTGATCTTTTTGCTTGAAGATTCATCATTTTAGTAGGAAAATTTTATTTTTGGATTTATTTTTTTAGTTTAAAATTGAACTATTTTGTTGAAAATTCTTTATCGTCAGTTAAAAATGAGCGTATATTTTTAATTTCAAGAATTTTAAAGTGCAATCTTGAAGACTTAAACAATTAAAAATTAAAATCGTGTGAAGCTAAAAATTTTTGATAAAAAACAGTATCATTAATGTCCAGATTCTTACTGCTTTAATTCAATAGTCTTAGTCATTAAAGAATGTAAAGGTGCCATTAAAACTTTGTAAACTATTTTCAACTTGAAAATAACTTATTAATAATGTATTCGTAATTAATGGCTTTTATTAAATAAAAAATATTACTTTAGTCTAAATAATTCACTTTTTAACCTATTTAATTAAAAAAATTTAATTATGAAAAAGAATAATTATTTAACATTAAGCAATATGTGACTGTTAATTTAAATGGTTAAAATTTCGAAAAGCTTTAAAACATTAAACGCTAAACCTTTTATTGTTCTATTAAAAAAATGTAGAAAAAATTTGAGTAATTTCAAAAGATATAAAGAAGTTTTGAAAAGATTCATAATTAATTAAAAACTTAATATGATGTAAAGTAATTACAACGAAATGTGTGGAAATTTTAAAGTAATTTCTAAAAATATTTTTAAATCAATAAAATATTTTCTACAATTTTTAGAAAATGCTGCAATTTTTTTTTAATCTTTAAAATCTTCCAGGTTCTTTTTTGACAATTCCTGAAATCTTTTAAAATGTTTTTATTCTTTTGAATCCTTTCACAATTCTTAAAAAGCTTCTAAATTTTTTGTTTGAAACCTAAAAAACTCTACGTTTGTTTTAATATAATAATTCATAATTATTAATAATATACATTCTTCATGTAAATTATTTGGTATAATTTCAAGTTCGAAATTAATTTTAAATCTTTTAAAAACTTCTAAATATTTCTTAACGTTATTCTAATTTGTAGGAAAAATTCAATTAATTTTGAAAGTTATGTAGAAGTTCTGAAAAACTTTCCATAAAGAATTTAAATTTGAAAAAATTTTTTTAAACTTTTAGATTTCTTATGACTTTGAAATAAAATTTAAATGCGGTACAAGGATGCTTAAAATATTTTAAATGAAAATAATTTACCTTCCAATTTAAGAATTTTTAAGTTAAAAAAAAATTAAATTTCTAAATTTTTAATGTTTGTAGCCTAAAATAACTTTATAATACAATTTTTAATTTATTTTAAGTTTATTTTTTTGTACTCTATAATTTATGAATGTTCAAAATTCTGAATTTACAGTTTATCTGCATTTAATTCAAAACTTCTGATTTAAAAAACCTTAGTACCTTCCAGTTTGCACGTGTAAACTATTCAGCATTTGAATTCAAAATTTCTGAATTAAAAAACTTTTAAACTTCAATTTAAGAGTTTAAAATTCAAGAGTTCCACTTTGAATACTTTAATTTGTAGTTCATTTTTTATAACTTGAATCGGAAAAATGTTTAGAATAGAGTTCGATCTTTTAAATTTTATTGGCCAGAAAAAATGTTTGGGAACCGGGAAAAAACCGAGAATTGACCGGGAATTGTTTTTCTTCGTTTAAAACAGTTACCCTAAAAATCTATAAAACCTAAAAAATATTTTTAAAATGTAGAGAATACGCGTGTGCATATTCCAAAAGATTATAAAATATTGTTCTGCCTGACTATAAAGAAAAAATGTTGGACGATGCTTGGTACTATCCAGAGGGTCAAACTGACCATCTAAATTTTGACACTCCAAGTTAGACTCTCCACTTTTATCCTTGTAACCAAGAATAGTATGAGTTTACTGACGGTCTCTAATCTTGTAAGTTAATCTTGAAAATTTATTAATAATCTCCAATAAAAAAAGTCTAAATAATTTAATTAAACGTATTCTCATACGAGCATCCAACAGCTTTAAATAATTATTCATTGTTCAATCGACAGTTCTATAACTTAAAATTATATGTCGTATTTAAAAAGTCAGTGTCAGGGACACATGATATTTTAGGAAGGGTGGGGGGGGGGGGGCGAAATCTTACTAATTTTTTAGTAGAGAGTGATGAATAAACAAATTACTGAAAATAGTTTCACGTAATATGTGGACGCTCCCAAATTTATCTGGCCACTGAAGACTATAATAAAATTAAAATAGGTACAATATATATTTTGTCGGAGTTGTAAATTTATCAAGTCGTAAAGGCTGACAAAACTTTAAACTGCAAATTTGTCATATGTAGTCTCGTGAAACGTATACACGATAAGCGAGAAGCAACTGGGAAATTCAAGGAACTTTATTTTAAGATAGGGCCGAAAATAGTTTTTAGTCTAGGAGCTCTTCAAAGGCAAGAAGAGGACCATATGGGTCATAAAGGGTCATAATTTATATAAAAAAATATTTTAAGAAAATGTATAAATTATTTTTATGCGACCTTTCAAAATAAAAGTTGAAACAAATTCTAGTAAGTCGAAAATTCATCTTTTTGAGTCGAAAATTTAATATTTAATTCTTCTTTTTTACTTGAACAAAAAATTCGTCTTTTTGAGTTAAAAATTCAATATTTTTTTCACAAATCATCCTTTTATTTTAAAAATTCAATTTTTTCTCAAAAATTCGTCTTTTTGGGTTAAAAATTCAACTATTTTGGTATAAAATTAACTTTTGTTGAACATTCATATTTTCGTGTTGAAAATTAAAGTTAAATCTCTTATGGTTGAGAATGCAATATTTTTTGTAAAAAGTCATCCCTTTTGGTTGAAAATTCAACATTTTTGTCGAAAATTCGTCTTTTTGAGTTGAAAATTCAATATTTTTTTCACAAATCATCCTTTTATTTTAAAAATTCAATTTTTTGTCAAAAATTCGTCTTTTTGGGTTAAAAATTCAACTATTTTGGTATAAAATTAACTTTTGTTGAACATTCATATTTTCGTGTTGAAAATTCAACTTAAATCTCTTATGGTTGAGAATGCAATATTTTTTGTAAAAAGTCATCCCTTTTGGTTGAAAATTCAACATTTTTGTCGAAAATTCGTCTTTTTGAGTTGAAAATTCAATATTTTTTTCAGAAATCATCCTTTTATTTTAAAAATTCAATTTTTTCTCAAAAATTCGTCTTTTTGGGTTAAAAATTCAACTATTTTGGTATAAAATTAACTTTTGTTGAACATTCATATTTTCGTGTTGAAAATTAAAGTTAAATCTCTTATGGTTGAGAATGCAATATTTTTTATAAAAAGTCATCCTTTTTGGTTGAAAATTCAACATTTTTGTCGAAAATTCGTCTTTTTGAGTTGAAAATTAAATATTATTTTCATAAATCATCTTTTTCTTTTAAAAATTCAATATTTTTTTCACAAATCATCCTTTTATTTTAAAAATTCAATTTTTTGTCAAAAATTCGTCTTTTTGGGTTAAAAATTTAACTATTTTGGTATAAAATTAACTTTTATTGAACATTCATATTTTCGTGTTGAAAATTCAACTTAAATCTCTTATGGTTGAAAATGCAATATTTTTTGTAAAAAGTCATCCCTTTTGGTTGAAAATTCAACATTTTTGTCAAAAAATCGTCTTTTTGAGTTGAAAATTCAATATTTAGGTCTTCTGTTTTGGTTGAACAAACAATTCGTCTTTTTGAGTTAAAAATTAAATTTTTTTTTTATAAATCATCCTTTTATTTTAAAAATTCAGTTTTTTTTGTCAAAAATTTGTCTTTTTTGGTTAAAAATTCAACTATTTTGGTATAAAATTAACTTTTGTTGAACATTCATATTTTCGTTGTTTTGGGTTGTAAATTCGTCTTCTTTTTTGTTTAAACATTCAACTATTTTGTGAAAATTTCGTCTTTTTGGGTTAAAATTCGATTTTTTTTATAAATCAAACTTTCTGGTGAAAAATTCAACTTTTTGCCGAAAATTCGTCTTTTTGGGTTAAAAATTCAATATTTTTTTAATAAATGATGCTTTTATGTTGAAAATTCATCTTTATTATCGAAAATTCAACTCTTTTGTCAAACAATTCGTCTTTTTGGGGTAAAAATTGAATATTTTTGTTATAAATCGTCCTTTATAGTTACAAATTCAACTTTTTTGTTGAAAATTCGTCTTTCTGGGTTGAAATTTCAACTATTTTGGTATAAAATTAACTTTTGGCGAACATTCATATTATGGTGTAAAAAAGTCAACTGAAATCTTTGATGGTTAAGAATTTAATATTTTTTTAAAATCATCCTTTTTGGTCTTTTAGGATTGGAATTCGAATTTTTGTTATAAGTCGTCCTTTTTAGTTAAGAATTCAACTTTTTGTCGAAAATTCGTCTTTTTTTGTTGAAAATTCAACTATTTTGGTATAAAATTTACTTTTGTTGAACATTCTTTTTTTTAGGTGTTGAAAATTCAAATGTTTTTTCGATAATTCTTTTTTTTTGGGTTAAAAAATTCCAATGCAAGTAAATGCATTTTCTATTTATAGCAACAATTAAATACAAAATTATTAGGACTATTATTCAGAACATCTATGATAATTATAAGAAAAAAATTGAATACTTTTTGCTTAAATTTTTGAAACTAAATTGAATAATTTCTACTTGATTTTTTTTCAA
The DNA here is from genome assembly GCF_010883055.1 of Belonocnema kinseyi. Classification (NCBI taxonomy): domain Eukaryota; kingdom Metazoa; phylum Arthropoda; class Insecta; order Hymenoptera; family Cynipidae; genus Belonocnema; species Belonocnema kinseyi. The sequence goes on along the minus strand of NC_046658.1, from coordinate 158,663,689 downwards.
ATTGATTAATTTTTACTTGAATTTTTGATATCTATAGGCTATAGGTAACTGAAAATTATTATTTTTTCGATAATAGATAGAGATTTTCGTTTGTTATGATACAAAGAATGATACAAGGAAAACGACTAATAAACAAAATCATATGATTTTTTGTTTAAGATAATTTAATTTATACGACATATGCTGAATAATTATAAAAAATATTTTTATTCATATATTTAGAGTACACTATGAAAATTATTTTGTATTGAAATGTGATTATTCGCCACAAATAAAAAAAAGATTATTATTGACGATGCTGGATTGTTTAAAACAAGGATAATTATTTCACTGATTCATTGTAATGATACACAATTTTTTTCTGTTTCAGGTGAGCTCAATCTGCACATTATAAATAAAATTCTGTGTGAGTAAATATTGTTTAAAAATTGTTTGTATGCGACTAAAATTGGTATTGTGGTAAGAATCTTAACCCTAAATCATAAACTATTTTTATTGCTACAATTTACAAATTTAAATTAAAATGAAGGTTAGTATTTCTTTTCAATAGCGTGAATAAATTTTGGGTGTAAAATTGAAGGAAAACATATTAAACTGTAAGAAAGCAAATTATTTTGTCAAAATGTACTTATTTAATCATAAAACATTTTTGATGATTTATTAGTAAGTTTCAAAAATAATTTTTTTTTTAAATTTATATTTTTGGTTGAAAATTAAACTGCTTTAGTAGAAATTCAAACTATTTAGTTGAAAATTAAATTTATTACTTAAAAATTTAACAACTCTTTTGCAAATTTTTCTTTTCTGTTGAATTTGTTTCTTAATCTGAAAATAAACCTTTTTCATTTTTGATTGAAAATTTCCCCCTTATAAGTATAAAACTCAACTCTTTGGCAGAAAATTAATTTTTTTGTTAATTCATATTTTAAGATAAAAAATTTGGCAGCTTTGTACAAGACTCGTTTTCTTAGCTTAAAAATTCAACGATTTTGTAAGAAATGAAATTATTCGGTTACAAACAAAATTCGTTGTTGAAAATTCAAATCTTTGGTTAAAAATAAAACTACTTTGGTATAAAATTAATCTATTTGGTTGAAAATTGTACCATTTATTTAAAAATGTAACTATACTGTTGAAAATTCTTTTCCTTTTTATATAATTTTTCATCTCAAAATATAGCTGTTCCATTTTTGGTTAAACTTTTTTTTCTCTTAATAAGTTTAAAATTCAACTATTTGGCTGAATATTAACTTTTTTTTAAATTCATGTTTCAAGATAAAAATTGTAGATGTTATTTTTGATTAAAAATTTTTCCTTTATATGTTAAAAATTTATCTATTTGATAGAAAATTTATATATTTTATTGTAAATTCGTGTAGAAAATTAATTTGTATTGAACATTCTTTAAAAAGTTCATCATTTTGTTTGGTAATTCAACTATTTTATTAACAATTAGTCTTCTTTTCATTAAATTCAACTGGTTACAATTTTTTTCAGTTAGTTTTTTTAAGTGAAACTATAACAATTTTATTGTTGGTAGAAACTTCATCTTTCTTATATGAAATTTGAACTATTTGATTGAAAATTCATTCTTCTTGGTTGCAATTTTTTTTTTGTTGAAAGATTTTATTTTCTGGTTTATAAGATAATTTTATTCTAAACAAATGTGACTTTTAATTTTTTTTAAATTATTTACATTGTTAAAAAATCGTGTATTGGATAGAAAATTAATCGTTTTTGTTGTTGTTGAAAATAATTTTTTTAATTTTAAACTTAACTGTATTTTTAATTGACAATTCATCTTCTTTAGTTCAAAATTTAACTATTCGGTTGGAAATTCAACTGGTGGATTCAAATTTTTTTATTAATGTTGAAAATTCATATTTGTAAGTTGAAAATTCAACTATTTTGTTAAAATCATAATTTTTCGTCAAAAATTCAGCTCTTTCTTGAAAATTCTTTCTTTTGGATTGAAAATCCATCTTTCTTGGCTGAAAATAAACTGACTCGTCGAAAATTAAACTTTTCAGGTTGAATAATCAATTTTCTTCTTTAAAAAACTCTTCTTCCTAGTCTCAAAATTCAACTACTGATAAATCATTTTCACTTATAAAAAAAAAAAAAAACTTTTTTCGCTACATCCTGATGTAAAACCTGAAAAGTTAATTTAACGGGAAATAGAAGAGGAAGTCTTCGAAATGAAAATTAATAATAACTTCCGATGACCCCGACATTGGGAGATTAGGTACAAGCCCGTAAAAGTGAGGAAGCAGGCCACTCGAACCTGGAAAAAAAATTTTACGAGAAAAGGAAGGCCGTGTCTGAGTGTTATGCAGATGGTCCCTATCCCGACTATAAACTTGGGAATTATTGAAGAACGCATTTTCTTCGGTATCTTTGAAGATTTTTTTATTTTTATTTTTATTTTTTTTTTTTTTGAAACTTCTTGGGAGACCTTTGCTAACGCTGTCGTCGAATATACATATCGTGTTATACAACCTTTGGATCATTAGTAACTACAGCAACTGTTCAAACCAATTTATCATTTACTCATCTGTGAAGAAGTAGGAAAACAAACTTTTCTCTAAAGAAAACTCTGTCAGCTTCAAATAATTTATCGGGACGACTGAGAAATCAAGAAAAATTAAACACTCGAATTGGAATATTCCTGGACTGAAAAATCCCGAAAAATAAAATTCCCGACACTGTAAAAATTCCCGAACAAGAAAATTCGCGAGTAATAAAATTGCCGAAAAATAAAAATACTGAATTGGAAAATTCCCGAAGAATAAAATTGCCAACATTAAAAATAATGTGTAAAAATCATATTTCATTATTGTATTTGCAATAAATCAAATATATTTGTAAAAAATTGTAATTTTTTAATTAATTTGGCAATTTTCTGTCGAGAATTTCATTATTGGAACATTTTCCAATTCGGTATTTTTATTTTTCGGCAATTTTATTATTCGGGAATTTTCCAACTCGGTAAAATATTTGAACTAGAAAAATTCTGAATAAAGCAAGCTAAAAAATGTTTCTTTTTTAATAAATAATATTTATTTATTAAAAATACAATAATTAAAAATTTTTATCAAAGACAATTTTTTAATGTTTAAAATTTTTTATATTATTGTTTGAATTTTAAATAACAGTGAATGTATACAAATTATATAAGAAAAATAAATTTAAAAACACATGCGCCTCGAACTAGAAAGAAAATTTTTCCCTAAATTTTGTCCGAACCTAATAAAATTTTCTAAATAAACTTTCCAGGATTTAATTTAGCACTAATTTATTTCGAAGCTTCCTTTTAAAATTTTGAAGTTAAAAATTCGATTTTTGAGTACGCTTTTTGTGATTTTTTAAAATATCGTGCACATTTTTAAACACAATTTTTTATCCAGATATATTTTTTTCAACTTATATTATTTTAAATTAAAAGAATAATTTTAAAAAACTTAAACCTTTAAAAAATTTGTTTCTCTGGTGTAAATAATTGATTCTTACATTTGAAATGAATAAATCATATTAATTAAAAAACAATCTTTTTAATTGTTTAAATTTGGAAATTTTCTAGTTTAGATATTTCTTAATTTGACAATTTTCTGTTGGAAATTTTCCAATTCGGGATTTTTATATTTCAGCAGTTTTATAATCTCGGAAAATAAATGATTATTTCTGCAATCTTCAATCCGGCAATTTTAGTCTCGGGAATTTTTTAGTCGTCCCATTCAATCCAGCACTGATTTATCTCGAAATATATTTTTTATTTTCTTCTTTAAATTAAAAATCCGATTTTCGAGAACGCTTTTTGTAATTTAAAAAATATACTACATCCACTTGAAAAAAAATTCATCTAGAAATATTATTTTTTCAATTATTGTTATTTTAAAATCAAACAATAATTTAAGAAAATTTAAAAAATAACATTGTTTTTCAATAAAAATATCTCATTGTCAATAAATAATATTTATAAGCAATATTTTAATGGTTCAAGTTCGGAAATTTTACAATTTAGCAATTTCTTTTCGGCAGTTTTATTATTCGGAAATCTTCCAATTTAGTAATAGAATATAAATTGTATAATAATGAATTTAATGAAACTAGAAAAATGTTTGTTTGAAGCAAAGAAATTCTTTCCTTAATAGAGAGTGAAACAAATATTTTATTTTGAAAATTTGTCACCTTTCTCGGTTTAAATTTAACTCTTTGATTAAAAATGCAAATGTTTTCAATTTGAGTTTGATATTTTTTGTTTGAAGATTCGACTGTTTGGTTGAAAATCCAACTATTTGGTTAAATTTAACTAATTTTATGGAATTTCATCTTCTCTGATTAAAAAAAAATCTTCGTGGTAGAGAATTAAACTTCTTGTTTGAAAATTCATCTTTTTCGTTGAATATTTTTTTTTGTAGTGAATTTAACTATTTGGTTGAAAATTAATCTATTGTATTGAAAAATCTTCTTTTCGGTAGAAAATCAAACTTCTGAATTAAAAATTACTTTTTTTTGACTGTTTGATTAAAAATTTATGTATTTGGTTCAAAATGTATGTATTTTCTTGAAAATTCATTTTTTAATATAAAATTAAAATTCTTGGTTTGAGATGTACCATTTTCCTGTAAAATGTCAACTTTTTTGATGAAAAATTATTCTTTTTAGCAGAAACTAAAACTTCTAGGTTGAAAAACCATATTTTTGATTAATAATTCAACTATTTTCTAGACAAATTAACTGCATGGTTTAAAATTCATCCTTTTTATTAAAAATTTAACTGTTTGTTTAAAAATTCGTAATTTTTCATTTTTAAATTCATACATGTTTTTGAACATTTCTGCGTTGTATTGAAAATTGATAAATTGCGTTGAAAATACTTTTTTCAGTAGAAAATTATTTTTATTAGTAGAAAATTAAACTTCTAGGTTTAAAATTCATATTTTGGTTGAATATTTTATTTATTTTTTTTGTAAATTTAATTGTTGTGTTAAAAAATTTTTTTCTCAGTAGAAAATTATTCTTCTGAGCAAAAATTTAAACTTCTTGGTTGGAAATTCATTTTTGTTGTTCTTGAAAATTTAACTGCTTGATTAAAAATTCATGTATTTTGTTAAAAGTTTATTTTTCATAGAAAATTAATAATATTGGTCGTAAATTAAACGTTTTTACATATATATTCTTGATTAAAAATTTATTTATTTTTTTAATTTAAAATTCAACGTTTTGATTACAAATTAATTTATTTTGTTCAAAATACATTTTTGTATTAAAAATAATGTTATTGATAGAAAATCAAACTTCTTGGTTAAAAATGCAATTACCTGGTAGATTATTTTTTTAAATAAGAATTCATGTTTTCGGGTTGAAAACGGATGTGTTGTGTAGAAAATTGTTCATTTTCAGTTGAAAGTTATGCTTCTTGGTCGAAAAGTAAATTTCTTGGTAGAAAATAAAACTTCCTGTCTGAAAATTTATCTTTTTTGTTTAAAATGAATTTTTTTTATTTTTCAAAAGTATAGGTTTTGGTTAAAAAGTAAACTATTATATATTTTATTGAGAATTCATATTGATAGTTGAAATATCAACTTTTACATTTTTGTTTTAGAATTTCTCTTTTTAGAAGGAAACTATTTTTTTTAAATTACGTGTATTTTGTTGAAAATGCAATATATTTTGACTTGAAATCTTAGAAATATCAATCGTTTCATAATGAATTCAATATTTTACCTAATTTTATTTTATTTCAAAAAATGTATTCCTATTTTCGTGAAAAACCATCCAAAATGGTAAAAAATAATGTTCACAGTTTCAAACTTTTTTCTTCATATTTTTTTTAAAGTTTGAAACTCTTGTTCTTGCATATTCATAATTGTTTTAATTTTCTTTCTTTTTCTCTTCATAATTTAAAATTATTTTTAATTAATAAACATTTTAATATTTAAGCGATTACTTCGGGCCATTAATTTTTAAAGAGCAGGAAAAAATGTGTTTCAGCCGGGATTTGAACCCGGAACGCCATTATGCATGAGTGGAGCATTAAAAAATTACGTCAACGAAGCCTTCTATTCATCATATAATTGAGTTATCTCGGGTAATAAGTAACTAATTGTGATTAATAAGACATGGATGAAAATATTTATTAAAGTAAAGAAAGGATTTCTGTTTACTTTCTAATTAATGTTTCTGCTAAAATTTTCGCACAGTAATTGAGTCACAAGATGTCATTTTGAACGTGGGAAAAGCGAAAAAGGACAATATGTCTGAACTTTTATTCTAGAAAATAAAAACAGAGTGTGTACATTTTTATTCGAAGTGCAGGGTTCTTTTGTATGTATCCGCTCGTAGCACGCATCCGCGTTGATTGTCTTCTGAAAATCACGCGTTTCCAGGAAAAAGATTATTAAGCTCTTACCGACCATTACAAAATTGCCATTTTTATTTATTTTTTTTTTTAGTAAATATCAGAATAAAATGATAGAAATTCGATCAATAATTAAGAAAATTAAATTAAATAGTTGAATTTTCAATTGAAAAGATAAATTTTCAACAAAAAATATTTACGTTCAGCCAAAAAGTACAAATTTTCAGAAAAATACATAAATATTTGGAAAATAGTTGAATTTTTAAGCAAAGAAATAAATTTGAAAATAAACTGATTAACCGTAAACCCCCCCAAAAAAACATTATATTTAAAAAGTTGCATTTTCATCCAAAATGATGAATTTTTAGAAAAGAACATTACTTTTCTACAAAAAATATCATAGTGGACTTTTTAAGAATAAATAAATTAACTTAAAATTCAATTTTTAGTCAAAAATTAATTGAAAAAAAAACGAATTTTTAACAAAAAAGTTAAATTTGCAATCAAAAAGATGATTTTTCAACGAAAATAATTAATGTTCAACAACAACAAATAATTGTTATTAAAATGAATTAACTTTCAACAATTTTGGATTAATTAGCATCTAAAGAAATTTTTTTTGCACGACTGATATGCATTTTCAAAAAGAAAATTAATTTTCTAGTAAAAAAACGCATTGTCAACAAAATACATGAATTATTATTTAACAAAAATACAAGATAAAAAATACAACTAAAAGGCAGTAATTAAATTTTTAGTTAAAACAGATTATAAAAACAGAAAAAATAGTAAAATATTTGATAAAAAAAAAATTAATGTTGAATAACTGATATTAATTTATAAAAATAATATTAATTTTCTAGCCGAAAAAACGAATTTTGAACAAAATACATGAATTTTAATTGTTAAAAACCAAGCAAAGCAAGTGATTAAATTTTCAGTCAAAACAGATAATTAAGAGAAAAATAGTTAAATATTCAATTAAAGCAATAATTTTTAACCAAATTGATGGATTTTCAAATAAAAAATTAATTTTAAACAAAATACATGAATTTTAGTCATAAAAAGGTTAGTTTTTAACAAAAAGGAAGTAATTACATTTGCAGTTAAAAAGTTAATTAACTAAAAAAAAAAAGTTTAATATGCAGCAATTTAATAATTAAATCATTTATTATTGTTTCCCGCAATTTTCTTTTAAATAGAGTTAGAAAATTCGTGATTTTTTCCCAATTTTTCAAATAATTTTCAACTTTTTAGTTAGAGCGAGACAATAATCAATTATAATTTTTTTAATTTGTTATTATTTGTAATAATGTTTCCTTAAAAAAATGCTAGAAAGTTAACGTTTCTTCTAAATTTTTCACTTTATCCACTTTTCACTTTGAAAGAGGTAATATTAAAATTTAGCAAACTTTTCACTGAGTGAGATTATAATTAATTTCAGCTAACAAACATAATTATTTAAAAAATTCATTATTGTTTGTAACTACCTTCTCTTAAATTAATGCTGAAAAGCTGCAGATTTTTCTGGAATTTTCGACTGTTATTTTACTTCTAATGTATGAAACAAATAATAAACAATTACGTTTTATTGCTTGCATTAATTGTTATCTGACTGAGGAAAAAGTGAACAATAAGTTTAAAATTTCAGGGAAAAAACGCATGTACCTAGGCATTATTATAGAAGAAGATAAATACGAAAAAAAAATTTATTTAAACAATTCAGTTTTTTAAATTTCAATAATTATTATCTCACTCTATGTGAAAAATTAACAAGAAGTTGATTATGTCAGAAAACTCTTGAAATTTCTAGGAGTATTAAAAAAAGAATACTATTTAAAACAATTTTAAATTGTTTAAAAAATTATGTTCGTTAGATCGGAATAATAATTGTCTCAACAAGTAACAAATGAACAAATAGTTAAGCATTTCAGAAAAAAAGCCGTATTTAGCTAGCAATACTATAAGAGAAGACAGTTATAAACAATAATAATTTTTTTAACAATTACGTTTATTAGAATGAAGTAATTTTCCCTTTGCTCTGAGGGAAAACTTAACAAAATGTTTATTATTTTTTAAAAAACCACAACTTTCTTGGGTTATTCAAAGAGAATATTATTTTGTAAGTTATAAATTTTTCAAACAATTATGTTCGTTATTGTGCATTAATTATTATCTCATTTGGTAAAAAGTGGACAAAAGTTTTAAAATTCTAGAAAAAAAAAATTATCTCGCATTACTATAAGAGAAGATATTTATTAACAATAATCATTAATTTAAATAATTATATTTATTAAACTCCATTAATTAATACATTATTATATTTGAAAATTGGACAAAAAGTTGATTATTTAATAAAGCCGCAAACTTCTAGCATTATTAAGAGAGAAGATTTTTTAAATCATAATAAATTATTTAAACAATGATTTTTGTGTGAAATTGAAATGATTATTACATTAATCTAATTGAAAAGTGGAAAAAAGTGGAAAATAAAAAAAGTGAAACTTTCTAACATTATTCTAAGGGAATATTGCTATGAGCAATAATAGTTTTAAACATTTATTTAAACACATAATTATCGATAGAAAGTAGTACTTTGTGGATTATAAACAATTTGTATTAAAAATATTTAAAAAATCATAATTAGTGCCAAAAATCGTAAAATCAAATTTTTCACTTTTAGGGTTTTCTATGGGACCCCATAAAACAGACTTATGGGCATGATAATTTAAACATTATTTTTTATTTGTATTGTATGGCTATTTGTGAAGAAAAAATCTTAAGTTTTGATATGATTTACCTATCATTGATGCCTCTGTATCAAATTTACAAAAAGGGTCGTTTTTTTCTTATGGGAGCCTTCACGTATAACGTAGCAATAAAAATGTACATTTTTACCCAATTAAGTAATTAACTTTGTACATCAAAATTTCTAAATAAATCAATTTAATTCGTTATAAAATTTATTTTCAAATATTTCTCAACAATATTAATAGCAACAATTTGTGAACGTTCTAAAATTTTCAAAGAGATAAGGCAAATTAAATTATGGGCAAAAAATTATTTTGAAGAATTCGAAAAAAAATTGCAAGCTTTTTAATAATTATGAAAGATTACGGATTACATTTTTTTTCAAGATTACTGGAGAAATTTTAAATGGCTTAGGTTTCGAGACAATTTTTTAATATTTCAGCATTTGAAATTTTCTAGGCAAAGTGAATTTTGCAGTTTTAAGAGAATAAAAAAATGTTCTTAAGATTTATGAAAAAATTTTAAATAGTTATTTTATAATTAATTCCAAGAGAAAATGAAAAACATTACGGAATATTTTTAATACTTTGTTAAAATTTTTAAAAAGTGCGAAAAAATTAAAATAATTTTTTATTTCGAACAATTAATTTAAAAATAATATGTAAAAAGATTTCAAAACATTCCAAAAGAATTTAAAAAATGTCAGAGAAGAATCTGCAAGATTTTAAGACAATTTTTTAATTTCGCAGAATTAAAAATAATCTAAAAAAATTTGATAATTTTTAAAGCATAGAAGATTTAGAAGGTCTGACAAGATTAAAAAAAGAATTTTACTAAGATTTCCCTGAAAATGGCAAATTATTCTTTTATCTTGAAAAATGAACTTTAAGAGAAAATAAAGAAGAGGTTTTTAAACATATGAAATGATTTCCTAAAATTTTCAAAAAGTGTTCAGAATATTTTATAGCATAATGCTTCAATTTTGTAATATTAAAGAACAAAAATAAATTGAGTATATTCAAGGAATATTTAGAAGAATTGAAAAGGTTCAAGTAGAATTTAAACTTAAATTTTGGTTAAAAATGTAGATTTTTGAAAATTTGAAAAATAAACTTTAGAAGATTTAAAAGAATTTCGAAAGGTTTCAAGAGAATAAAAAAATGTTCTAACAATTCCTGGAAAAGTTTAGAATATTATATGTCAAGGTTTTTACATTTTGAATGATATTTCAAACTTTTAAGAAATATTCGATTCAGTTAAGAATATTTTTAGGAATTGTAGATTTTTTGAATGGATTAAAAATATCTAATGACTTGGAAACATTTCCGAAAATTTATAAAATATTTTTTTGATTTTATCCAAACTTTAAAATGTCCTAAACTTCTTTTAAAAGACTCGAATTTTTCGTAATTCTTTTTGGACATATCTAAAATATTAAAAAATCTGTTTTAAGTTTCTTAAGAATTTTATGAAAATTATGTTGATCTAAATATGAAAACAAATTGAGAATATTTATTTTCTGGTTCTAAATGCTCAGAATTTAATTTCAGCTAAAATTTAAGTATTCAATAACTTTTAACGAATGAATAGTTATTTGAAACTTTTGTAGTGTATTATTATTAGTTAAATTTGGTATTTTTTATGGTATTAAAAAAAAGTTTGAAAAAAGTTTTTTTTTTATTTAGAAAACGTCTATTATGTTTTAAATATAATACAAAAAATTTTGAGTAATATTTTTATGCTCCCTGCGTTGGTTAACTTGCATAAATTTTTATCGAAATTTTAGAAAAAAAATTTATCTGGCGTTACTGTAGATAAAGATAATAATAATTTGTTTAAACAATTATGTTTAATAATTGCATAAATTATTACCTCTCTCTGAGTAAATGTGGGCAAAAAGCCGAATATTTCAAAAAAACAGAAACTTTCTAGCATTATTCAAAGAGAATATTATTAAAAATCACAATAAACTGTTTAAACAATAACGTTTATGTTAAAATAAAATAATGATTGCCTTTCTTTAATTAAAAAGAGGATAGTTTTGAAAAAAATTACAAATTCCTAGCATTATTCTTAGAAAATATTGCTATAAACAATAATAAATTGTTTAAACAATAAATGAAAACATCAAATTATTATAAAGTAGTATTTTATGTATTAAAAATAATCAGCCTCAAAAACTCACAAAATCCAATTTTTCACTTATGGGGTTTTCTATGGGACCCCATAAAACCTACTTATGGGAATTATATTTAAAAAATGATTTTTAATTTATATTCTATGGCTACTTGTGAAAAAATTTTGGGTTTTATCTTGATACACCCAAAATATTGACTATTCTGAACATAATTTAAAAAAAAATGTCTTTTCATGGGAAATATTTGCTAGCGTTCACTGGACTTGTGAAGCCACTAAGTATTTTTTAAAATTTGTTCATATTTTTTTATTTCGAAATTTGAAATATTTATTCACCCCTGTTTTTAATTTTATATTATTTTCTTCCAATGCACTCCCAAGAAGAGAATAAAAATAAAAATATTTTAATTGTTTACAACAGCGAAAATAGAGTGTGTCCTATCTAAATACAAATATTGGCCAAACATCACGAGAATATTGTGGAAATGAAAATTGTGTTTGGAGTGACGCATGGATGATTTTGAATTTTCCACTCGCACTTTGAGTGATGCTTTGCAAATGCAGCTGCATATTTGGGCAGCTGGATTCGCAGGGTATTTACCGTGATTGGACTCTGACAGCTTAATTATCTAAATTAAGACGCATTCACGCCCTCAGTGCCGTAAATTAATCGAGGGATGCCTCGCATTCGCGAGAAATTAAGATTTTACACTTTGGAATTATTCATTACTCAAAAGACGGCTTCATTTATTAGGGCCGCTAATAACGGCTGAAGAAGCCCAAGCTTCCTGAATATTAAAGCCACTCAAGAAAAAATTTTGCAACATTTTCTTAATCGCTTTTTCATATATTCAAGGTTTAATATTCATTCATTAAAGATTCAATCAATTTTTATGCACTTTTTCATCACATTTTTTCATTCAAAAATAAAAACGTTTTTGGTTATTCAAACTTTCTTCTCTTTCATGTTTCACTCATTTTTAATTTTCAGATTTTTTTTCTGGAAATTATTAGAGATGAATGTTCTCGAAATTTTATTTTCCTTAATGTATACTTTTACCATAAATTATTCCATAGAATAATAATTGGCTTTAATTTTTATTTTTATTAATTACCATTTGCCCTATTTTTAATTAGAATTATTCATTTTCATTGATAATTATTTTATTTATTGTGTAATTAGATTATTTTAATTTATGATTTGATAGAATTTTGAAATATAAGTTCATGTACTTTGTTAAAAATTTATTTTGCCATTGAAAATTAATCATCTTGGTAGAAAATTAAACTAAATATTAACTTCTTTAATATTCATTCATTAAAGATTCAATCAATTTTTATGCACTTTTTTATCACATTTTTTCATTCAAAAATAAAAACATTTTTGGTTATTCAAACTTTCTTCTCTTTCATGTTTCACTCATTTTTAATTTTCAGATTTTTTTTCTGGAAAATATTAGAGATGAATGTTCTCGAAATTTTATTTTCCTTATTGTATACTTTTACCATAAATTATTCCATAGAATAATAATTGGCTTTAATTTTTATTTTTATTAATTACCATTTGCCCTATTTTTAATTAGAATTATTCATTTTCATTGATAATTATTTTATTTATTGTGTTATTAGATTATTTTAATTTATGATTTGATAGAATTTTAAAATATAAGTTCATGTACTTTGTTAAAAATTTATTTTGCCATTGAAAATTAATCATCTTGGTAGAAAATTAAACTTCTTGGTTAAAAATTAATTCTTTTGGTAGTATATTCTGGCACCCCCTGGTTGAAAATTCATTTTTTTATTAAAAATTTAAATTTTATGATAGAAAAAAAAATTCCTGAAAAAATTTTTATTTTTGGTTCAAAATTTAACTGTTACAGTTAAAAATTACTTTTTTGATTATCATTCCTATTTGATATTAGAGATTTCTTCTTTTAATATTTAAACCACTTAAGAAAAAATTCTGCAAAATTGTCCTAATCGCTTTTTCATATATTCAAGGTTTAATATTTATTAATTAAAAAAGTAATCAATTTCAACGCACTTTTTTACCACATATTTTTATCATTCAAAAATAAAAACATTTTTGGTTATTAAAACTGTTTTCTTTTATATTGCACTCATTTTTTGTTTTGATATTTTTTGGTTTGAAAATATTAAAAAGGAGTGTTGTCGAAATTTTATTTTTCCTTATGTACATTGAAAAAAAAATTATTTCATCGAATAATAATTTGACTTAATTTTTTAATTTTGTAATATTAAAGAACAAAAATAAATTGAGTATATTCAAGGAATATTTAGAAGAATTGAAAAGGTTCAAGTAGAATTTAAACTTAAATTTTGGTTAAAAATATAGATTTTTGAAAATTTGAAAAATAAACTTTAGAAGATTTAAAAGAATTTCGAAAATTTTTTTTCTTTTTAATTAATTAATTAATTTTTAATTAATTTTCATTTTTCGAATTACTGATTAGCCTCATTTTTATATTGTTAAATTCTAATTTGCCCTATATTTAATTAGAATTATTTATTTTGATTGATTATTTCATTAATTGTTTAATTAGCTTAGTTTAATTTATAATTTGATAGAATTTTAAAATCGAAGTTTATGTATTTTGTTGAAAATTTATTTTGCAATTGAAAATTAAACTTCTCGGTTAAAAATTGATTCTTTTGGGTAAATATTCAACTATTTTGGTGAAAATATAACTGTTTGGTTCAAAATTATTTATTTTAATAAAAAGTACTTTTTTGGGTTGAAGGTGCAACTAATTACTTGAAAATTAAGGTCCCGAATTACCTCGATTTGGATTTTCCGAATTACTGATTAGCCTCATTTTTAAATGACCAAATTTCAATTTGACTTATTTTTAAAGTCGCAAATTATCATTCATAATAACTACTATTTGAAAGAAATGAATAAAAACCCTTTTTTCTTCTGAAAAAAATGTCTTTTTATTATTCTTTTTCTGGTAGGGTATTTTTTATTTTTTTTATTTATTTTTCTTTTTGTTTACCTTGTTAAGGGTGCTGTATGAGTGCCGAAACGTTGGTGTTTATGTTTTACAAATGTTTTTTTGTTGTGATTTGATAATAATAAAAACAGAAAAAACAAAAAAAAATTAAAAAGAGAAGTAAGGGGATTGGGGATTTGATTGAATATTTATTTTTACAAATCACCATTTGCCCTCGTTTTTAAAGTTTCATATTACCGGTCATACCAAATTACTTGTTTTGTTTAATTTTTATTTTTCCTAATTACATATTAGCTTTCCTAATGTATAAATATATGACTTGCCATTTGTCCCGATTTTTATTTCTCCTCATTGCTATTGACTATAATTTGTATTTTTATAAATTAACATTTAACATCATTTTTAAATTTTCAAATTACTGTTTGGCCCAATTTGATTATTTTCGAAGGGCAATTTGTCCTATTTTTTTATTGCCATTCACCCTAATTTTTAAAATTTTGAATGACCATTTATGCTAATTTTTATTTTACCTAATTATTTATTGTCCTAATTTTTATTTTTCCGAATGACCATTTGCCCTGATTTTTAAAGTTCTTAATTACCTCGGCAATCATTTTTCGAATTACTGGCTAGCCTCCTTTTTATGTTGCCAAATTACAATTCGCCTTATTTTGAAAGTCCAAAATTAACGCTCACAATAACTATTATTTTTCGAATTAAATTTTGCCCCAATTTTTATTTTTGTGAATTAAAATTTGGTCTAATTTGGATTTTTCAAATTTATCATTTTTCCTAATTTTAAAATTCTGAGTTCGGAATTGTCGTTCATGCTAATTTTTTTCTCCAAATTACACTCGCCCTAATTTTGAAAGTTCTGAATTACTGTTAATGCTAATTTCTATTTTTCCAAATTAACATTTGCCCTAATTTTCAAAGTTTCGATTTACCGTTCATACTAATTTTTATTTTTTTAAATTAATGTTTGCCCTCATTTTTATTTTTCCGTATTATCATTTTCTCTAATATTCAAAGCTCCCTATTGCCCTAATTTTTATTTCTTCGAATTGCAGTGGGCCATCACTTTTATTTTTCTAAATTAACATTTACCGTAATTTTTAAATTTCCAAATTACTGTTTGGCCTAATTTATTGTCTCCGGACTGTTATTTGTATTGTTTCAATCACTATTCGCCCTAATTTTTAAAATTCTAAATTACCGTTCATGCTAATTTTTATTTTTCCGAATATTTACTGTCCCAATTATTACTTTTGTGTATTACCATTTGCCCTGATTTTTAAAGTTCTTGATGGCCTGAATTTGTTTATCCCGAATCACCATTTTTCGAATTTCAATATAATATAATTATGATTTTTCTGAATTACTATTTAGCCTTATTTTTAAATTTCCAAATTACTTTTTGGCAAAATTGTATTATTTCCGAATTACAATTTGCCCTAATTTTGATTTATTTTTTAATCATTATTTGCTCTACTTTCAATCCCGCCAAATTACTGTTGGCTCTAATTTATATTTCTCCAAATTACCATTAGTCCATATTTTTAAATTTCTGACTTACAATTCATACTAATTTCTATTTTTTCGAATTATAGTTTGGTCTAATTTCGATTTTTCCGAATTATCATTTTTCCAACTTTTTAAAATTCCGAATTACATTTTGTCCTAACTTCCTAGGAACGACTGATAAATTCAGAACAATAAAATAATTTACTTAGGAAAGCTCCAGTATAAGAAAGTATTCGAAATAGAAAATTATCGAAAAATTAGAATTCTTGAATAGGCAAATTTCCGAAACTGAACAATTAAAAAATTGTTAAACAATAAAATCACAATTAATATAATTCAATAAGAAATAATTAAAATTAAAGACTATTTTACGAAAGATTTATTATTCGGGATTTTTAAGACAACTCATTTTTAAATTCCGGATTATTGTTTGACTGAATTTTTATTTTTCCGATTTACTTTGTTCCCTCATTTTTCAAGTTTTTCGGGATTTTTAGCCATCTCTTTTAAAGGCGACATGACTAAAAAATCGTAAGAAATGAAATTTCCGTGACTGAAAAATTCTCGAACAAAATTTGAAATAAGGAATTGGCCAGAATGTAAAATGATCTAATTAAAAAATTAAATTAAATTTCCGAGATTATAAAATATCGAACACTATCAAATTCCCAATGCATAGCAACACTCAACTTTTAAATTTTTTGAATAATTAGGTAAAAAGTAATCAAATTCAGTAAGAAAAAAAGTAAATTTATTTTATGAGCGTATTTTATTTTAATACAATATATTTTTAGTTTTTTAGTTTCGGAAACTTTATAGTCGATAATATTATAAACTATTGGAAATATCATGATTCATGAATTTTAAATTATCTTCACTTTTACCATTAACCCTAAGTTTCAAAGTTCCAAATTACTTTTCGCTCTCATTTGAATTTTTCATAATTTTATTTTGCCATAATTTTTGAAGTTACAAATTACTACTTGGTCTTATTTTTATTTTAAACATTGAAATAAAAGTTCAGTAATCATAACATTTTTTTAGTAAATGTTGATTCGATGAACGATAACAACTATTTGCTTTAAAAATACACTGTAAGCCACCTGAAGGATTATAAAGTATTAAGAAAACATTTGATGAAATTGCTGTATCATTTCTAGTGAGACCTCTTAGCATTCTCGTTTTTTCATCATAAGCCCAACAAATATTTTTAATGTAATATAAATTAACTCGAATTCTAGCTTATTCTTTAATAAAACTGAAAAAAAAAAACAATAAAAACGACAACTTTTTTCGTAATTATACACGTTAAGAACTGAAGAATCTTCAATTGAAAACCTTCAAAATTGAAGATTTCTTCATTCCAAAGTTCAAAATCAGAAAATTCCAAAAACAAACATTTAGAATTACATCTTTCTGAATAATAGACATTAGGAATTGAAGAGTCTTAATTTGCGAATCTTAAACATTGAAGAATTTTATATTGCAAATCTTCAAAATTGAAGAATTTTTCATTGCGAATCTTCAAAATTGAACTATTTAAAAAACAAATATTAAAAATCACATCTTTTAAGACAATATTCATTAAAAAATAAAAAATTTTAAATTTTAAATTTTAAAGGTTGAAGAATTTTGCATTGCAGATCTTCGAAATTGAGCTATTCAAAAAACAAACGTTCAAAACTACATCTTTCTCAAGTATGCACACTGGGAATTGACAACTATTCAATGGCAAATATTTCAAAATTTATTTATTAAGAAAACAAACATTAAGATTTACATCTTTCTAAATTGAAGAATCGTCAATTGAAAATTTTCAAAATTGAGGAATTTTCCATTGAAAATCTTCAAAATTTATCTATTAAAAAAATTAAAAATTAAAAATTACATTCTTCTAAAGTATACACACTAGAAATTAAAAAGTATTCAATTGCAAATCTACAAAATTAAACTATTCCAAAAAAACCCTTCAAATTTACATGTTTCTAAATTATAAACATTAAGAATTGAAGAATCTTCAACTGCAAATCTTCAAAATTTCGGAATTTTCCATGGCTAATCTTTAAAATTGAAGAATTTTTTATTACGAATCTTTAAAATTCAATTATTCAAAAAAACAAACATTAAGATTCACATCTTTCTAAATTAAAGAATCTTCAATTGAAAATTTAAAAAATCAAATAATTTTCCATTAAAAATCTTTAAAATTGAAATTTCATTGCGAATCTTCAGAATTAAACTACTTAAAAAATAAAAATTTAAATTTACATGTTTATAAATTATATACATTAAGAACTGAACAATCTTCAAAATTTAGGAATTTTCCATTGCAAATCATCAAAATTGAACTATTTAAGAATCAAACATTAAAAATTACATCTTTCTAGATAACACACATTAGAGATTGAGAAATTGTCAATTGCAAATTTTAATAATTGAAAATTTTCCATGGCTGATCTTTGAAATTCAACTATTCAAAAAACAAACATTCAAAATTACATCTTTTTAAAGAATGCACTCTGGGGATTGAAGACTTTCAATTGCTAATATTTAAAATTCAACTATTCAAAAAACAAACATTTAGATTTACAACTCTCTAAACTAAATAATCTTCAATTGAAACTTTTTAAAATTAAAGAATTTTCCATTAAAAATCTTTAAAATTGAAATTTTCATTGCGAATCTTCAAAATTAAACTACTCAAAAAATAAACATTCAAATTTACATGTTTATAAATTATAAACATTAAGAATTGAAGAATCTTCAACTGCAAATCTTCAAAATTTCGGAATTTTCCATGGCTAATCTTTAAAATTGAAGAATTTTTTATTACGAATCTTTAAAATTCAACTATTCAAAAAACAAACATTAAGATTCACATCTTTCTAAATTAAAGAATCTTCAATTGAAAATTTTTAAAATTAAAGAATTTTCCATTAAAAATCTTGGAAATTGAAATTTTCATTGCGAATCTTCAAAATTAAACTACTCAAAAAATGAACATTCAAATTTACATGTTTATAAATTATAGATATTATGAATTGAACAATCTTCAACTGCAAATCTTCAAAATTGAGGAATTTTCCATGGCTAATCTTTAAAATTGAAGAATTTTTTATTACGAATCTTTAAAATTCAACTATTCAAAAAACAAACATTTAGATTTACAACTCTCTAAACTAAATAATCTTCAATTGAAACTTTTTAAAATTAAAGAATTTTCCATTAAAAATCTTGGAAATTGAAATTTTCATTGCGAATCTTCAAAATTAAACTACTCAAAAAATAAACATTCAAATTTACATGTTTATAAATTATAAACATTAAGAATTGAAGAATCTTCAACTGCAAATCTTCAAAATTTCGGAATTTTCCATGGCTAATCTTTAAAATTGAAGAATTTTTTATTACGAATATTTAAAATTCAACTATTCAAAAAAAAAAAAAAACATTAAGAATAACATCTTTCTAAATTAAAGAATCTTCAATTTAAATTTTAAAAAATCAAATAATTTTCCATTAAAAATCTTTAAAATTGAAATTTCATTGCGAATCTTCAGAATTAAACTACTCAAAAAATAAACATTCAAATTTACATGTTTATAAATTATATACATTAAGAACTGAACAATCTTCAAAATTTAGGAATTTTCCATTGCAAATCATCAAAATTGAACTATTTAAGAATCAAACATTAAAAATTACATCTTTCTAGATAACACACATTAGAGATTGAGAAATTGTCAATTGCAAATTTTAATAATTGAAAATTTTCCATGGCTGATCTTTGAAATTCAACTATTCAAAAAACAAACATTTAGATTTACATCTCTCTAAACTAAATAATCTTCAATTGAAAATTTTTAAAATTAAAGAATTTTCCATTAAAAATCTTTAAAATTGAAATTTTCATTGCGAATCTTCAAAAGTAAACTACTCAAAAAATGAACATTCAAAATTACATGTTTATAAATTATAGATATTATGAATTGAAGAATCTGTAATTGCAAATCTTCAAAAGTTAGGAATTTTCCACTGCGAATCATCAAAATTGAACTATTTAAGGACCAAACATTAAAAATGGCATCTTTCTAGATAATTCACATAAGAAATCGAGAAATTTTTAATTGCAAATTTTAATAATTGAAGAATTTTCCATTGCAGATCTTCGAAATTGAACTATTTAAAAAGCAAACATTCAAAATTACATCTTTCTCAAGTATGCACACTGGGGATTGAAAACTATTTGATTGCAAATCTTTAATATTTAACGAATAAAAAAACAAACATGTAAATTTATATCTTTATAAATTAAAGAATCTTCAATTGAAATCTTCAAAATGAAGAATTTTCCATTCAAAATGTTCATAATTGAAATTTTTTTATTGCGAATTTTTAAAATTGAGCTATTCAAAAGTTCAATTACAAATCTCAAAAATTGAGGAATTTTCCATTGCAAGTCTTTAAAATTGAAGAATTTTTCATTGCGATTCTTCAAAATTTAACTATTTAAAATGCAAACATTCAAAATGACATCTTTCTAGATGATACACATTAGTGATTAAAGAATCTTTGATTGCAAATCTTCAAAATTGAAGAATTTTCTATTGAAAATTTTCAAAATTAAAGAATTTCCGATTGCTAATCTTCAAAATTAAATTATTTAACAGTCATTAAAAGTGACATCTTTCTAAATAATACACATTAAGAAATATAGAATTTGAAATTGCAAATCTTAAAAATTGAAGAATTTTCCACTGTAAATTCTCAAAATTGAACTATGAAAAAAAAATTCAAAATGACATCGTTTTAAAGTATACACACTGGGAGTTTAAAAATATTCAATTACAAATCTTTAAAATTCAACTATTCAAAAAACAAACATTCAAAATGACATTATTGTAAATCATGCACATTTGGAATTGAAAAATGTTCAATTGCAAATCTTTAAAATGAAAGAATTTTCTATACATTTTTTCATTTAAGAACAAATAACTTTAAAATTGATAAAATAATTTGCAATAATAAAAATGTGCATGTGAACAAAAGAAAAACAGCATTTCTCTGAACGAAAGAAACTTTTCTTTGACATAGACCTCAAGAATATTTTTCTTTGCCCCAAAGAAATTGGCTTTGATTCAAAGAAATTTTCTTTAAATCAAAGAATCTTTTTCTGCGTGTTTGTTTTTCGAGAAAATTTTATTCCCATGTAAAATTCCGAATTAAATTTTAAATTGATTTCTTTGCTACCAACTCCCGCTGGGATAAAACGTTATATTCAAATCAAAGTAATCTGTATTCATATTTCTGAAAGACTCTTAAAATTAAAACCTACTTTTAATTCTCTATTTGTATTTCATTTGAATTAATTATTATGAATTATATTGTATAGTGTACTTAAAAAACGATTGCGTTCATAATAAATGCAAATTCAAATGTAATAAAACGAGATAACCAAATCCACGGGCATATTTCAAAATATATTTGATGGCAGTCCTAATTTCAAAAATTGTAAAGCACTGTTTTTATGAATATTTTTCTACATAATTATTAAAGCTCCATTAAAGCTTTTCCGTAATTTATGGCTGGCCTCTAAAGATGCAAATACGGGTTTCTCAGCTCGACTTTAAATGTAGATAGCTCCTTTCTTTAAAAGTACGTGAGTGTTAGAAAAAAGTTTATTTCCATTTTAATGAAGAAAAGAGAATCACTCAAAAGAATTTTCCCAGGCATTTTCTAAAATAAGTTAATAATATCTGACAGGTACCCTAAGCCTAATGCCTAAAACCTAAAAGAACAGTAAAAACGAAACAATGGAAGTAAAATAAAAAGGGGTGCGTGTGAGTAGGAAAGAGAATATGGCGTGTCGTCTGCGAAACTTTTTTATGGTTATTTGTTCAACGCGGAGGCCACGACCGTTCTCAACGTTTAAGAAGGCCGTTAGTTTTTAAGTAATAGGCGTCGTTGATGGCCGTTTGCACGAAGTACACCGCTTGAGAACCAACTTTAAGTGTCCTCAAGAACGTTTACTCAGCGCAGCAGCCCTTACTAACTGAATCTTCTCTCTTTTATTTTCCACCCACAGCCTCAACCTTTATCCTATAACAGACTTTCAACGAGACGAAACGAAATTCGTATATGGGCTTACAGTTTACACGCTGCTCGAGGCACAACAGAGTAAATAGAAATCCGAAACGGCTGACTGGAATTATACTTCGTGTGTGCTCCTCACCCTAATGTATATTTATTTTATTATGCCAATTGTAAAAATCAAGGGTTGTTAAAAGGGCTAAAAAAGCCCCTGCCAGGAAGTGGAAACATTAAGGGGAATAAAGTAGGAGAAGTTGCAGTAATGGGGGGAGGGTTGGAGTAATAGGGAAATGAGGAAAGGGTTAGCAGGGGGTGGGAGTGGAGGGGCTGAGGGGGAGCAAGAGAGCTAATGGATTACTAGGGATAGGAAAGAGGGAAGTCAGAAGAGGAATAGTACGGGAATGGAGGGGAAGTAGACGAGGTAAGAAGAAGGATTTTATGGAAGGGGAGGGTAATTACGGAATTTAAAAGGAAGAGGAGTAGCGGAATCGAGTGGAGGGGACGTAGCGAATGTGAGAAAACACCTCTTACCATAGGTAAGAGGAGGGGAGGGGGGGTGGAAAAGTTTGGAAAAAGGAGGGTAATAAAGAGGAAATTAATGGAAGGGAGGGAATGTAAAGAAACTGAGAGGAGAGGAGTTATGGGAAGAAAGGGGAAGTATACAAGTGAGAGAGTGTATTAAGGGAAGGGAGAGGAAGTAGTGCAAGTAATAAGAAGGAAGTTCTGGAAGGAAGGGTAAGTATGGAATTTAAATGGAAGGGGAGTTCGGGGGTCGGGTGAAGGGGATATAAAGAAAGTTTGAACAGTGATCGGGTGGTTAGAGAGGGGGAAAGAGGGGTCGGGAAGTTAGGATGAAGGAGGGCAATGAAGAAGAAAGTAAGGTGTAACAGTTTGTCGAGCGATTAAAAGGGCTTGAGATAATTAAAGGCTGCGAATTAATGATTAAATACCAGAATTCATTTATTATACCATCAGATGAAGATAAATTCGACAATCAGGTTTAGCGGTCGGCTTCGCACTGTCTGCCAATGGCTCTTATCAACTTATTATTCCCATTCGGCAATTTACAGGGAAAAGTCGCTTTATGGCCACTTCCTTAAGCAGGGCCATGTCTCAACACATATCACTGATATAAATATATTCTACAAAGGGGAGGGAGAAGATATAGCGGAAGTGAGAGGAATGGAGTTATGATAGAGAAGGGTAAGTAGGGAATTTTAAAGGGAGAGGAGTAGGAGAATCAAGTGGAGGGGACGTAGAGAATGTAATGAAAGGAATAGGTTGGTAAGAAAAGGTGAAAGAGGGGTCGGTAAGTTAGGATAAGGAAGGGCAATGAAGAGAAAAATAAGAACAGGGAGGGAATGTAGCGGTAGTGCCAGGAAGGGAGCTGCGGTAGGTAAAGGTAAGTAGGGGATTTAAATAGAAGAGGAGTAGAGGAAGCAAGTGGAGGGGACTTAGAGAAATTGAGGGAAGAATGGGTGGGTAAGGAAGTTATAAATGGGGATGGGGACTTTAGGAGAAAGAAGGGTAATGTTGGGAAAAGTAAGGGTAGGAAGCGGATGTAGTGGAAACCAAAGGAGTTGAGTTATGAAAGGGTTGGGGATGTATGAAAGTCAGGGGGTCTTAGTAGGAGAAAGCATCAGTTGTAGAGAAATTGAGAGGAAGGTAATTATGGGAGACAAGTGTAAGTAGTGGATATGAGGGAACGGAGAATTAGCACCGGAAGTGGTAGGATGGGAGTTATTGGAGAGGAGGAAAATTAGGAGATGTGAGTTTAGGGGCAGAAGGTAAGGGATAGTAAGTGAGAGGAGAATTAAAGATAGGAATAGTAGGATATGTCAGTGGAGGGAGAGTAGGGGAAGTAAAGAGAAAGGACGAGAGAATGTAGAGGTGATTGTTGGGGACGTAGAAAAAGTGAGAAAAGTAGTGAGGCAATAAGAGTTGGGACAAAAGTTGTGGCGAAGTTAGGGAGAGGCAGGAGAAGCAGCAGGAAAGTATAAAAAGAGATGGGTGGGGTGGAGTAGTTGGTTAATGGACTGTCAGTGAGGAGAAAGTAAGAGTAATGATAATAGAGGAAGGGAGGGAAATCTTCGGAAGTGTGAGGAGAAGAGTAACGGAAAAATGTGTCTTAAAAGGGTGGGGGAAGAGAGTGGCGCGGAAGGAGAGAAAGTTAATAAAGTAGCGAAAGTGAAAGAGGGGGGTTATGGGAGGAAAGAGGACTTAAAGAACTGAAGGAAGGATAATCAGGGGATGCTCGAAGAGGTGAAGAGGAGGACGTGAGAGGAGAAGACATGGAGAAATTTTGAAGGGATGGGGAGTTAGGGGAGATAAGATAAAAAAAAATCGTATTTTATGAGCACTTTTACAAATTTGGATAAAAAATGTACCAAAACTTTTTTAGTATTTTTGTTCCAAAAAGATCTTTCTACAAGGTGACTCATTTCTGAACTTTTTTGGAAGATTAAAATGGTACTATTTACTTATTAAAAAATGTTGATAAAATGAAGTGGAACTTTTCTAATAATATTGTTCCTTTCAAACCTGTTAACAATGAAAAAAATAGGAACATAATCCGAAATTCTGAAATGATCCGAAAATGGAACTTTTTAAATAATATTTTTTCGCCAATTTTTGAAAAAATACCTTCAATTCTGTTGTATGCAACATCGAACTTGCTTGGTGGCCAGAAATAATTTCGATCGTTCGATGTACCTATATCCGTTTTTTATGCAAATTCCGGGCAAATTACGGCGCACCCGTTCGAAAGGGTCCGAATAAATCATCACTTCTTCTCGCCCAGCTGCAGGTGGTCAAAATTGCAATTCCTTGAATGATTACTTTCCGGTGCAGATTTTTAAAGTATAGGTTCATTCTTCTAAAGCATATAGCCATTCATATTATTTGATATGATTTATTGTATGTAAATTATTTTGAAAATTTGATATTTTGAACACCAATTATCATTTTAGTTTAAAATTAGTTTTTTTTTTTTCGAAAAAAAATACTTTTAAATGCAATATTATCTTTGTTGTTGAAAATTTAATAATTTTCTTAACATTTTTTTTAAATAAACATTTATTTTATTAAATGAAGTATGTACAATGCTATTTTGTAGAAAATTCATTTTTTTCGTTGAATTTCGCCGTGGAATACCGGGTTATTTCTGATTATATTTTAAGATCCCCTTCCAAGTATTTCAGGCCTAAAATGAAAAATAATAATTTTGAAGTTTCAACCCACAAGTACAATTTCTTAACTAAATGGTAGAATTTCCAAAGAAAAAATATTTTACTTCAACCTAAGACAGTTCCAACCAAATAATTAAATCCTCCCTTCCCCAAAAAAAAAAAAATTTCCTCAAAAAGGGATTAATTTTCAACAAAAGAGTTGGGTTTTCAAGATGAAAGAAAACTTATATGAAAAATTTATCTTTTAAAGCCGAAAAAATGAATTTTCATGAAAAAAGTTTATTTTTAACCAAAGAGTTGCATTTACAACCAAACAGTTAAACTTTTGAGCAAAAGAGACAAATTTTTAACAAAAATTTGAATCTTCAACCAAGAAAGATTTTGCAGTCAAGAAAGAAAAAAAATTAAACTAAATTGTTGTCTTTTCAACCCAAAAAAAAGAAACTTTAATTTGTTGAAAAAATAATAATCAATTCTCTTGATAAAAAATTCATTTTTTAGGTTGAAAATTCAAATATTAGTTTTAAAATTTGACTGTCTTCTACAATGTTTACCTTTTTTAATTGGAAATTTAAGTATTTGGTTGAAATTTCATGTATTTAGTTAAAAAATTGTATTTGTTGGTAGAATTTAAATTTTTTTAAATATCTGAAAAATTGCCTTTTTTGGTTAAATTCAACTGTTTCTGATTTAAAATCAAAATCATTTCTGATTAAAATATCAACTTTTTTATGTGAAACTGAAATATTTTTTGATTTAAATATTAGCTATCACACTTTTGTGTTGTGAATTCAACTTTTTTTCTGTAATATATTAGTATCAACTTGGTTGAAAGTTAAGCTAAATTTGTTTTAATTCCCTTTTTTAAACAGTTGCATCCTTTTTAAATAAAACATTAAGTCCACTGTTCATAATTTAACTGTTTTGTTACAAATTGTTTAATTTTCGTTGAAAATAAATTTTTTCAACTGAATATTTCATTATTCCAATTTAGCTTGAGAATTGCGTTTTTAGTTAAAAATCGATTCAATTGTTTAAAATTATTTTTTTGTTCGAAAATCAATATTTTTGAATAAAATGTAACTTTTCAATTTTTTGTTGATAATTATCTTTTTTAGTTGAAAAAAGATAAGTAGTTAAAAATTTAATTGTTTTCTTAATATTTTCTTGATATAAAAGTTCATTTCGTTAAATAAAATGTGTACAATTCCCTTTTTGGTTGAACCATTCTGTTTAAAATTAATTTTTTTTAATTTCACTGTTTTTTTTTAATTTAAAAAATATATATATATATATATTTTAAATATAAGCTGTTTTTTTTCAAATAAATTTTTTGAATGACCCTTTTTAGTAAACTTGGTTGAAAGTTGAACTAATTTTGTGTTAATTCCCCTTTTTCTTAAATATTCATCATTTTAGATCGAACATTCAGTTTTCTGTTTAAAATTCAACTATTTTGTTGAAGATTTAAAAGTTGTCGTTAAAAATTAATTTTTTAAACTGAATATTTAATTATTCCATTTTTGCTTGAAAATGGAATTTCTTATGTTGAAAATCAATTCAATTGTTTGAAACATCATTTATTTGGTAGAAAATTTGTCTTTATTGTTAGAAAATAAATTGTAGTTGCAAATTTTTTTTTGTATAAAATGAATTTTATTAGTGAAAAATTCATTTTTGGTTGAAAATTAAATTACTTGCTTAAAGATTGAATTGTTTTGTTAAAAAAATTGTTTTTTGTTGATAATTAATGTTGTTAATTAAAAATGTATCTAAACAATTTTTAGTTGAAAATAAATTTTTTTTAAAATTTAACTATTTTTTTAGAAAATTCCTCTTTTTTTGGTGGAAATTATTTTTTTTTTCAATTAAAAATTAAACTTTTTGGCTGCAAATTCTTATATTTTGTAGAGAAAGAAATTTTCTTGAATCCAGGTCTAAATGGTAAAAAGAGGGAGAAAGAGTTGTGACGTCAGTAATAAATTACAGTAATCTCAACACACATAAAATTCTATTTCACTATTTCCTTATCATGAAGAGCCAAGCGTGTGTTTTCTCTGACTACAGGCTTGCCCTGCAGGTTCACTTATTTATATTCCCCAGGTATCGAAGTACGTTACTCTCCAATGGTTCGTGACCGATGCACTGATAATTCGCTCGACAGCATCCATCATCTATACGTGCACACAATAACAAAATTAGCATCATGTACCTCTACGATCGATTATCGATGTACAAGTAACAGAATGGCGAACTGAAGAGACTTCAGGGCCCTATTCAGTGCTCGAAGACAATTTCAAATTTCCGGGCTAAATAGTGTCTCTATTAATTTTTGGATCCATGGAGATCCCTTTTCAAGTTCAGTCACTAAATCTTCGCACGAGATGCCACCACAGTGAAAAAAGCATCTTTTTGAACAAAAAACCGACCGACACTAGGGGAGAGTGGCGATACCCGACTCACATTTAGCGGCGATGCCTGACTCATATTTTGTGGCGATGCCCGACTCACATTTAGCGGCGATGCCCGACTCATGTTTTGCTCCTGGGATTATATTTTATTGTTAGAAGGCTGACGCACCTCATATAATTAAAGTGGACATTGTAAACAGAAATAGTAAATTTCATTTTCCGGATTCCCGACAATAAAATTAGGCTGTTTTCCCATTTAGTTCCACATTAGAAATTTTCCATGGTCTATTAAGGAGTCTTAATTAAAATTCAAAATTTTTTGAAAATGACACCCGTGCATCCCGAAGATATTTTTGAAAAAAGTTCCAAAAATCGTATTTGCGTAGACTGACCCGCCCCATTACATTCTAGAGAAAAATGCTCAACTTCAATAAACTCAAATTTGTTGGAAAAAAGAGACACAAAAATCAAATTTAAAAAACTGGGAAACCTGTTCATAATATAAACAATCTTAATAAACAAATGCACATTTTCACCATTTTTTCATGAATAGGTTATATTTTTTTTGCAGAGTCAATGCGAAATCTTTTACCAAAGTCTCCTTGCTGCCATGTTTTTCATCCTGACAATAATTGTTAATCATAGAAACAATTTTTATAAAAAAATGTATATTTCCACAATTATTTCACAATTTCAGAAAATTTAAAATAAAACTAAAATCATCCAGGATATCAAAAATATTAAAAATATTTTAAAGGTATTTCTACGAATTTTACAGCTTTTTTAAGTATATTCTAAGATATTCGAAATTATTTAAAATTATGATATTTAATTATTAAATAAAATTATTTCTTTATGTTTTTAAATATTATTGGTAAAAGAGAAAATTTTAATTGAAAATATTTTTTAGTATTGATAAATGAATCTGTGTTTAACAATTTATTACCACACATAATTTAAGCTTTTTTAAATAAAGATACAAAAATGAAATCATGGACAAAAACTTAGAATTTCTTAATTTACTAAAAACATACATTAGGTTGGTTTAAAATTTTTTTTTTTAGGATTTTGATGAATATCGTCCGGAAATTAGTTGAAATCCACAAAAAAATTCAATTTTTTTTTATTTCGAAAAAAATAATATTCAGAGGTGGCGCAAGCCACATGAAATTTAACACGTATTTCTTATAAAAAAAAGACGTTTTTAAAAATTCTATTCCGAATCGTCAATATAACGTGCATTTAGTTGAAACCTTACATTTTTTTCACAAAAAAATTAATTTTCTACCAAGAGATGATTAACCTACAATAGAAGATGAATTTTTAATATGAATGGCGAATTTTCAATAACAAAGTTTATTTTCCGACAAAAAAAGGTGACTCTGATAAAATAGTTCTGTCTTTAAGAAAATAATTAAACTTTAAACAAATCAATTGAATTCTTAACCAAACAGCTGAATTCTTACCCTGTGAAGATGAATTTTCAAATAAGAAGATGATTTTTCAACAAAAAAAAAGAATATTCAACTGAAAAATAAAATCTTTCAACTAAAAATTGAATAGATAAATTTCCAGTTCACAAAAGGACTTTCCAAAAACATAAATTATTAACAAAATAGTTGAATCCTCAATTCCTCAAACAGATTGATGAATTTTCAACAAAAAGATTAATGTTAAACTGAATAGTTGCATTTTTAACCTGCAAAGATGAATTTTCAACAAAAAAGAAAAATTTTCA
Source organism: Belonocnema kinseyi (assembly GCF_010883055.1). Taxonomy (NCBI): domain Eukaryota; kingdom Metazoa; phylum Arthropoda; class Insecta; order Hymenoptera; family Cynipidae; genus Belonocnema; species Belonocnema kinseyi. The sequence continues at coordinate 158,634,512 of NC_046658.1, read as the reverse complement.
GCTTGAAAAAAAACTTAAAAATTTTTTTTTCTCAACAAAATAGTAATATCATAGTCAAATTGATGAATTTTAATGTAAAAGAGATAATTTTTTAACCCAAAATGAAACCATCAAACTTTCAGGAGAAAAAATAATTTCTAAAAAAAAACTAATTTTTAATCAGTTGAATTCAACTAGAAATATGAATTTTTAACATATAACATTTATTTAAAAAAAAAATGAAGTTGAAAAAAATGCATGAATTATTTAAATTATCAGAATAAAAATAAATTTTTAACCAAAAAGAAAGAAAACCAAATTCTGCAAAACATTTGAAATTTCTACCTAAAAATATGATGTTTCAAAACAAAATTTAATTTTCTACGAAATAGAGAAATTTTCAAAGAAATAGTATAATTTTCAACCAAATAATAGAATATTTTACAAAATATTACAATTTTTAATAGAAATATTAAATTTTAACCAAATAGTTTTATTTTATATCAAACTCTTGAATTTTAACACTAAAAAGACAAATTTTCTACAAAACAGTTGAATTTTGTAACAAAAATTATTAATTTTCAGCAAAAGCGATAATTTACAGCCAAGCTGATTGATTTTCAACCAGAAAAGACAAATATTTAACCAAATTAATTCATTTTTAACGGGAAAAAGTTAATTTTTTATTGAAAATATTATTTATCAATCGAGAATGGAATAGTTACATTTTCAGTTAAAAAAATTAACTTTCCTAGCGACAAAAAAATATTTGAATTTTCGACAAAAACGATGATTTTTCAACCAAGAATAATAATTTTCTGCCAATAAAAGACGAAGTTTGAACATAATATATAATTTTTCAACCAAATAAGCGAATTTTTAAGAAAATATGGTACATTTTTAACTAAAAATGGAATAGTTAAACTTTCTACTTTAAAGAAAGAAGACTAATTTTCAATTAAAAAAATAATATTTCAATAAATAGTTAAATTTTAAATCAAAAAGATGAATCTTTAACCAAAAATTTAATTTAATTTAAATTAAATTAAAAATTGAATTTCTAGCAAAAGGATTAGATTTTCAACCAAATAGTGAAAATTTGAACCCACCGTGATCAATTCCGAACCAAAAGCGAAATAGTAGAATTTTCTACCAAAAATAATCATTTTTTAACTAAAAAAGGAGGATTTTTTTGTTGGGTTCTATATTAATTCAGATCGCATTTTGGCTGAAAAGGGAGAAAAAAGGAGAAGTATTTCGAAAACTGTTGAAGAAAATTAATTCTTTTAAAAGGGAGGAGAGAGGAATAGGGAAAAGAGTGTAACAATTATTAACCTTTTTTTGTGAAATTTAATTTTTCCAAGAAATTTCAAAGCCTTCTCTCCTTTTCATTGACGATTAACATTAAAATTTGATTTGCTTCATTCTCGGTCTTAAAAATTTTATATTTAAATAATCCCTCCATTTCCTTCTTTTTCTCTATATTTCAAGTTTCTAAATCTGTATGTTTTTAATTTATCTTCCCTTCGATTGACACCTTTCCTTTTTATTCCTTTTTATTCCTTTTCCTTCCTTACAAATATTTCAAGTTTAAACCAATCCTTTCGTTTTCCCCACTTCTTGGAATTTGTGTCTTCCTCTCTTCTTTTTGTTAAGTTTTTCTCTTCGCCTTGATTCTCTTTTCTATTTTTTCAAATTCCTTTTTCCCTTCTTCTTTATCGTTTAATTTTCTCGCCCCACTCACTTTCCCCTTTCGTTCCTCTTTATATTCACTCCTTTCGTATTACCTACTTCTTGGAATGTATCTCTTCTTCTCGTCTTTTGCTATAATTTCTATTTTATTTTTTATCCTTTCTTCTATTTCTTCAAATTCCTTTTTCTTATCTTTTTCTCCCTTGCTCATCATGTTCTTTTCTGATTTTTCACACTTTTTAGAAGAGTATTGTAGTATTGTTCTTCTTCGACAGACTAGTAATATTCCCTTTCTTCATCCTCTCACTTCCCCCCTTCGTTCCTCTTTCCTCTTTTACAATTTCCTCATCATTTCCTCTTTCGTCGGTTCTTTTTTTCTTTCGTCTGCCAGTTTACCTTCCTCTATTTAGTTCATTTCCTTCACCCATAGTGTTTACATTCCCACACTCTCCCATCATGAAATTGGGAACGTAGTTTATATAAGGCCCCTTTCGTATTCCCTCCTCTTTGGAATTTGTCTCTTCCTATCTTCTCTTTTATCCTTTCCTTGATTTTTGCAAATTCCTATTTCGTATTTTGTACTCTCCTCTTCATTGTTTTCTTTACTGACTTTGCACATTTATAGTATTCTTCCTCTTCACTAGACTAGGAGTTATTCCTTTTCTGAACCCAACCACTTCGCCCTTTCGATCGTCTTCCCTCTTCCTCTTTTTTCTTGCCCTTTCCTCTTAAGTCGGTTTTTTAGTTCATTCCTTCACCAGTTTTCTCCATTTTTTTCAATTCATTCCCTTTGTCAGTAGTTTTTAGTTTGCCCCCCTCCCCTCCAATAATTAGTAACGTAGTTTATAAACGTTCCCTTTCGCCGTCCATCATTGTCGGAATTCGTCTCTTTGTTTCTTCTCTTCGGTCCTCTTTTGATTTTTTCAAATAATTTTTATCATTTTTCTCTCTCTTCTTCATCGTCTTCTTTTCTGATTTCGCACATTTGTAGTCATGTCTCTCTTTACTAGACTAGTAGTATTCCTTTCTTTACTCATCACCAATCCCCCCTCTCATTCGTCTTCTATCTTCCTCTCTTTCCTTATTCTTTCCTTTTTGGCTGGTTCTTCCTTTTATTCCTCTACCAGTTTTCTCTACTTTGTTCTGTTAATACCATTTGCTAGTAGTTTTTATTCCCCCCTCCCTTCATCATTTTTAACATAGTTTATAAACAGTCCCTTTCGTATTCCCTCCTTCTTGGAATTTGTATGTTCCTCTCTTCTAATTGATCCTTTCTTTGATTTTTTTAAAATTCTTTTCACTGATGTTTTCCTATCCTCTTTATGCCCCTTTTAGATTTTTTCCTCGCCCCGTCCTTTTTTTAGTTTTTTGGTTCTTTCCTCTCCCAGTTTTATCTGCTTCGCTCAGTTCATTCCCTTCGTTTGTCGGTTTAAGCCCCCCCCCCCCCCTCCCTCTGCCATCAAATTGGTAAAGCAGTTTATAAACGGCCCCTTTAGTATTCCCCACTTCTTGGAATTTGTGTCTTCCTCTCTTCTCTATTCATTTCTTCTATTTTTTCGATTTGCTTTAAGACCATGTGATATGTGGCTCACGCGACCAGATTTCTGCCTTGCCGACACTTTTTTTAATTCACAACTTATTTTCAAACGAAGCGCCTTATCGAGTTGAGAATTTGTGATAATAAATAAGAAGCACTAAAAAAGGCGGGGCTGGTCCTTAATTTTCATAATGATGAAAAGAGGGTTTTTTTTTGTAAATAATTTATTTTAGCTTTTCCATCAATATTAAAATTTAGGATCAAACCCACATTTCTTAGTGCTTCTTATTTATTATACCAAATTTTTAACTTGTTGTGGCGCTTTGTATGAAAATACGTTAGAAAATAAAAAAATGTCGGTAACGTAGGAATCTGACACGTGATCCACTCGTCACATGGCCTGAACTCATTTTTTCCCTCTCTTTATCGTTTTCTCTTCTGATTTGCACACTAGGTGTTGTGTTTCTCTTACAAGAGCAGTAGTATACCTTTTTCACTCGTTCACTTCATCCTTTCCTTTCTCTTCCCCCTTCCTATCTTTCCTCACCCTTTCCTCTTTCGTCGGTTCTTTCCTCTCCCAGTTTTCTCCGGTTTGCTCGGTTCATTCCCTTCGCTTGTAGTTTTAAGACTCCCCCCCCCCCCCCCCCCCCCCCCCTCTGCTGCCAATTTGGCGACGGACTTTATGAGCGGCCCCTTTCGTATTCCCTACTTCTTGGATTTTGTGTCCTCCTCTATTCGCTCTGTTTCTTTTTTCTATTTTTTCAGATTCCTTTAACATGCTTTTTTCTTTCTTTATCGTTTTCTCTTCTGGTTCTTTGGTTCTTTCCTCTTCTGGTTTTCCCACCTTTGTTCAGATCACTCTCTTTTCCAGTCCTTTTTTCTATTTTTAAAAATTCCAGTACCTTCTTTTCACACTCTTCTTGATCATTTTCGTTTCTGATTTCCCATACTTGGGTCATGTTCCTCTTTACTAGACTAGTAGTATTCCTTTTCTTCACCCACTCACTTCCCCCACTCTCTCCTCTTGCCTCTTCCACTTTTCTCTTTCGTTGGTTCTTCGGTGGTTTTCTTTCCTCCACTAGAGTTCATTCCCTTTGCCCTTCCTTTTCGGCCGATGCGCGTGCGCTCTCTTCGAGTTCTGAATTTATGATTTATTTGCGTTGGTTAGACTCAGCCGGGCTGCACTTCTTCTTGAGTACAGTCGACGATATAAATTATGGCAGTGCATGCCAGTGACGTGCAGTCATCGCCAATGGCGAACCGATATCCATAGCCCGAGAGCACCCTATACTTAGTGGATAATCACCGCGATATACTACATTTATTAGCGGATATAATGGCTCTTTGCGAATTTCGAGATCCCTACTTTCCTCCAAGCGGAAACTCTTTCCCATTTTTTATTTTCATTTTTATTTACTTATCTTCTCCGACTCATGGTATCCTAGCTCCACACACTCTCCTCACTCACTATAGCAAAAATCTAGCCACAGACCGTTTGGACTTGTTAATCAATTTATTCAATTTTCGAAATTATTTTTATCCGATTTCGATGATTTTTAAACCAAATTGAAGCTGATTTAATTCCACAGAGAATCTTATTATCCAATTTATAAAATTTTGTTTTTGCAGAAAGAAGAGAAGGGACGACTTAAAAATCCCGAACAATAATATTCCCGAATAATAAAATTCTTCAGTTAGAAGATTCCCTGCAGTTGATAATATTAACTAATTTGAACATTCCCGACAGAAAATTGCCGAATTATAAAATATCCTAACTAGAAAATTCCTCAATTTAAACAATCAACAAAATGTTGTTTTTAAATATTATTTGTTTGGGACGACTAAAAATCCCGAAAAATAAAATGGTCAAATAGAAAATTTTCCGTATTAGAAAATGTCCGAATTGGAATATTCCCAAATAATGAAATGACTCAATTTCAAAACTGAAAACGACGACTAAAAAACACCGAAAAATAAAATTCACAAAAAATGAAATTCCCGAACAGTTTACTATATTATCAAAGTGGAAAATTCTCAACAGTCTAGAATATTACCAAATTTGTAATTTGTAAATCCCGAAAAATAAAATTCCCGAACAGTTTATTATTTTATCGAACTAGAAAATTCTCGACAGTTTAGAATATTACCGAATTTGTAAATTGACGAATTATAAAATATCACAAATAAAAAATTTCCGAATTTAAACAATCAAACATTTTTTGTTGTAAATATTATTTATTCGGGACAACTAAAAAATCCCTAAAAATAAAATTCCCGAATTGCAATATTCCCAAATAATGAAATTGCTGAATTAGGAAATTCCCAAATAATAAAATTCGCGAACGAAAGATTCTAAAATAATCAAATTCCTGAAAATTTTATTATATTATCGAACTGGAAAATTGCCCACAGTTTATAATATTTCCAAATTTGTAAATTCCCGACAGAAAATTGCCGAATTATAAAGTATCCGAAATAGAAAATTCCTAAATTTATACTATTAAACGTTTTTTGTTGTTGTAAATATTATTTATTTATGGCGGCCAAAAAATCTCAAAAAATAAAATTCTTGAATTGGAGAATTTCCAAATACTAAAATTGATGAATTACGAAATTCCCGAATAATAAAATTCCCAATTAGAAAATTTCCTGCACTTTATAATATCAACTAATTTGAAAATTCCCGACAGAGAATTTCCGAATTATAAAATATCTGAACTAGAAAATTCCCGAATATAAAAAAAACAAATTTTTTTTTGATAAATTAATTTGTTTGGGACGACTAAAAAATGCCGAAGGATAAAATGCTCAAATCCGAAAACCTCCAAAGAATGAAATTACTGAATTATAAAATTCCCGTTTTTGAAAATTTGCTAATAATCAAATTACAGAACAGTTTATTATATTATCGAACTGAAGAATTCCTAAAAGTTTATAATATTACCGAATTTGTACATTCTCGTCAGAAAATTTGCCGAATTATAAAATATCCGATAGAAAATTACCAAATTTAAATAATCAAAACATTTTTGTATAAATAATATATATTGATGACGTCTAAAAAAATTCCCGAATTGGAAATTTCACAAATAATCAGATTCTCAAACAGTTTATTATATTATCGAACATTCCGGACAGTTCATAATATTACCGAATTTGTAAATTGCCGATTTATAAAATATAAAAAATAGAACTTACACAATCTATTTTTCTTTAATATTAATAATTTGGAACGTCTGAAAAATCTCCAAAAATAAAATTCCCGAATTAGTCAGTTCTTGATGATTGTAGACAATAGTAATTCTTGAAAGGAAGATAGGATACATAAAACTTGACAGTTTTAAAGGTAATGTTGCACGATCCCGTGCAGAAATTGCCGAATTTCAAACTTAATACTGATCTGGCCCCGATCGGATTTCCCGATATGGCCCTGATCGGTAAAACTCTGTGGCCCATACCTGGGCCCGACCGGGCCAGACCGATTTCCTACTGAAACGCCATTTCTGTGCGCTCGCAGAACTAGTGCTGCTTGATGTTTTCTAATAGTGCAGTGAAATTTGTATACATACTACTCGTTTATAATATTCTATCAATGATTAAAAATGCATAATGCGAATAAGCTACGTGTTCGGAGGCACCAAACACCAGCCAGTACACACAAAATTGTAATGTTTTTAGATTATGACAATAAAATAGGCACGTGATATAATCGATTCTGTTATTGAAACTTTGATTCTGTATTAATTAATACATTCATTACAGACATACATTAAGGACAAATGTTCATAACATGAATTTCAGAATCAAGTAGTACAATCAAAATGCAAAATGCCAATTGTTTAGGGATTCCAACAAGAGCTAGTTACTACACTGCGCATGCGTCGCACTCGGCATCTAATTGGTTTCGCGCGAAGTTTAAAATGCTAAACGAAGTTATTTTTCTTTTTTATTATAAATAATGACATTTCAACCTATAAAAATGACCATTAGGTCGAAATTAATAATTAATAATAAAAATTAATTAAATGCATATTCTTTAAGTAATAGTTAATATAAGCATAAATATTTGATTCAAAACTTTTCATTTTTGTTTAAAAGTTGTTTGGTCTATATTGCTTCTTAACAGACTTGAAAAAATAAAACCACCTTCTCGAATCAAGTTGTAGCGAATCTTTTTGCGAAAAAAGTTTCTCTAATTTATTCAGTAGTTTTATAGACAAAACTTTTTTTCAAGAAATATAAAATTGTTAATTAAAATATTTATGCTTATGATCCTTTTTTTTCATAAAAAATTAACCTTTTCCTCGAAACTGATATCATGTAAAATAATTTTACGTTTCTCAAAAGTATAAATAAATTTTGTAGTCTGAAACCTCTTCTTTTCGTGCATGTCGTACTTTAATTTTAAATTAAAATAACTTAATTGGAAATTCAAAATATTAAGGTGACCTTCGAAAGGAGAGGACCATTCGATAGTTTTGAGTTTACTTATATTAAATCTTTATTCGTGAAATTCACGAATGGATTATATTGAGACTGATCGTGTACCGATCGGGCACCGATCTGGGCGTGTTTTTAATCCGCGATCTGGCCCCGACCAGGATTCCCGATCGGGACCCGACCTGGACTGGTCTGGCTCCAATGGGGGCCAGATCAAAATTTCTGCACGGGGCACTATTTGAAACATATAGTTCAAATTTTCAATATTACGTTAATATTACAGTTTTTTTAAATTAGGTGTTTCTGTTATTCTATTTAATTTGTTTGAAAAAAAATATCAAATATCAGCGAATTAAGCCCGACTGATCACGGAAATAGCATCATAATCATACCTAGTAAATTTTGTCATATTAGGAAAAACGTTTTCTTATAAAAGGAATCAATTCTCGTGGGGTGTTGAATAGAAATTTTTGAAATTGCAAACCAAAAATCTGTTATTTAGAATCAGTTGTTGCAATGTTGTTGCGCAACAATGATTTTAATTCATTGTATCACTTTTTGGCTTATTAGAGACAAAAATAACAAAAATGAAAAAAGAGGAAGGAAATGTTGAAAATTTCTAATGTGATTATTATTTCACAAGGTGAATCAGATAAAGGCAGTAGGGTTTCTTAGAGATGTTTATAACCAAAAAATGTTGCATATCTTTAATGTTGAAGATAGTTTAAAAATTTTTTTTTTTTAGGTTTTCAATTTTGAATCTTTTCCATGCTTATTGTGCATAAAATTACTCATGATAAAATACATTCCTCTTCAATCTTAAATTTGAATTTTTAAATAGAGACACCAATCTCATGATTCCTTTCAATCCGTAGGGATTGCTAATAATAATTATATAATAATTCCTGGATACACATGAAAATTTGTTTCTTTTGAACAAATTTTGGCTGATTCAACAAAATATTTCATTGCCTAAACTAAATTTGTTAGTAAAATCAAACAAATACTCTGTCTACCAAAAGATTTGGTTGAAATAACCAAAAAATTTTATTCAATTAATCCAATGTTTTCTTCTCCACATAATAATTATATTCTATGGTTAAACCACCAAAAATGTTGTCGGCTGAACCAAATTATTTTTTGAATGCAAATAAAAAGTTGACACCATATTTTTTGTTGTGTAAAGTTTTTTTCTCCTACCATGTGTCGTTCCACAAAAAATAAATATTTTTATTTTTAATGTTATTTTTGAAGACTTAAATATAAACTACGCGTCCTATAAAAAAATTATTTTTGACAAATTTTTAATTCATTTTTTGTATGAATAACTTCTGTCAATCTATTTTTTTCATAGTTGGTGCTTTTTGCCTGAAAAGTAAACTTAATCTTTTAATTTTGTTTTTTACGAATAGAAGAAAAACCACAAATCTCATTATATTTTTCGTAGTTTTGTCGTTTGTCCAAAAATGAAAATTTTTAATTTTTTAAGTTGTTTTTTAAGAAAAAAACAAAATCAACGTGTACTGCCAAAAAAAAAAATTCATGACAAATTTGTAGATATTTTTTAGGTGCACAAATATTGTTAATTCATCTTTTTTCTTATCTCACGTAGTTTGAACGCAACATGAAATTAATTCCACATAAAACCAACACTTTCTCGATGAGAAAGTAATAACTTATAAATATCTACGATTTTTTTCATAAACTGCTATTTAATTATTTTTTCTGCAACTATTCTCAAACTGCGCTCGAACCTCTCGAACAATTTTTAAACTAAAAAATTTGAATTGAAATTGTAAAAGTAAAAGTAAAAAGACTTCCATGTCAGTGAAAACGTAAAAAATATAAAAAGTAGTTCTTAAGAAAACCTTACTTTAAGTACCGATTCGTTACCATCAAAATTTTATTTTGCGAATCAAAAAAGTTGGAGATGCCGGGGATCGAACCCGGGGCCTTTCACATGCAAAGCGAACGCTCTACCACTGAGCTACATCCCCGATGAGTACAAGACTGAACTTCACAATGACCTCCCATGCATGGAGAATCTATCCCCACTCTTGAACCTGACTTTCCACACAATACCAGAATACGTGGTTGATCGCCTTTCTCTTCGAACGACGTGGCTGAAAGGAAACTTAATTCTTGCGAATAGTGACGGAACAGGTGCGACCACTCGATAACCAGCGATAGTCAATTAAAAAAATAAAATTGTCAATTTCGTATTCATTTCTTCTCGATAACAAAATTTTTTAATATCTGTTGAGAATATTAATTAAATTACAATATAAATTAATAATATTGAAAAAACTAATTATTGTAGAAGTGATAATGAAATGATTAGAATTGTAAAAAAGGTATAAAAATATAAATATTGAAATTGGTTAATATCTTCTTCTTGGAGTTTGGATTTGAGAATTTAAATTTTTTAAAGTTTGAATAAAATTTATTATTATTTTAAAAGTAATGGCAAATTTGTGTATGCACTGTTTCTGCTATCGAACAGTAATTAATATAATTAGAAAAAAAAGAATGTTCAAACTATACAAAACTCATTTTTAAGAAAAATTAAAATATGTTAATTACTATTCAAAATATTTATTTTCAATTTACAAAAACCAATTTGTTACAAAATAGTTACCCGGATTTTCGACAAAGCCTTTAAATTTTTAAACAAAAACATTTTTAACCAAGCTTGGAATAATTAAATTTTTATTTAAAATAATTAAATTTTTGATAAAAAACAATAATTTTCTGCAAAATAGTTGAATTTTCAAGCCAAACAGATGAGTTGTACAAAAAAGTTAAATTTTCAAGCCAATAACCCCATTTTTTTTACAAAAAAGTTGAATTTTCATACAAAACATAAATTTACAATCTAGAAGATTAACTTAAGAAATTTTTAAATAAAAAAAACTCAATTCTTAAATTAAAAAATATCAATTTTTAACCAAGCGTGAAATGGTTAAATTTTTATTTAAAAAGATTTAATTTTTGATTAAACAAACTAATTTGCTACAAAATAGTTGAATTTCCAAGCCAAAAAGATTAGCTTTATGCAAAACAGTTTAATTTTCAACCGAAAACCCCGATTTTTTTACAAAAAAGTTGAATTTTCAAATAAAACCTAAATTTACAATCTAGAAGATTAACTTAAGAAATTAAAAAAAAATCTGAATTTTTAAAGTAAAAAATATCAATTTTTAACAAAGCGTGAAATAGTTAAATTATTATTTAAAAAATTAATTTTTTATTTAAAAAAAGGACTTTTTACAAAACCGTTGAATTTCCAAGCCGAAAAGATGAGTTTTTTTACAAAACAATTAAGTTTTCAAGCCGAAACCCCGACTTTTCTACAAAACAGTTGAATTTTCAAGCAAAAACATAATTTTTTTCAATCCAGAAGAATAATTCAAAAAAATTTTAACAAAAATTGCTGAATTTTTAACCAAGCGTGGAATAGTGATATTTTTATTTAAAAAGATTTATTTTTTGATACAAAAATTGTTTTCTACAAAATAGATTTATTTCCAAGCCCAGCAGATGCATTTTCTACAAAACAGTTAAATTTTCAAGCCAATAACCCGAATTTTTTTTACAAAAAAGTTGAATTTTCATACAAAACATAAATTTACAATCTAGAAGATTAACTTAAGAAATTTAAAAAAAAATCTGAATTTTTAAAGTAAAAAATATCAATTTTTAACAAAGCGTGAAATAGTTAAATTCTTATTTAAAAAAATTAATTTTTTATTAAAAAAAAAGGATTTTCTACAAAACCGTTGAATTTCCAAGCCGAAAGATTAGTTTTTTTTTTACAAAACAATTAAGTTTTCAAGCCAAAACCCCGACTTTTCTACAAAACAGTTGAATTTTCAACCAAAAAAATAATTTTTTTCAATCAAGAAGAATAATTCAAAAAAATTTTAACAAAAATTGCTGAATTTTTAACCAAGCGCGGAATAGTGATATTTTTATTTAAAATAATTAATTTTTGATACAAAAATTGTTTTCTACAAAATAGATATATTTCCAAGCCCAGCAGATGCATTTTCTACAAAACAGTTAAACTTTCAAGACAAAACCCCGATTTTTTTACAAAAAAGTTGAATTTTCAACCAAAAACATAATTTTTGTTAATCTAGAAGAATAATTCAGCAAATTTTTAACCAAAAAACTGCATTTTTAAATTAAACAATGTGAAACTTTAACCAAGCGTGGAATAGTTAAATTTTTATTTTAAATAATTAATTTTTAATAAAAAAAATTGTTTTCTACAAAACAGTTGAAACTTCAAGCCAAAACCCGTATTTTTTTTACAAAAAAGTTGAATTTTTAAACAAAAGCATAAATTTACAACACAAAAGATTATTTTAGCAAATTTTTTAACGAAATAGCTGAACTTTTCAAGTAAATAATGTCAATTTTCAACCAAGCATTGAATATTTAATTTTTATTTAAAATAATTAATTTTTGATTTAAAAATATATATAATAATTTTGCAGAGAATAGTTGAATTTACAAGCCAAACAGATGAGTTTTCTACAAAGCAATTAAATTTCCAAGCCAAACACCCCATTTTTGTACAAAACAGTTGAATATTCAGCCAAAAACATAAATTTTCAATTCAGAAGATTAATTCAACAAATTTGTAACCAAAAATAGCTAAATTTAAAAAATAAAAAATATTAATTTTGAACCAAGAATAGAATAGTTAAATTTGTATTCAAAACAATTATTTTTTTATTTAATTTAAATTTATTTTTTAAATTTCTATGCTAATTTTGAAACAAAGAGTTAAAATTTCAACAAAGTATTTTTTGTCAATCAAACCAGTTTAATTTTTAGCTAACGAGTTGAATCTATAACTAAAATTACGAATTATGAATCTTCAACAAACAAATTGTAAAAATTAAAGAAATCATGAATCAAACAGTTATATTTTGAACAAGAAAAAACTATTTTCTACCAAGAAAGACGAATTTTCAACATTTTTTAGTAATAGCGGGACGTATATTTAGTTTTTACTAGATAGTAATAAAAAAATTATGAATAAAAAAAACTTGTTATCATTTTGCTTTTTTGGAAATTTTTTTTTTTCGTGAAAAATTATATATTTTTACATTTTCCAAAATTGAACAAAAATTGTTTTAATAATTTAGATGTTTGTATTATTTAGTTGAAAAAACTTTAAATCCAAAATTTTATCAGAATTTTTTCATGAGCTGGATTTTTCATTGAGTAACGATAAAATTGAATTTTCAAACCAAAAAACCAGACAGAAATATTAACCAATAAAAAAAATTTCAATTTGTAAAATAATGTTACTTTCCGTCATCGGGGATGTAGCTCAGTGGTAGAGCGTTCGCTTTGCATGTGAAAGGCCCCGGGTTCGATCCCCGGCATCTCCAACTTTTTTGGTTCCCAAATAAAATTGAAACCAATTTTGTTTCTAATTATTTAGTACTGTTCGCTAACAAAAACAAAACATACACAAATTTTCCATTACTTTTAAACTGTACTGATTGTTTGTACCGAGTCCGCTTGCGAATAGTGATATAGAATAAGAAAAAATTATTTTGCATTTTATTTTGAAACCAAAAAAGTTGGAGATGCCGGGGATCGAACCCGGGGCCTTTCACATGCAAAGCGAACGCTCTACCACTGAGCTACATCCCCGATGAGTAAAAGTAACATTTTTCTACAAATTGCAAAATATACATAAATTTTTGTATTGGTTAAAATTTCTGTTTGGTTTTTGGATTTGAAAAACTTATAAATTACGAAAAAATACATTTTTGTTCCATGAATTACTGAAAAGTATTGAAAATTCGTCTTTTTTGGTAGAAAATAAGTCTTTCTGTTTGAAACTCCAACTGTTCGTTTCATAATTAATCTGTTTTAGTTGAGGATTCAAGTATTTTGTAAAAAAATTATACTTTTTTGGTTAAATTCAACTAGTTTTGATGCAGAATTAAAATTTTGTTTGATTTGAATTTAAACTGATTTCTTAAAAATAATTTTTTGATTGAAGATTTATAATTTTTGTTGATAATTTAACTCTTTCTCTGAAAATTGGACTTGATTTAAAAATTTATTGATTACAAATTTATTAGGTTAAAAATGAGAATTTTTGTTAAAAAATCACATTTTTTTAGTTGAAAATTAATCTCTTTTTGTTTAGTATTCAACTACTTCATTCAATATCTACCTTTCTTAGTGGAATTAAACTATTTCTTAAGAATTCTTTTTTTTTTGAAGATACAAAATTTTAGTTGAAAATTAAACACATTAGTTAAAAATTAAATCTAGTAATAAAAATTAATTTTTTTGTTAAAGATTCAATTTCTTCGAACTTTAGTCAAGAATGTAACACTTTAACTAAAAATTAAACTGGTTTGATTAAATTTGAAATATTTGTTGAAAGTTCGACTCGTTGGTAAAACATGAACTTTTTTCTTGAAAATTAAATTATTTGATTAAAAATTTAACTGTTTTGTAAAAAAAATCAGCTTTGTGGCTTGAAAATTTAACTGTCTTGCAGAAAATTCATCTTTTAGACTAGAAATTAGAGTATTATGTAGAAAGTTTGTGTATCATAAATTATTGATTCAAATAAAATAAATATTCCATTCTTGGTTCAAAATTGATCTTTAAACATTTAACGATTTTTGGTTAAAAATTTATAAATTTATCTTGTTGATTAAAAATTTCTGTTTTTGGTTGAAAATTCCACTGTTCCTTAGAAAAATGGCCTTTTTGGCTTGAAAATTTAACTCTTTCGTAAAAAATCAGTATTTTAAATTGGAAGTTCAACTATTTTTCAGAATTTTTTTTTTGTAAAAAAATACTGTTTGAAATAAGAATTAAACTATTCTACTCTTGGTGCAAAATTGATCTTTAAGAATACAACTATTCCTGATTAAAAATGTATTAATTTAGTCTTCTTGATTGAAAATTTAACTGTTTTGTTGCAAATTCATCTTTTTAGCTTTAAATCTCAACTATTTTTTAGAAAATAAGTTTTTTTGTATCCAAAATTATTAGTTATAATAAAAATTTAACTTTTACGCGCCTGGTTCAAAATTCATAATTTTTAGTCTAAAAATTTTATTTTTTGTTAAAAATTTGTTGAATTAATCTTCTTGGTTGACAATTTAAGGTTCTGATTAAAATGTCAACTGTTTTGTAGAAAAATAGGCTTTTGGCTGGAAAGTTAAACTTGTTTGTAGAAAATTCGAATTTTTTAAAGCAAATTTGTCTTTTAAAATTGAAAATTATAACTTTAAGTATTTTGTTGACGATTTATCTTGTTTACCAGAAAATCAAGCTTCTTAGCTGTTAATTAATTTTTATAAATTGAAAATTCAATTATTTAATTAAAATTGAACTTTTTTATGGAAATATCAGTTTTGGGTTTAAAAACGCAATAATTTTGATAAAATTTTTTGCCCTTATTATCGTCTTGTGTACTGAAAAATTAATCTTATTACTTGTTGATTAATTTTTTTAAATTACGGATTTAATTATTTGGTTGAAAACTGAACATTTTGCAGGGATTTTCGACTTGAAAAGTCAATAGTTTTGATGAAATATTTTTCTGTATTAACTGAAAAATCTTTCTTCGTTGAAAATTAAAATCTTGTTGAAAAATTGCCTTTTTTATATAAAAATTCTGTTTTAATTGTTTTTCATTTTCCATTCGTCATTTTTTATTTAATTTAACTATTTTAATGTAAACTTGAAATATTTTCTGGGTTGAAACATGAACTATTAAGTATTTTATTGAGAATTCATTTTTTTTTTTTGAAAATTCAAGCACATGGTTAAAAGTTGAACCACTTTGTTAATTCGTGAGAAACAGTATTTTTTAAATTCGTGGGCGACATTTTTCTTTGATCAAAATTGGTCCTTTCAGTTTGAACATTCATCTCTGTAAAAATTTTCTTGCAAATTCTATTAAATATTAAAATATTTTTTTAAATCATTAATCTCTGAAAATTATCTGACGAACAAAAACTTTTTTATTTTAACAAATATTGACAAAGAAGAAAATTAAATCAAAATGTTAATAGGACATGTAAAAAAATAGAACCCCTAATTGAAAATACTGTATAAAAGTATAATATTAAATTTAATGAGAAACTTACGATAGGTACTAAAATTTGATTAAAAATTTTAATTAAAAATTGAACTGCTTTCTTATGCAAGAATTTTTAAAAATTAGGATTCATAATTTTAGTACAAAGTTCAACTTATAGGTTGAAAAAACTTATTTTTCATGATTTATCTGTTTTAGTTAAGAATTCAAGTATTTTGTTAAAAATTAGACTTTTTGGTTAAATTCACCTAGTTTTGATGCAGAATTAAAATTTTGTTGGACTCAAATTTAAACTGCTTTCATAAAAAATTTTATTTTTTGTATTGAAAATTCATAATTTTAGTTAAAAATTCAACTGTTTGTTTAAAAATTGGACTGGTATAATGATCATTAAAAAACTTTGATAAATAAATTTTTTTTTTCAAAAATTAGACTTTTTGGTTAAAATCACAACTATTTAGTTAAAAATTAATCTATTTTGCTTTCATATTCAACTACTTTGTTCAAAATTATACTTTTTTGTTAAAGTTAAAAATTAATCTGTTTTGGTTTAGTATTAAACTTTTTTGTTTTTTGAAAATTAAAATCTTATTTGTTTGAAATATTAACCAAATAATTTTCTGTTTTTTTTTCATGTTTTTATGGTTTTAAAATTCAACTAATTTGTAGAAAATTCACATTTTTAGAAGGAAATTGAAGTATTTTGACAAAAACTAGTTTTTTTTTCAAAAAATTAATTTTTTAAAGAAAAATTTTACTATATCACGCTTGGTTAAAAATTGACATTTTTCTTTAAAAAATTCAGCTATTTTTATTTTAGAATTTGTTAAATTAATCTTCTTGTTTGAAATTTTATATTTTAGGTTGAAATTTTCAACAGCTTTGAAAAAAACCGGATTTTTAACTTGAAAATTGAACTGTTTTGTAGGAAACTTTTTCTTTGGCTTGGAAATTCAACTATTTTGTAGAAATTTTGTTTCCTTTTATCAAAAATTATTCGCTTTAAATAAAAAAATTCAACTATTCCACGCTTTGTTAAAAATGTATATTTTTTAGTTTAATAAGTAGGCCATTTTTGGTCAAAAATTTGTTAAATCAATCTTTTTGTTTAAAGATTTATGCTTTGTTGAAAATTCAACTGCTTTGTAAAAAATCGGGTTTTAGCTTGAAAATTTAACTTTTTTGAAGAAAAATCTTCTTTTTGGCTTGGAAATTCAACTATTTTGTAGAAAGTTCGATTTTTTTTATTAAAAATTAATCGTTTTAAATCGAATTGAACTATTCCAGGCTTGTTTAATAATTGATGATTTTTAGTTTAAGTAAGTAGGCTATTTTTTTTGAAAAATTTGTTCAATTAATCTTTTTGTTTAAAAATATATTTTTTTGTTGCAAATACAAATGCTTCGTAGAAAGATCGGCTTTTTGGTTTAAACGTTTAACAGTTCTGTAGAAAATTCAAGTTTTTTGTAACAAAATCGTTTCTTAAATTGAAAATTTAGTAATTTAAATAAAAATTAAGCTATTCTGCATTTGTTTAACAATTTATTTTCTATAGTTTAAAAGTTCTACGGTTTTTGAATGAAAATTCAACTTATCGGTTGTAACTTTATATATGTTCTTGATTATTCTTTTCGTTTACTGGAAAATTCATTTTCTTAGTTGTTAGTCCATTTTATTTATTAAAAATTCAATTATTTGCTTAAAAATTAAACTGGTTTGTAGAAAAATAGTTTTTTTTTTTACTTAAAAGTTTAATTGTTTTGTATAAAATTCAACTATTTAGTAAGAAATTCGTTCCTGTAAATTAAAAATTAAACTATTTTACATTTGTTTATAAATGAATTTTTCATAGTTAAAAAACTCTAATATTTTTTAAATTGAAAATTCAATTATTTAGTTAAAAATTGAACTTTTTTGTAGAAATATCGGCTTTTCGACTTGAAAACGCAATAATTTCAAGTACTCGATTAAAAGTTTAACTACTTTCTAAATTCGTGAAAAAAAATTAGGTAACAGAAAGTGCCCAAAATAAAGGAATGGAGGGCGACATTTTTCTTTCTTGACTGAAAAATCTTTCCTTGATTAAAATTCGTCCTTTAACTTTGAAAATTCATCTCTGTTTATAAAAATTTCATTTAAAATCAAATTAAATATTAACATATTCTTTAAAATCATTAACCACTAAAAATCATCTGACGAATAAAAACTTTTCCATTTTACTAAATATTGGCAAAGAAGAAAATTACATGAAAATGTTAATAGGACATGAAAAAAAAATAAATAAAATCCATAATTGAGAATACTGTATGTAAGTATAATATTATATTTAATGAGAAAGTTACGATAGATATTAAAATTTGAAGAATCTCATTACACGAAAATGGAAGATGGAGATTATTTTCTGAAATGGCCATAAGCAGGTAATTTAAAAAGTAAATTTGCCCGTCTTTGAAATGATATGCAGTACGCGTTCCCTTGGGAGTGCAAACAAGCCTCCGGTGGTTTTTCCAAACGATATCGTTTGGTGTAATAACAGTGGCGGTAATGATTCATATGTACCGCATGATTCGCGAGAATTGAATTGGTGGCCGCGAAACGGGACGCGTCCAATTTGGCCATTTGACGCTCGATCACAGCTGCCGATTCGATTACGTGCACGTAATATCGCAAAGCCAACACTCAAATGTAATTTCTCTCCGTGTGCTTTCACTCGAATGACAGAAACTTCGAGGGAAATAAAATTTCAGAGGTAGAAAATTTCCGAATAATAAAATTTTCGAAATTATAAAATTGTGGAAATTACAAAATCGAAATTATAAAATGGTCGATATTTCTAAATTGTCGAAATTATCAAATCGCACGAAATACAAAAAATCCGAATTCGA
>NC_046658.1:158594464-158615781 GCF_010883055.1 Belonocnema kinseyi | reverse complement strand
TCATAAATTTGTAAAATCTTTTAAAATCTTGAAATTATGAAATTGTCGAAAATATAAAATTGTGGAAATTACAAAATCGAAATTGTAAAATGGTCGAAATTTCTAAACTGTCGAAATGATCAAATCGCACGAATTACAAAAAATCCGAATTCGAAATTCGAAAAATGCCAAAATAATAAAATTTCCAAACTTTTAAAAATATTCCTGAAGTAGACGGTTCCCAGGACGTCTGAAAAATGCAGAAAAATAAAATTCAGGAATCAAAAATTTGTAAAAAAATTTTAATTGTCGAAATTATAAAATTGCCGAAATATAAAAAATCCGAATTAAAAATTCGAAAAATGCCAGAATAATAAAATTCACAAACTTTTAATAGGATTACTTAATTAGAAATTTCCTGAATCAAATTCCCGGAACATCTGAAAAATCTCGAAAAATAAAGAATTGGAAATTGGAAAAAATTCCCAAATAATAAAATTCCTAATCTGTTTATGACATTACTGCATTTGAAAATTCCTGGGACGTCTGAAAAATCCCGAAAAATAAAATTTCTTAATAATAATAATATTGTCCAAATTATAAAATTGTGAAAATTACAAATGGCAATTATAAAATTGCCGAAAATAAAAATTCCGAATTGGAAATTTAAAAAATGCCAGAATAATAAAATTTCAAAACGTTTAATAATATTATTGAATCAGAAAATTCCTGAATAAAATTCCCAAGACGTCTGAAAAATCCTGAAAAATAAAATCCAATAATCATAAATTTTCAAAAATTTAAAAATTGTCGAAATTATAAAATTGTTGAAATTATGAAATTACCGAAATATTTTTTAAAAAATCGGTGAATTGGTAATTGGAAAAATGCTAGAATAATAAAATTCACAAACTTTTAATAATATTACTGAATTAGATTATTTCCGAATAAAATTCCCGGGACGTCTGAAAAATCTCAAAAAATAAAATTCACGAATCATAAATTTTTCAAAATTGTCAAAATTAAAAAATGGTTGAAATTATAAAAATGCTCGAATAATAAAATTCCCAAATTTTTAATAATATGACTCTATTAGAACATTCCCGGGACGTCTAAAATTCCCAAAAAATAAAATGTAGGAATGATAAAATATTTCGAAATTTTAAAATTGTAAAAAAACCGTTGAAATTTAATAATTTTTGAAATTATAAAATTGCCGAAATATAAAAAATCCGAATTAGAAATTCGAAAAATGCCAGAATAATAAAATTCACAAACTTTTAATAATATTACTGAATTAGAAAATTCCTGAATCAAATTCCCGGAACATCCGAAAAATCCCGAAAAATAAAATTCACGAAAAATAAACTTGTAAAAATTAAAAAGTTTCCGAAATTTTTAAATTATAGAAATTATAAATTTGCGGAAGTATACAAAAAATTCGGTGAATTGGAAACTGGAAAAATATCTGAAAATTAAAAATTCATAAAGTTTTAATAATATTACTAAATTATAAAATTCCCAAGACGTCTGAAAAGTTCTGAAAAATAAAATTCACGAATCATTGATTTGTCCAAATTTTCAAAATTAAAAAACTCTTGAAATTATAAAATTGCCCGGAAAAATGACTGAATAACAAAATTCCTAAATTTTTAATAATATAACTGAATTAGAAAATTTTCGAAGAATAAAATTCATAAATCATAAATTTGTCAAAATTTTAAAATTGCAAAAAAAATCATTGAAAGTTTAAAATTGTTGAGATTATAAAAATGCTAAAATATAAAAAAAAACCCGCATTGGAAATTTAAAAAACCCCGAATCATAAAATTCCTAAGCTGTTTATGATATTACTGAATTAGAAAATTCCTGGGACGTCGAAGAACTCCCGAAAAATTAAATTCTCGAATTATAAAATTGTCAAAATTATAAAATTGCCGTAATGATCAAATGGCCGAAATATAAAAAACCCAAATTGGCAAATTCCCAAACTGTTTATAATATTACCGAATTAGAAAATTCCTGAACGAAATTACCGGGATGACTAAAATATCCCTAAAACTAAAATTCCCTAAAAATAAAATTGTCCAAATTATCAAATTGTGAAAATTACAAAATCCAAATAATAAAATTTTTGAAATGATAAAATTGCCTATATATAAGAAACCGAAATTGGAAATTGGAAAAGTTCCCAAATAATAAAATTCCTAAACTGTTTATAATATTACTGCATTTGAAAATTCCTGGGACGTCTGAAAAATCCCAAAAAATAAAATTTCCTAATAATAATATTGTCCAAATTATAAAATTGTGAAAATTACAAATGGCAATTATAAAATTGCCGAAAATAAAAAATCCGAATTGGAAATTGGAAAAATGCCAGAATAATAAAATTCACAAACTTTTAATAATATTACTGAATTAGAATATTCCCGAATAAAATTACCGGGGCATCTAAAAAATATCAAAAAATAAAATTCACGAATCATAAATTTGTCAAAATTAAAACATGGTTGAAATTATACAATTGTCGAAATTATAAAAATGCTCGAATAATAAAATTCCCAAACTTTTAATAATATGACTGTATTAAAACATTCCCGGGACGTCTAAAATTCCTGAAATATAAAATTTACGAATCATAAAATATTTAAAAATTTAAAAATTGTGAAAAAAAAACGGTTGCAATTTTATAATTTTTGAAATTATAAAATTGCCGAAATATAAAAAATTCGAATTAGAAATTCGAAAAATGCCAGAATAATAAAATTCACAAACTTTTAATAATATTACTGAATTAGAAAATTCCTGAATCGAATTCCCGGAACATCTGAAAAATCCCGAAAAATAAAATTCACGAATCATAAATTTGTAAAAATGTAAAAATTGCTGAAATTTTGAAATAGTAGAAATTATAAATTTGCGAAAGTATACAAAAAATTCGGTGAATTGAAAACTAGAAAAATGCCTAAATATCAAACCTCCCAAAATTTTAATAATATTACTAAATTATAAAATTCCCAGGACGTCTGAAAAATTCTGAAAAATAAAATTCACGAATCATAGATTTGTCCAAATTTTCAAAATTAAAAAACTCTTGAAATTATAAAATTGCCCGGAAAAATGCCTGAATAATAAAGTTCCCAAACTTTTAATAATATAACTGAATAAGAAAATATCTGGGACGTCTAAAATTCCCGAAAAATTCATGAAACATAAATTTGTCGAGATTTTAAAATTGTCGAAAAAATAAAATCGTTGAAACTTTAAAATGGTCGAAATGATAAAATTGCTAAAATATAAAAAAACGCGAATTAAAAATTGTAAAAGGGCACGAATAATAAAGTTCCCAAATTATTTGTGATATTAGTGAATTAGAAAACTCCCGGGACTGCTGAAAAATCTCGAAAAATAAAAGTCCCCAATAATAAAATTGTTAAAATTATGAAATTTCCGAATTATAAAAAATCCGAAATGGCAAATCACCGAATAATAAAATTCCCAAACTGTTTATAATATTATCGAATTAGAAAATTCCCGAATTAAATTACCGGGATGACTACAAAATACCAAAAAATAAAATTCCCTAATAATAAAATTGTCCAAATTATAAAATTGTAGAAATTACAAAATCGAAATCATAAATTTGCCAAAGCCGAATTGAAATTTGGAAAATGCCTGAAAAATAAAATTCCTAAACTGTTTATGATATTACTGATTTAGAAAATTCCTGCCACGTCTGAAAACCCCCTAAAACTAAAATTCCCGAATAATAAAAGTTATCAAAGTTATAAAATTACCGAAATGATCAAATGGCCAAAATATAAAAAACCCAAATTGGCAAATTCCCAAATAAGGAAATTCCTAATCTGTTTATAACATTACTATATTAGAAAATTCCCGGGATATCTGAAAAATCTCGATGCAATTGCCGAAATATAAAAAACCTTAATTCGAAAATTACCGAATAATAAAATTCTCAAACTGTGAATACTATTACAGAATTAGAAAATTTCTGAATGATAAAATTACCGACAGAAAATTTGCAAATTATAAAATATCCCAAATTAAAATTTTTGAATTATAGGCATCCCAAATTTTAACAATTAAAATTATTTTTTATAAATATTATGTATTTATCAAAAATACAATAATAAAATATTTTTATGAAAAAATAATTCTTTTTTATTATTTGAATTTAAAATAACCATAATTGAAAAAGATTTTTAAATTATGTTATTTTAAATTTATACAAAAATGTTATTAACTTTAAGCATTGGAAATATATATATTTTTTTTCGATAAAAATATTTCATTATTATATTTTAAATGAATAAACTATATTTATAAAAAAAGTTAATTGTTTAAATTCGAGATTGTTTAGTTTGGATATTTTTAAATTCGGCAGTTTTTTGTCGAGAATTTTATTATGCGGGACTTGTAATAAAATTTTACGCGAATCATAAATCGCAAATATTTTGTAACCGCTGCCTTAAAGAATAACTAATAATAAAAAATTCTGAATAAGCCATTTTGTTACTATTTGTGACTTCTTGGAAATGTTAAAAGAATATGTTTTTCTTATTCAATTGAACAAATCAGTTGAATACTTTGGTTACAAAAAAGTATTTTATCGCTGTGCTTAAAACGTTCGAACATGTCGAAAAAAGTCAAAAAAATGAATATTACTAAATTAAAAAAAGGTTCTGAAAAAGAAACAACTTTCTTAAAAAATATTATTTTTTGGCTGTATATTCATAATTTTACTTAAAAGTTCATTTATTTGGTTAAACATTCATAATTTTTATTGAAAATTCAACTTTCTAGTTGATAATTTAGCAGTTTAGTTGAAAATTAACTTTTGTGTTAAAAATTACCCTTTTTAATTTAAAAATTCAACTTGGGTTAAAAATATTTAATTTTAGTTGAATATTTAATTCTTTGGTTAAAAAATTAATTTTTTTAATTAAAATTAACCAATTTTGTTGAAAATTTAACTATGGTGTAGAATATTAGTTTTTTCTCTGGTTCAAAATGAATTTTTAAAATAAAAATTCAACTTTCTACACTTGGTTGAAAACTGATTTTATTCAGTAATCTCAAAAAACCAAACAATCAAATGAAATTTCTCTGTGTGTGCTCTTGATGTGTGCTAAATCACGAAAATAAATTATTTCTAAAAAAAATCACTTGCTTTCTTAAAAATCTTTTTTTTTCGAAGATTCATACTTTTAGTTAAAAATTCATCTTTTTGGTCTAAAATTAGACTGAATTGGTGAATTGTAACTATTTTGTTCAAAATTCAACTTTTTGACTGGAAATTAATTTATTTTTTGAAAATTCAACTTGTTAAGATGAAAACTCAACTTTTTGGTTCAAAGTTCAATTGCTTTCTTGACAACTCAATTTTTTGATTGAAGATTCATAATTATAATCACAATTTCATCTCTTCGGTAGAAAATTGGAATAATTTAATGACATTTTTTTAATGAAAATTATTTTTTCGACAAATAAACGGTTTGGTTCAAAAAGAACTTTTCTTTTCGAAATTTGATTTTTTTAGATCTAAAATTCACCTTCTTTTTGTAAGTTGAACTGCTCACTTTAAAATTCATTTTTTTGGGTTGAAGATTCATAAATGTAGTTAAAAATTCATTCTTTAATTGAAGATTAAACTCGACTTCTGAAAATTTAACTATTTTGTTGAAAATTCAATTGTATGGTTGAAACTTATTATTATTTTTCTGTTGAACATTCATCTTTTTAGGATGGAAATCCAAGTTTTTTTCTAAAATAAGCTGTTTTGCTAAAACTTTATGTTCGGGGTGAAGATTCATAATTTTAGTTAAAAATTAAAGCTGTCATTTGAAAATTAGTTTTTCTGTTGAAAATTCATTTTTTTAGGATGGAAATCCAACTTTTTTTAAAGTTGAAGTATTTTGCTCAAAATTTATTTTTTTGGGTGAAGATTCATAATTTTAGTAAGATTAATCGTTCTTAAAAGTTTAACTGTTTGATTAAAAATCAATTTTTTGGTTCAAAATTTAAGTTGTTAGATTAAAAATTCAATTTTTTTGTTAAAAGTTAAACTACTTACATAAAAATTCACTTCTTTGGTAGAAGATTTATAATATTAATTAAAAATTCAACTTTTATGTTGGATATTCAACTCATTGGTTTAACTGAAGAGTTAAATTTTTAACATAAAAGTTGAATTTTTCATAAAGTTGAAAATTCATCGTTAATACTGTTGAAGATTCATAATTGAAGTTAAAAATTCATTCTTTGATTGAAAATTTAAGCGAATGGATAAAAATTGATCTATTTTATTGAAAATTTAACTGTTAGATTTCAAATTTACTTTTCTCATTTTTCTTTCCTCTTTTTTATTTTTGTAAGAATTTTTTCAGATTACAATAGGATTTTTTGTTTTTGTTTGTTCGTATTATTTCAAATTTTGTGGTTGGATTATTTTTTTAACGGCAGTTTGCATCAATTTGATTATTGGACGTTAAATAGGATCTTTAATTTCGATTTTAATCTAATTTAAATTTTGTTAAATTTTGATTAACTTTTCTGGTAAGAATTTAATTTTTCAGTATGAAAATGCATAGTATAAGTTAAATATTTAACTTCTCTGTTGGAAAATAAACTGCTAGGTTAAAAAATTAATTTTTCAGTTGAAAATAATAATTTCTTGAAATTTCAACGATTTGGTTAAAAGTGAACCTTTTTTGTTTGTCAAAAATTGAACTGTTTTGTAGAATATTTATATTTTTGTTTCAAAAATTCAATTAATTTTGATGAAATTCCTTTTTTTATTGAAAATAAATGATTTCCAATAAAAATTTACGTCATAAAATTCCATTAAATCAAATTTAAAATTGATCTTTTTCAGTATTATCGTGAAGACAAACACAAATGCTATTTCTGTCCGTGTGCTTTCGATATTCAATCCCCGATTTCCAGTTAAAATAATACACTTGAGTTAATAAAATTCAACTCGAGTCAGAAATCGTGGGGAGAATGAGGTACGAACTAAATGTTTTGCGAGAATCAGAGATAAAATTTAGAAAAAGAGAGAATCTGTACCGTAATGTTTTTACTGTGGGAATTGTGGTAGAGTCTCATCTCATGGTTTCTCAATGCTCTGCCGATTTCTTGATCGTTTCGACAGAAAAATATTCTCGATCGGGAGAGGACTTCTGAGAATTGAAAAATGTAGAAATTGTGAATTTTATATAAAAAAAGAAAAAAGGGATAATTTTACACTAAATTCCAGTAAGTCAACTTCATTCCAAAGTTTGATTAAAAACTATATGCAACGCTTTTGTTCAGATTTTTGATTAAGAATGAATTTATTTTTTTAAATTAAAAACTTTTTTATTCGATTAAAAATTTATATACTTGCCCAAAATTGATCAATTTTTTTATGAAAATTTATTCTCCCTGATTCGAAATTTGATCAGCAAACTACGCATCAGAATGATCCGATTCTGAAGACATTTAAAAAATTTCAACATTTTTTTTGTTTGAAATATAAATCATTTAGTTTTTACTAAAACTTGAATTATCTAAAGCTAAAGAAACACTTTTTGAAGATAGAAATAATAATTTTCAAATTTTTCTTTAAACTGAAATCCATTAGACGTCTACTATTATATTTTTGGTTAAGAGTTAATTTTTGATTGTTAAGAAGTTTGTTATTTGATTCAAAATTTAATTATTTGTTCAAAAGAATTCAATTTGTCTGAAAAATTATTCTTTTTGGTTCGAAATTTAACAGTTTTGTTTAAAATTGGTAAAATGGGTAAAACCTGTCAAATTTGTAAAATTGGTAAAATCGGTAAAATTGATAAAATTGGTAACATTGGTCAGAATTGTGGTTTAAGAAAAGGGATTGTACTACATTAAATACCAGTGCATGCAAATTAAACTCATCGGGAGTCTACTATTATATTTTTGGCTAAGAATGATTCTTTGTTGTTCTTAAAAACTTTATTATTTAGTTGAAAATTTAATTATTAGTCAAAAATAAATCACCTTTTTACGAGAAATTATTCTGTCTGATGGTTCGAAAGGTATCTGTTTTGTTTAAAATTGGTCAAATGCGTTAAACGGTAAAATTGATAAAATTGGAAAAATTGGTAAAATTGGTAAAAACTGTAAAATTGGTAAAATTGGTAAAAACTGTAAAATTGGCAAAATTATCAACATTGGTGAGATTGGTGATTAAAAAAAGAGATAGTATTACTGTAAATACTTGCTAATCAATTTAGTTCAAAAATTGGATAAAAAATTGTATTAAGTTTTGACCAAAACTTGAACTACGGGAATCTAAAGAAACAATTTTTGTAGGCAAAAATAATGATTTTCAAAGCAATAGAGAAAAAAGCTCAATAAAGGAAATCTGAATTTTTCTCTAAAACTAAAATTCTTCGGGAGTCTACTATTATATTTTTGGTTAGGAATGAATTTTTTTGGTTACAGCCTTCATTATTTTATTGAAAATTTAATTACATGCCAAAAATTGATCAATTTTGTGTGAAAATATATTCTTTCTGGTTCGAAATTTAACAGTTATTTGTAAGTTGACAAAATTGTCAAAATTGGTAAATTTGGTAATATTAATGTTTAAAAAAGGGATAGTATGATATTAATCACTAGCTAATTAATTTTAGTTTTTAAATTGCATAACAAATTATACTCAACGCTTTCATACAGATTTTGGATTTTTTTTATCAGCAAATTGCGCATAAGAATGATTCGATTCTTAAAACTCTACATCAAAATTAAACTCGTCTGGAGTCTACTATTATATTTTTTGTTAAGAATGAATTTTTGCTGTTGTTAAAAACTTTATTATTTAGTTGAAAATGTGAATATTGATAAAAATTTAATCAATTTGGTATGAAAAATTATTCTTTCTGATGGTTCGAAATTTAACAGTTTTGTTTGAAATGAGTAAAATTGATTAAATGGGTAAAAAATGTTAAATTGGTGAAATTGATCAAATTTGTAAAATTGGCAAAATTGGTAAAACGGGTAAGATTGGTTTTAAAAAGGGATATTATGACGGTAAATAACAGTTAATTAATTTAAATTCCAAAATTGGATAACAGAGTATACTCATCTGGAGTCTACTATTATATTTTTGATTAAGAATGAGTTTTTGTTGTTGCTAAAAACTTTATTATTTAGTTTAGAATTTAATTATTGGTAAAAAATTAATCAATTTTGTACAATAAATTATTCTTTCTGGTTCAAAATTTAACAGTTTCATCTAAAATAAGTAAAATTCGTGAAAACTGTAAAATTGGTAAAATTGGTAAGATTGGATAAAAATTTATGCGCATCGTTTTCGTACAGATTTTGGATTATTATTATTAATTTTTGTTGTTTTTAAAAACTTTATTATTTAGTTGCAAATTAAATTATTTGTCAAAAATTCATCAATCTCGGCATGGAAAGTTATTCTTCCTGTTTCCAAATTTAACCATTTCGTTCAAAATTCGTCCTTTTGGATTGAAAATTCTACCCTTCTGATACAAAATTTAAGTATTGGCTAAAATTTACATTTTCACGAAAATTCATGTATTTTGTAGAAAAGTCGCCTTCTTGGCTTGAAAATTAAATAATGGAACTAAAATTGTTTTCTTCTTGGCTAGAAATATGTCTTGGTTGAAAATTCAAATTTGATTGATTATATACATAATTTTTTTTTTTTTTTTTGAAAACAGCTGTGGTTCAAATTGGACCTATTTTGTAAAATAATCGTGTTTTTTGTTCTGAAGAATTCTTTTTTTTTTCTGTTAAAAGTTCTTCTTCTTTGTTGTTAAAAATTCATTTTTTTAAATAAAATTTTTAATTTTTGGTTTAAAATCTATCCGTTCGTGTTGAAAATTTAATTATTTATTTTTTATTTATTTATTCAAAAAATCAAGGTCTGATCCATATAAGTTTGCCACATTACAGATTCGACTTATGACTGAGTTTGTTCCATAGTTCGTTCGATAGTGGTTAATTTTGAATAGAATGTTATTTCTTAATGTTTTCGATGGAGCGTACATGCTGATTTCAGTTAGTATTTGTGAGCAGTCTATTATATTGTTTAAAATGTTGTATAAAAAGCACAGATCAGCAAATAGAAATCTCGAGCTAATTTTTGGAATTTTCAGCAATGCTCTGATTACGCTATAATCATGATCACGTCTGAGCATCGGTATCCCCAGTTGTCAAACTGCAAAACGTAGGAATCTGTTTTGTATTCGCTCAATTCGAATTCTGTAGATAAAATACTGAGGCGTATTCAAGATGAGGTCTCACTAAAGCAAAATACAATTTTTTGATAGTTAACGGGTTTTTAAAGTTTTTAGCATTTCTCAGGACAAAGCTTTTGTTTTTTTTCCGTGAGAATGATAATACTAGACATTTTTTAACATTGAACAACATTCCATTAAGTGAGCACCAATCTTGTAGCCTTGCAATATCCCTCTGAATTTCAAGTACGTCTTGAATGGATCTAATAGCTTTAAAAAATTTCAGATGTTAGAAAATAAAAGAAACATACAAAATCGAAATGCGGTATAAATATCATTAACATGGAGGAGGAACAAGATTCGAGCCCTGTGGCACTCCCGAGGTGGCTGTGAAAATTTTCGAAAAATGCCCATCAACACGAACCGATAGCGGTCTATTGTTGTACGCCTTCCTCCAGGTTTTTGTTGAGAAATGGTGTGAAGAGACACAAGTTTGTGGAGGTAGATCTTCCCTTCCTACAACCATGCTGCTCGTTAATAATTATGTTGTTTGTTGCAATGTCAAGTTTATCATAGATGATACTTTCAAAAATTTTGGCAATGGAATTGAGAATTGTTATTGGACGGTAGTTTGAAATATCGTTACGATTACCGTGTTTATAGATCGGTATTACTATTCCTTTTTTCCATTCGAGTGGAAAGCTCCCCTGAACTAAGGATTTATTAAAAATTATGTACAAGTGTTCGATTAGAAACTCACAGCACAATTTTAAGAGGAATGGTGGCATTCCAGCAGCACCTGCTCCCTTAGTAACATGAAGAAACATTAGCTTGCAGAACATTTCTTCCCTTTCAATAAACACATAAGGAAGATCGATGGAATCAGATAAGTTAAATTGTAAAAAAGAGTCCGAAATTTCATCACTAGAAGATACCTGTTTATCTCCTAAGAACATTTGTTCTGATAATTTATTACAATCACTTAGTGAGTCAACATAGTTTCAAAACTTTTTAGGATTTGAGATCATTGAATTTTCGGTGTCCATGATGTATTTTTTATAACAATTGTCTGATAGTGTTTTGAATTGAGCTCTCAATTCAGAAAATTTAATGTAGTCAGCTTTTGTTCTAGTTTGTTTATAATTAATATGCGCAGCTTTTTCGGATTGGCTTAAATTTTTTAGTTCGCAATTAAACCATGGAGGGTAAGTGGGTGCTTTGATAATCTACAAAGAGACATAATATTCAAATGATAAGAATAAATGCGTATAAAGTATATCAACCGCACTGTCAATTGTCAAATCAGAAAGCAGACAGCACCAGTCCACGTTACTGAGATATTTACAAATTCCGCCATAATTAGCTCTCTTAAAGTCAAATCTAATTATATTGTCGTTGTACAATCTTGAATTATGAGCAGATTTTGGTAAATTTAAATCGCATGTGAGAGGTGGGTGGTATTTGTCTACCGGTTGTAAGGGGTCAATTGCTATGGTTACTATTGTTTCAATAGAATTTGTAAAAATTAGATTTAACAATGATCCGTATTCATTTCTATTACTATTAACTTGAAAAAATTTGAGTAATCAAGTGAATCAGAAATTATGTTAATTATGTCACTATAAATTCGCAATGACCCTTCACTCGGTACACAAGTAGGCCCCTTTAAAATGTCATTAATCCACTTAGTATATGGTAAATTTAAATCTCCAAAAAAATATTTTTTCGCTTCGGCGAAGGAGCAGGTCACTTCTTCGATTATTTCACACATGTCAGTATATTTTTCTAACCTAGAATTTGGCGGGATATAAAAAACTTCCACGATAATGTGACAGGAGCCTACTGAAAATTTAACAAAAGCATGTTCGATCGAGTTCTTATTTGTGAAAAGTTTCACACCACGTAAGCCATATTTGGCTGCAATCAGCACTCCAGCATCGCGTAAATTATCACTAGTATCAACACTTCGATCATCTCGAAAAATATCAAAGTCAGTCATACCAAGCTCACTAGAATTGATTGTTTTCTTTAGCCAAGTTTCAGTGAAAATTAATATATCATATGAACATGACGGAACTGACTTTCGCAATAGGTGCAATTTAGTGCACACGCCCCTGACATTCTGATAATAAATCAAAAACAGCTGATCTCTAGACTGAGACCCCCTAAAGCCTGGTCTACAATCGTAGCAAACAGCCCGTTTCAGCTCCACAAGCAAGCGCCGCGCCGCAAATAACCAAGAGCGAAAAGTTTGTTCAACTCAACTTTTCCCTCCGCAACCGTCTCGCGTGATCAGTCATGATCAACGTCTCGAATGTCAGAGGACCAATCAGAGCGTTTTATCACATAACCTCGTACAACGACACATTTGTGGCATCGTCGACACTGAGTTTGAGTGATTTTGCTTTGCATTTGTCTGGATTCTTTTGTTGGTTTGGTGTGTTATGTGAGATACATTTAAAAGCATTTAAAATTAAAGAAAAAAACTGAAAAAGAGCAAATTGCGGGTCAGAGGGATTCATTGTAGAGGCGAAAAATATTTCACTGTCAAAGCACGACGAGAAAACAGTTCATTTGATAGTAAGCTCTGATTGGCTGCCGCAACAGCGCCTCTCGCGACAACTGTAGACGGCTATTCCTTGCGTTACGATGCCGCATCGCATCGCTGAGTCTTGCGGCGCCGCAACAAGCTATTTGCGGCGATTTTATACCAGACTTAAGACTACATGTGGGAATACCTACGCTTGCGTTGAGTGTTGCTTGACAACTTGTTTCGTCGAGGTTACGTTCTTCCTTGAATTCACAATTATTGGAGATCCTTGTCGAAATATCATTGTTAAATTCAGTTCTCCCTGCTGTCGTCGAGATGTCAATTTCTTCTTCAGTTCGTCGATTTCCTGAATTTGTAATTTTGTCCTGTCTTGTGCAATCCAAATGTGCTTCAGTTTTATACCGGTTTCGGGGACTTTTTTAGCTGCAAGGAATTTGCGGATGTACATTTGAGCTGCTCCTTCCGTTTCGAAAACAAGTTTTACTGGTCGAGGAGTCATTTTGGTCTGTGAATAAAGACCAATTCTAAATGCTCATGGATTAAAAACCAAAAAATCAGGAAGGAGCTCAGTGAGTAAATTATTTAAACCAGATGCATGATTTATTTCTGACAGTGGGGATACTTGTTTTACTAATCCAAAACAGTATCAGGTTGTTTTTCCTAGAGATCGTTTGTTCAATTTCGGCTATGAATTTACGAGCGAGAAACGTATCATCATGTGAATATGGGGAAGGAAATTCGGTTTGTAATTTATTTCAAATATCTTCAGCTGTTGTCATTCTGTCACATAACCCTTCAAATCTTTCCTCTGTTGCAGTAATTCTCTCAAGTGCTCCATCCATTTTAGTTGGTATGTTGTCAATCTTTGGTCCTAGACAGTCGACCTTTTTCGATACAGTACCTATTTGAGGTCCAATTGTCTCTATCGCATTAGTGATAATACGCTCAACAAATCTTCTCAGATATTGAGAGAGAGTCTCTGATAGATCCTATAGTGGAAAAGTGCTCCAAAAAGTTGTTGAGGTTAGAAAAATTGATCTGCGTCTCACTCAAATGTTAACTCGCGGTGTAAATTTATTGTGGCACAAGGAAGTTCTCGATGTAAACTTTATTGTTCAATTAGGACTCACACTCAAACGCCAGAAAAAACCCAATAGATCCGAATATATAAGAGAGCACTACAAACAACGCTGGCACATCTAATCGTTACGTATGCGTAACGTAATTATGTAGTTTAAATTCAACTACTTGGTTGAAAATATAACTTTTTTAATAAAAACTTCAAGTTGAACTCTTTTGTTGAAAACTCATTTACTTTTTGCCAAATACGTTTTTGTTGTGTTGAAAATTAATTTTTTTCAACCAAAAATATAATTTCCATTTTAGGTCGAAATGTTATCTTCTTATTTAAAGTTTAATTAATTGTTTGAAAATGTATCTGTATTATTTGAAAATAATGAATGTTAATAAAATAATTAAATTATTAGGAATAACTGTAAATAAAAAAAAATTATGATTTAAAAATTAATTTTTTTACTGAAAATTTAACTATTCTAGTTGAGGATTAATAATTTAAGTTATAACTTCATCTCTTTGATTGAAAATCCAACTATTTTTGGTATTTGATTCAAATACTAAATATGTGGTTTCAAATTAAATTGTCTTAGATCTGAAAATTAATTTTGTACTAGAAATTAAACTATTCCAGTTGAATATAATAATTTCAGTTAATATTTTTCTTTCCTCATTAAAAATTCGATTATTTTATTGAAAAGTGATGCCTTTCAGTTAAAAATTTAACTACTTGGTTTTGGAATTGATTTTTGTTTAGTTGAAAATTCAGATTTGTGTTGAAAATAACTATGTTTTGTTAATTATTCGACTCTGTTTTTCTAAAGTTCAGCTATTTATTTGTTAATTATTTCATCTCTTTGGTTGAAAATTCAACTCTGTTTGGTGGTAAGTTTGTTCTTTGTGATTAAAAAGTCTAATATATTTTTTGTTAAAAATAATTTTTGTGTTAGTTAAAACTCTTAGTATTTGGTTGCAAATTTAATTATTTTGATGAAAATTTGTCATTCCTTTGTTGAAAGTTCTTATACATGGGTTTAAAATTTAACTTTATTCACAAAATTCGACTTTTTGATTTCAAAATTCTAAAATTTGGTTGAATTTTTTGCATTCTTGATGAAAAATTTTTTTGTTAAAAAAATTAACTATTACAAAAACTACAAGCTCTACCTTTAATTACATTTTGCGTTGAGTTTTTTTGTTTGGTTCAAAGTTTAACTCTTTTTTTTTTCAAAATTCATCCTTTTCTGAAAATTCATCTTTTTGGAAAGAAATTAATTTTTTTGCTTTTTTCGTTGTTGAAAAATTTTTTTCTTCTATAAAAAATAATACTATTTCAGTTGAATATTAATTTCTGCTTGCTGAAAATTGAAATATTGCATTTGATGATAAATAATTTTCAGGTGAACATTATTTTTAATCAAAAAGTTAAAAGGTTATCCTTTATTTTTATGGTTATTGATTTATTATAGTATCTGAAATTTAATTTAGTTGACTATTTTGTTGAAAATTATTTTATATTGAAAATTAATTTCTTTAACTAAAAATGTAATTATTCCATTTTTTGTAAAGTAGTTCATGTTGATCTGAAGTTGATAATCAGAATTACACAAAACGACTTGATGTCCCTGAATTTACTGTGTAAGGGAAAAGTGTTCTGTGTGTGTGTGTGTGGAGGGGGGGGGGGGGGGAAGAAATAATATAAACAAAATTAATTATAAATAAAATAATTGTTGGCACATATTAAGTTGAATCAAGATATCTTTCTCATTTCCGTTTAAGACACGATCAGGCCGGATGTCCGATTGTGAAAGAGGCACTTTACTAATCATAATATGAGAAAAAATCTCACATGCTCATTTCATATATAGGTTTCCATTAGTTTATAATTTTATGTCTCTAGCGGATCTCGGTAATTTCAACTAGACAACTATAACGTAAGTTCACTTTTACTGCAAATTAGCAGTGTCAGAGTTTCAGAACTGAATCCTTGACTTAAGGCAATTAGCTCTTATTGAAGTCTTGTAAGACGTTCGCACGTTGGAATGGATAGAAATCTAATTGTTCAACTTTCTAATGTTGATTAAATTTCACTTGAAATGGTCTCGACATGCAATTTTTTGATACTATTAAAAATATATATAATTTTAATTTTATAGATAATAGATGATCGGCACTAATCAATAAGGGGTAGTAGTATACCTACTTAGTAGTATAGGTAGTTAGTATTACAGCTAGTTAGTAGTATACCTAGGACAGTATGGCGAGAGGGTTCAGTTTCGAACCAAACAGGAAACTACCTACTGGTATTAGACTTTCAGACGAGAATTCAGATTCCTACTTTGTCGGCTCTAGGTAATCTAGATTTCGGCATTACCGATTGCAGGTATTCTAGATTCCTACATGCCTTCTAAAGGTAATTTACATTACTGTATTAGTGTCTGTCGGTAAATGATCATTTGCTAGTTCAGAGTAGTTTAGCTAGGAACAGAGCCCTCTGCCTCCCACTGTCTTAGGTATACTATTGACATGTAATTTTTATTATGCTATTAGGGAAAATTTGATATTTTATTTTTATTTTAAAGATAAAAGAGGATCGATACTAATAAGTAAACTAATCAATAATAATCCAATCATAATCAGTCAATAAACTAATCAATAGTAGTATAGATAGTTAGTATTATAACTAGTTAGTAGTAGACCTAGGACAGTAAGGGTGTAGGCCTCTGCTTCAAGCTGAACAACATCAAACTAGCTACAGGTAATTAACCTACAGGCAATAGTTTAGATTTATACTTTGTCGACTGTAGATAATCTAGATTATGGCATTACCAGACTGCCGGTAAATAAGATTCCAGCATTATCTTCGGAAGGTAATGCACATTTCTACATTATCAATAAGAAAATTAAAACATTTTTTAGATTAAAGTTCATTCTCCTGTGGTAAAAAATTTACCAGTTATCCTTTTTTGTTAAAAATCCATCTTAACTTTTCGTTGAGAATTTAATAGTCTTCTAAATGGAAATCCAACAATTTGATTACAAATTTATCTATTTTCTTGAACATTATTAACATTCTGGAAATTTTTTAACGAGTTAAGTTATTAAAAAGGTGTTCTTAAGACGCATCAGAATGTTTTAAAAGGATTTCTTATTTTGTAAAATTAATTTCAACAGATCAATTTGAAATATTTAAAAACATTTCAAATGATTTCCTGAATTTAAAAAATTGCGAAATAAAAATTTTTTAGAAAATATTCGATTAAGTTGGATAGATATTTATAAGTTCTAAAAAGGTTAAAAAATAATTATTTAATACATGGAAAAGTATGAAACATTTTTTACAAAGTGTAGATTTTTTAAATTTCGAACAAAAAGCTTAGCTTTTTAGTCACTATGATACATTTCAAAGAGTAAAAATATATTCTTAAGATTTATGGTAAAATTTCAAATGATTGTTTTTTTTAAATTAATTGTAGAAGAAAAGTGAAGAAGACTTTGAAAAATTTCAAATGATTTTCAAAAGTATCAGCAAAGAATTTGGAATATTTTAAGAGAACTTTTCTTTATTATATACAATTTTTCAAAAGTTTTACGGGACATTCGAATCATTTATAAAGATGGAAAAATTGTAATTCTTGATAAAATTTCCGATCTTAAGATCTAATTTCAGTTCGAATTTAAGTATTTGAAATGCTAGTTTATTTAAAATGTATTTAAATATTAATAATATAAATTTTAATAGCAATTGAGCAAAAATTTTTATTCGATCAAATTCAAGTCTAAAAATGCTTATAACAATCTTTTTCAAGACTTGATCTCGAAAAAAATTCAAGTGTATACTTTTAGAAAAAATATTGTTTAGGTATACAAAATATTTAAAGCACTTTTGAATCGCTTCTTAATATTTTTTTAAATTATACAATTTTAATAAATGAGAGCTTATTTTGTGACGGAAATCATTTCCAATTGTAACAAAAGATAGATATTTGTTTTATAATTTGTTCAATAATTGAAAATTCGTTTTTTGTTGTTGTTAAGAATTAATTTTTTTAATTCTATAAACTATTCCATTTTTGTTGAAAATTCATCATTTTTAGTGGAAAATTAAATTTTATGGTTGAAAACTGGTTTACGTTATTAAAAATTCTCATTTTTTGTAAATTATTAATCTTCTTGGTTGAAAATTATTTTATCAGTGGAAAATTCAACTAATAAATTTTGCAATACAACTAATACATTTTTCAATTAAAATTCAACAACTTGCTTGACAGTTGAACTAATTAATAATTGTATTTATTATGTTAAGGATTTAACTATTATGTTGAAAATACGTTTATTCGTTGTTAAAAATTAATTTTTTAACTTCATTGACTATTCCATTTTTGGTTAAAAATTTATCGTTTGTGTGAATTTGCCTTCTTTTGTAAACTTTTAATCTTCTTGGTTTAAAATTTAACTACTTAGTTGAAAGTTGTACCACTTTGTTAAGAAATTATTTTATTAGCTAAAAAGTTTAACTAATAAATTTCTTAGTGGAAATTCATCTTTCTTCATTGAAAATTCAACTACTTGGTTGACAGTTGAATTAATTGAAAAAAATTAATGGTTTAGGATTGAACTATTTTGTTGGAAAATCTGCTTTTTTTTGTTAAAAATCAATTTTTTTCAATTGAATTTTCTAATTTTTGTTAGAAAATCATCTTTTTAGTGGAAAAATACATTATTGGATTTAAAATTCGTGTATGTCGTTAAAAATTCTTCTTTTTTCTGAAACATCAAACTTTTTGATTGAAAATGTAATTGTTTGATAAAAAGTTAAACCACTTGTTGAAAAATAATTTTATTAGTTAAAAATGTAACTACTTGGCTAACAGTTGAACTAATTAAACAAATATATATTTAATGGCTTAGGATTGAACTATTATGCTAGAAATTTATTTTATTGTTGTTAAAAATTAATTTATTAAATTCGATTACTTATAATATTTTTGTTAAAAATTCATCGTTTTTAGTAAAATAGTTCTTTTATTAGATGTAAGTCCATCTCCTTTGTTGAAAAATTAAACATTTTATTAAAAGTTCATTTTTGAACTGAAAATTTATCTATTTAATTTCTGGTTGAAACTTTACTATTTTTAGTTTAAAATTGTAGTATTTGTTTATGAATTAAATTTTTGATTGAAAATTAATATTTTTAGGTTGAAATTTCAGCTGTTGTGTAAAAAATCTGCCTTTTTGACCAAAAAATTCAAGCGTTTTGATACAAATTATTCTTTTTGAATTGTGAATTCTATTATCTTCTTAAAAAATTGTACTATTTGATTAAAAATTAACATTTGGTTGAAAATTCATACTAAGAATTTTTCTTCCACCCGATAGAACATTTGGTACATATCTGTATGGTTAGTATGCTTTTGAAATTTCATCAGTTATACATCAAATAGAAAAATATTGAAAAAATCAGTTTTCTCTACGTTTTTTAATTTTCTCAGTTTTTTGTTATTTAAAATAAAAATATTTATTGAATTAATTAATAAATTGTATCGTTAAAAATACTTCTAAAACCTAGCTTTCTTTTGCTTGAAAGTTCAACCATTTGGTTGGAAATCTGAACTTTTGGTCAATTGTTCTTTTTCTTTATAAATTTAACTATTTGTTTCAAAATGTATCGTGTTAGGTGAATAATTTAACAATGTTGTTACAAATTAAACGATTTTGTTAGATATTTAATTATTCAGTGCAATTTATATTTTTCCAGTGATGCTGTTCGAGGCGATAATGGCAAGACGGAGTTCGAGACACGCAAGTGCGCAAGGTCTCGAATCTCATGCTAGAGCAAGGCGGCCAAAAGTCAAGGCCTTGCGTTCATGCGTCCCACGACCTCCGCCTTGCCATTCCTCATCTCGAGATCATCACAAGCAATTTAAATTCTTTTCTTAACTAGTTATATCTTCTGTTCCAAAATTTAACTGCTTTGTTGAAAATTCGTCTTTCTGACACTAGATTGAAAAAATCTCTAAAAACTAAAAAATTGGTTTCTTTGTCTTGCAGATTTGACTATTTAGTTAAAAATGTAACTGAATGTGATTGAATTGAATTATTTTTTGTTTGAGAATTTAACCATTTTGTCGAAAATACGTCAAAAATCAATTTTTTGTTGTTGTACAAATTCAACTTTTTGGTTCTGGAATTTGAAAATTTTGCAAGATGAAGCACGGCGACATTCTGAAAGAGTGAAATTAACTTTATTTACTTTTCTCTTAAATAATTAGCTATATATGCTACTGAAATTGAGGGCCAAGCAGACGATGAAGCTGTAAACAATATATCCGGGCTACAAGTGATTTCAAATTCTGAACCAGGTCCCGATAGTCCACTACTATCATCACCATAAGCTGAAAATAAATTTGTATTTCTCCTTCCTTCAAAAAAAAAATAGATTCGACTGCCCGGTTAAAAATGTAACTAAATGTCGTAAAGTTAACTTTTTCCTCTTTGAATATTGGACCATTTGGTCGAAAGTACCTCCAAAATTGTTTTCTTTTTTTTTTTTTGTAAAAATTCAACTGCTTGCTTCGGAGAAGGGGAAAATTTCCACGAATAGGCACTGCGAAATTCTGAACAAATGAAATTAGCTATATTTATTTTCCTTTTTCATAATTAGAATTATGTGACTATTTCTATGATGACGGGGCTCCAAATTTGCAATCTCCTTCACTACCTGTTGTACCAGCACCAGATGTACCGGATACACGTAAATTCACAAGAGACACTGGGAGAGACGATAATGATGGAAACTTAATATCTGGTCCACAAACGAATCTAAATCCTCCAAAAGGTGCCCGAACTCCACTACCAACATTATCATAAACTAAAAATAAATTTGTATTTCTCATTTCTTGGTTTAACGTATGTAAGCTGCAGTAAAATTGTGTCCTATAAAATTTAAAGAAATATATGTGCCATAGGTGTACATTTTTTTCAGACCTGATAAGTATAATTATTAAGTAAGTAGTATATTGAGCTTTTAAAATTAAATTAAGTCATGATTCCATAATTTCAGTTTTTCTAATTAGCTGTAATTTCATAATAATTGAAGGGTCATCGTTCCGTAAATCGAATCTCTCCGGGGTGGCTGCTGACTAGCGTTTAACAAGGGTCTATAGGCACGCTGCGAAAATACATGGACAGCTAACACTGAGCATCACTGCTATCGTTCGCACGTTTTTTATCATTAAAAATAATGTCTTATTCTTATAATTTCTTATTCCTATGTAGGATATTTTCAGCATTTTAGTTCAAATACGTTTCTTTGGTT
This sequence comes from Belonocnema kinseyi, assembly GCF_010883055.1. Lineage (NCBI taxonomy): Eukaryota > Metazoa > Arthropoda > Insecta > Hymenoptera > Cynipidae > Belonocnema > Belonocnema kinseyi. Next base: position 158,594,600 of record NC_046658.1, on the reverse strand, counting down.
AAAAAATTTAACTATTTTGTTGACAATTTTTTGTTTTTTTTTTCTGTAAAAAACACATTTTTAAAGTTAAAATTCAACTATACGGTCGAAAATCAATTGTTTTATTTAATTGAAAATTAATCGTCTTTATTCAAAA
>NC_046658.1:158577662-158594364 GCF_010883055.1 Belonocnema kinseyi | reverse complement strand
TAAATCGACTCGCTCCGGGGTGACTGCTGACTAGCGTTTAACAAGGGTCTATAGGCACGCTGCGAAAATACAGGGACAGCTAACATTGAGCGTCACTGCTATTGCTCACACGTTTTTTATCATGAAAAATAATGTCTTATTCTTATAATTTCTTATTCTTACCTAAGGTACTTTTACGTCTGTGAATGAGTGAAAAACAATAGTTTAACAATTTGACACAAAATCCAAATATTTAGTCAAAAGATGAACGACATTGTTCAAAATTCAATTTTTTCGATCAATATTTTTCATTTTAGTTAAAATACGTGTCTTTAGTTGAAAACTTAAACTTTTTGTTGAAAATGTTGTGTTTTTTTCTATAAAAAATACATTTTTTAAGTCAAAATTAAGCTATACGGTTGAAAATTAATTGTTTTATTTATTGAAACTTAATCCTCTTTATTTATAATCAATTTTTTCTTTAAAAATTTCTTTACTTTATTGAAAAATTATATTTTCTGGAAGAAATTTAATATTTTTTGTTAAAATTTCATAATGTAAATTTTTTAACTGGCCGTAATCTCAGATAGTACAAGGGTAATTCGTTCCGTAATTCGACTCACTCCGGGGCGACTGCTGAATAATGTTTGTCAAGGGTCTATAGGCACGCTGCGAATTCCGCTCGGACTGCTACACTGAGAGTCACTGCTATTGTTCGCACCTTTTTCAAATTTCAAAAATAATTTCTTATTCTTAAAATTTCTTATTCGTACGTAAGATATTTTTACGTCTGTGAATCAGTAAAAAACCAAAGTTTGAAAATTTAATAGAAAATGCAAATATTTAGTCGAAACAGGAACTACATATTTAAAAACTGAATTTTTTAGTTCAATATTTATTATTTTACTTAAAATTCGTTTCTTTGTTTGAAAATTAATTATATTGTCAAAAATCTTGTGGTTTTTCTGTACAAAATACATTGTTGTAGTTAAAATTCAACTATACGATAGAAAATTCGTTTTTTTTTTATCGAAAATTATCCCTTTTCATTCAAAACCGAACTGTTTGTTTGAAAATTCCTTTACTTTATTATAAAAAAATTTTTAGAAATTAATTATATTTTGTTAAAAATGTAATGGTTTGATCGAAGACTAATCAGTTTTATAGTTGAATATTGAACCGATTTGCAGAAAATGATTATTTTTTATTGAAATCAACTGCGTTCAATTTAAAATTTTAATATTGCTTGGTTGAAGTATCAAATATTACATTCTTCGTTGGAAATTATGCTTTTGTGTTAAAAATTAATTTTAATTCGGTTTTTTTAATCGTAAAATTATTCCGACGGTTAAAAATTTAACTTCTTGGTTGCTAAGTTATGTATCGCGTTCAAATTTTTTTGTAAAAAATCGATTGTTTTTCATTGAAAATGCAACTACGTTCGCTGGAAAATGAATATGTTTAAGTAGACAATTCAGGTATGTATATTGAAAATTTGTCCTTTTTGATTTCCTTTAAATGTTTTTTATTAAAAGTAAATTGTTTATAAAATTAAATATAAACCATTAAATTTTTTGTTCAAAAATCATCATTTTAGGGTCAAAATCAACTACCTTGTTGGAAAATTTGTTGTTTTGTTTAATTAAAAATTTATTTTTGAGAATGAAAATTCAATAGTTTAGTTGAAAATTCAACTGTTTTGTAGAAAACTCGACTTTTTGGCTAGAAAATGTAATAATTTAGTAGAAAATTTAACAGTTTCGTGAAATTTTTTGTTTGTTAAGAAATTTAATTCCTGCAAAAAAATGTAACTATTGCGTTTTTGGTTGAAAATGTATCTTTTTTATTTAAATTTTCAAGAAAAAAATTAATTTTCAACCGAAAGAGATTATTTTTTAAACAGAAAGTTACATTTTTAAGCAAAATGTATGCCATTCTTACAAAAATAAATGAATTTACGCATCACAAAGAAAAACTTTCTACTAAATACTCAAATTTTTAAACAAACCAAATTTTGTAAAAAAAAATCTTAAAACTCTCACCTTGTTTTTATACAATTTTAAGAAATAATAGGTACTAAGTATACTAGCCATAAATGGTTTTCAATATAAAATTTGCCGAAAACTAACCTCAACCTTAAATTTTTTAAATATTTGTGAAAAAGTTATTAATATTTTGATGTTTTAATTTAATGAAGACTGTTTCAAAACAAACTCTCTAAAAAAACATACCTTTAAGAAAATAATTCTCAAAAATTGAAAAATTTGCGATTCCATTCAATATTCGAGAATTTTCAATTTTCACTTTCCGAAATTTAAGAATATTGAATTGCAAATATTAACAATTAAAAAGGTTTTAATTTTTTAAATTTTCCATGAAAAATAAGACCTTACCACATTTTCTTGTAAGCTTTATTAATTAAAAGTGGCAAGGTTTAAATATTTTAATCAAAAAGTAAAAAAAAATGATTATATAAACCATGATTTTCGATATTTTATTTTATTTGATAAAAAAACTATATTGCATAAAATTCCGTATCAATCCCTCACGGACGATTTTAATTTTGCATTTTGTGTTAAATGTTATGTTATGAACTTTTATATGAATAAATATTTTCTTTTCAAGAGCAGTTATCTTTAAATATACCACCATGTTATTTCACATTAAAAATTGTGTTTGGTATAAGCATTATTAAATTTTATGAACAAATTATATAAACAATTGCATTATATTCGTGTGTTTTAATACAAAATAAATGAATAAAAAAACTAATTTAAATACAAATAAATTTTACTTAAACATATCAGCAAGTTCCGACTTCGTCGCGGGTTGAAGTGAAAAAGGCGAAATATTTTAATTAGATAAAAAAAAGTTTTTTGTAAATAATTCAAAAACTAAAAAAAGCTACTACTTTTTCAGAAAAGAGATGAGTAATTAAATTTCCCATATTAATACGTATTTAAACATTTTTAATCCGAAACTTTATTCTTAAGTGCTTGGGGACCTCACCACTCCAGCAAAATAATTTCATGTCTCCTTTTTGCATCCGGCGTTTCAATGTTGTATTACTAGCTCCAATGAGTCAGCTAATTATGCGGAAATTATCGTAAATGCTTCCTACCAAATTAACCCTGTTTTTTTGTACACTACGAGTAAATTTAAAACTTGTCTTAAAACTCTATTTTTGGTCATTATAATAATATTAATCATAAAAGAATTTTTGAGTTTGCTTTCTACATATAGAATAATATTTATAAATATTTTCTTTGAAATTCAATTCCTCTGTTAAAAGTTATTCTATTTTGGTTAAAAATTAAACTTTCTAGTTGAAAAATCATATTTTTGGGTTGAAAGTTGATATATTTTGTTGAAAATTCTTTTTTTTGTCGTTGAAAATTGTAAGGCTCTGAAAAAAGCTCGAAATTTCAGGCTGTAGAATACTCTAACTCACTATATTCGAGGAATTTTCCGAATTCTCCGAATTCACGGAATTCAAAGTATTTACAGAAATAAAAAAATTCACGGAAGTCAAGGAATTCAAGGAATTTAAGGAATTAAAGAATTTCACAGATTTCAATTAATTGAATGAATTTAAGAAATTCAAGGAATTCAAGAAAGTTAACGGAAATAAAAAAAGTCGCAGAAATCAAGGAATTCAAGAAATTGCAAAAATTCACCAAATTTACGGAATTCGCGAAATTAAAGAAATTCATGGAATTAAATCAATTCAAGGAATTCAAGGAATTCACTGAAATCAAGAAATTAACAGAATTCATGGAATTGAAGGACTTTACAGAATTCAAGAAATTCAAGGAATTTATTTATCTACGAAATTCACGGAACTCACGAAATTTATTAAATTCACGATATGCAATCAAATTACGGAATTCAAAAAATTTCTGAAATTGAAGGAATTCAAGGAATGGAAGAATTTCACATAATTCAAGGAATTTACGGAATTCACGAAATTTTTTGTAGCTCAAGCAAAACATGAAATTCAAGAAATTCATTGTATGCAATCATTTCACGGAATTCAAGGAATTCACAAAATACAAGGAATTTACGGAAATCAAATAAAAATCACAGAAATCAAGGCATTCAAGGAATTGACGAATTTCACAAAATTTAAGTAATTTCTAGAATTCCTTAAATCAAGGAATGCACGGAATTCACACAAATTTACGGAATTCATGGAATTCGAAGAATTTTCAGAATTCACGGAACAAGCATCTGCGGAATTTACGAAATTCAAGAAATTAACACTATGCAATTAATTCACGGAATTCAAGGAATGCACGGAATACATGGAATTTACGTCATATCAGAAATTCACGGAATTCAAAGAATTCATTTAATTGAAGGAGTTTATAGAATTCATAGAATTCAAAGGATTAATGAAATTCGCTGAATTTAAGAACTTCAAGGAATATAAAGAATTCACGCGAATCGCGAAATTTAAGGCAATCCCGGAATTCAACGAATTTAAGACAATACAAAATTCACGGAATTCAAAGAATTCACGGAATTCACTAAAGGAATTTATAGAAACCAATTAATTCACTGAATTTAAACCATTCAAATAATTTACGGAGTTTGCAGAATTCAAGTAATTCACAGAATCCACAGCATTCTAAGAATCCTAGGAATTCCCTACTTTAAGTGAATAAGTGTAATTCCGCGAATTCCGTGAATCCTGCAGAATGTTTCAATTCCGGAATTTCGTGAATTCTTTGATTTCCTTGAATTCTACTAATTTCTTGAATTCCTTGCATTCCGAGAATTTCGTGAATTCCTTGCATTCTGCGAATTCTTTAAATACCGTGAATTCCTAGAATTCGGTAAATTTCTTGAATTCCTTAAACTCCATGAAATCTTTGAATCTTAAGAATGTTGTATAATTTGAAAATTCATCTTTTTGATAGAAAATTAATCTTCTTTTTCGAAAATTTATCTTTTTGGTAGCAAATTTGAGCGCTTTGTTTTAAAATCTTTATTTTTCTTGCTAAAAAATAATCTCCTTAGTTAAAAAATCATCTCATTGGTTAAAAAGTCAACTGCTTAGGTGAAAGTTTTGCTGGAAAGTTAATTTAAGGTTAATTTTTTATTTAAAAATTCTAGTGTTATGTTTTAGTTCTGAAATCTTTTTTGTTTTGTAATATTAGTATTTTGTTAAAAATTTCATTTTTTTTTCAGAAAGTCCTATTTTTAGTTGAAAATTCGATTGTGTTGTTTAAAATTCTTTTCTTCTAGATTAAAAATTATTTTCTTTAACTAGAAATTTATCTATTTCATTTTTTGATGAAAATTGATCATTTTTAGGTTAAAATTTAACTGTAATTGATTAAAAATTCATGTATTCTAAATTGATCGGTTGGAATGGAAAATTTATTACTTTTCGTTGGAAGTTAGTTTTTTACATAAAATTTAAATATTTCAGTGGAAACTTCATAATTTTATTTAAAAATCGACATCTTTGATTAGAATTTGAACTATTTTTGGTAGAAAGTTATTTCTATTTGGTTGAAAATTCTGCTATTATACATAATTTTTTTCTAAATTGGAAAGGAAAAACTTTTTTTTTTATATTTTATACGAGTTGGAAATGAGGGAATTTTGGTTTTCATTTTTCCTGAGCCATCAGGGAAATTTTTTATTTTTATAATGTTTTCGTGTTGAATGGAATGAGATTCAATGAATAAATGTTACATTAAAAATATTTTTGGGTTTTAAAAATTGAGAAACTTTTGGTTCGTAAACATTTAAGAAAATTAAAAATTTGCTTTGTTAGAAACAAGATATAAGGATAAGTTTCTGTATGGATCTAAGTATTTGTTTCTTTAATTCATTAAAAACAGATTTTTCATTTCTTTTCCAGGTGAGCCCAACTTATAAATTAAATTCTCTATAGGTAAGTATTTTTTGAAAATTATTTATAATTTAAGTTCTAATATCTTTCTAAGAGCTAAAACATGAGTCCTAAGTTGATAATTTTATGATAAAAAGTTTGGCTACAATAAAATTGTTCAAATTTATAACTTTGATATATTTTGATTTATCTTCTTTCCTATATTATTTCACTCGCCATGCATATTCTATAGCATTATTAACAACTAAATCAATTCATTTAGCAGTAAGAATTTTAATAATTAATTTGCTTTGAATCAAGAAAATCTTGAAAATAATTTGTATTATAAAATTTTAAAAATCTTGATTAATTTAAGTATTTTTTCCAACATTATTTTAAACAAAAAAAACAAAAAACAAAAAACTAATTTTCAACGAAAGATATCAAATTTCAATTAAAATAATGATTTTAAGAAAAGAAAAAGAAATTTTAACAAAAAATTCTCTTGTTGATATTTATAATAAAAAATATTTTTATTTTAAATCAAAAACAGTTGAATTGAACCAAAAAAGGCGAATAGTTAAAATTTTATTCAAAAATTAATTTTTGATGCAAAACACGAATTTTCTACAAAATAGTTGATTTTTTAACTTACAAATATGAATTTTAAACAAATAAGTTCATTTTAAACCAAATAGCGAAATTTTGATATTGAACATTGTTTTTAACGAAAAAACTTAATTTTCAACAGAAGAGATAAATCTTCATTAAAAAATATAATAATTGATATTTCTACCAAATGAAGATATTGCTTTTGAATGAAAAATTTCTCAATTTACCCAAATAAGGCGAATTAAAAAAAAAACTTAAATCTTGACTAAGCTGCATTCATTATCAATCAAACATTGGGTTTTAACCAAAAAAGACAAATTTAAAAAATATATAAAACTTTCAACCAAATAGTTCAATTTGGAACCAAAACGAATAAGTTTCTACCAAAAAGACGAATTTTTAAGAAAATACATGAATCTTAATGCATTTTCAACTGAAAATGGAATAGTCAACTTTTCATATTAAAAAATTAATTATCAACATTTTGTTTAAAATCTACCTTTTGAACAAAATTGTAGAATTTTCAACAAAGGAATTAATTCTTGAACCAAATATTTAATACCATTTTTAACCAAAAATATGAATAAATAATCAAAAAATTAATAGACTTTAAAAAAAAACATTAACTTTCAAACAAAAATTGCGTGATAAATTACCCAACATTTTGGACTCTGAAGAAATTATAAAATTTTAAGTTTTGAAAGCAAAATATATTTTGTATGAACACATTTTATTTTCATTTTACTTTGATAAAAATGCAACTATTTGGTAAAAAATTTAATAATCTTATTGAAAATAGAATGCAAATTTTTGGTTGACCTTCAAACTGTTTGATTAAAAAGACATACTTTTTAGTATAAAATTCTACTGTTTTGTTTAAAATTTAACTATTTCATAGTAAATTTACTGTTTGTTTGTTAAAAATTTATATTTTGGTGTTCCAAAACACACTGAATCTTTTCGAAAGTGCAACTTACAAAAAAAGTGTCGATTTTTATTGAAAATTCATCTGCTTTACTACAAATTTAATCTTTCTTCAATCAAAATAAAAACGCTACTATTTGTTAGAGAAGTTAACTATTAAGTTATATTTTCATCCCTTTTGGTATCCAAATTTGTCTTTTTCGATTGAAAATTTATTTTTTTCCGTAGCAATTTATTTTTTTGTTAAAATATTCATATTTTGTTCTTGAAAAGTCATCTAGAATCTTTTTTTGATAAAAATTCAATTCTCTTAAAAAAAATTTTTTGTTATAAGAATTCATCTGTTTTAAGAATAATTCCATTTTTTTGGGGAGTAAATGCAACTATTTAGTAGTCAATTTAACAATTTTGTTAAGGAGTCATTTTTTTCGGTAAAAATTCTTCTGTTTGGATTGAAAGTTCATTTTTTTCGTAAAAACTTATTTCCTGTTTAAAAATTCATATTTTGATTGTGAAAAGTCAATTGAAATATTTTTAACAAAAAATTCAACTATTTTTACCAAATTGATCTTTTTGATTTAAAAATTCATCTGTTTTGGTAGTAATATCATTTTTCAAATGAAAGTCTAACCTTTTGGTTTAAATTATTCCTCTTTTTTTGAGTATTTAAGTATTTTGTTTGAGGGATTTGGTGGATTCAGTGGATTCAGTTTATTAAAAAATAAGTTTTTTTAAAAAGATTTATATTTTTATTTGAAAACTCATTTCTTTGGTTGAAAGTTTAATTACTTTGTTGAAAATTAATCGATTTTAATTGATAATTTAACTCCTCAGGTGAAAGTTAAACTGCAGTGTTAAAAATTTAATTTTTAATTGAAGGCTCATGTCTTTAGTTGAAAATGTAACTGCTCAGTCGAAGAGCCTTTTTTTTGGTTTAAAACCAATTTTTTAACTGAGAATGTAACTTTTCCATTTTTTCAAGATTTTGATATTTTTTAGTTCTAAATGCTTTTTTTTGTTTTAGTAGAAAAATAATTGTTTTGACTTTAAATTTGATGTTTATTGGATAAAAATTCATCATCTTTGTAGAAAAAACTTATCTTTTGGCTTGGCGGTTTAACAATTTAGATAAACTTTCATTAATTTGTTGAATAAAAAACTTTATTTATTCAAAATTCGTCTTTTTGGTTAAAAAATAATTTTTTTATTGTATCAATTTCATCTTTTTGTAGGTTATGTTAGAGATTTTGACAGCATTTTTTATGAAGAATATCGTTTGTTTTCAAACTTTAAGTTTGTGATGCTGATTATATTATTTCGCAGTATAAAAAGAAAAATCCAGACATTCTAAAAGTTACTACGAAAATACCAACTTGTTTTTTCTTTCAGATGAAAAACATATTTTGCTAAATTTCGATCTTTTATTCTCTTTCTGAAGGAAGTCTATATTGCGGAAAAATCTTAGCTTTAATATAAACATGTATAAACTTACCTTTTGTCTCACTTTTAAATAAAATGTTCTACTCCGATATTGCACAAAATAAAACCATTAATATTTCAGCTGATACATATAATATGGCGCTGCTTGGCAGCGGTGAACACGCGAAGCTTTAAATTCACAATACGTGTATTGTAATTTCACTTCACAATACCAAAATTGTAATTTCACATTACATTTTGTGTTGTGATGTATTATAAAATCACAAACATTTTTAACAATGTAGCATTTAGTGAATTTAGTCTACTCAAAATTCTTCGCAAAATCTTGGGCTGATTTTGCCCTAACAATCTTAAATATTTATGCGGTAATCGGTCCCGACCCTTGGGCTATCTCACAGCACAGAAATAAAATTGATACCTCAGTCCTTTATCCTCTTTCATTCTCCCTGTATAATATGCAATTTAATACCCACTAGACTAGAGACGCTTTCTACCTAACCAGAATTGACACATGGCGAGGATCCTAATAGCGAGGATTAACGAGGTCCATTCCCGAGAGACGGTTTTTTCATTTTGACCAGGAGGTCTCTTGAACCTTGTTGCTTGCAAGCACCCAAAGTACCAAAGGGAGTAAGTACATGACCAAGGTGAGGCATTGCTTCATCATGGCAACGTAAGTGGCGCCATTTATCTTTATTACGAGGCCGAAAGTTAGTAAGTATACTTTGCGGTCGGTCCCAAGATCCCCTCGCTACAGGTATAAATTCTGTGGGTGTAGAGTGTAGACTGAAGACTGTGGCTACATGTATATAGGCATACATGAATCGGGGGCCTTAAAAGTAAGCAAACGGCACGGCGAGGCAGCATGCAGATGGGCGACCTACGCGCATTGTTGCATTGTCCGTAGATTGCCTCTCATCGGGTTAACGAAATCATGGTTATGCTGTGCCAGGATCTCGTAATGCGCCATTGTTGGGATCCTGGTATCACTGGCAACTTGGTTCTCTTTATACCTACTATCGTCTCTACAGAATCTCGGAATAATGGTGTTCCGAGGGGCGTGGCACTTGCCATTCTTTTTTCTTATGACGATAACGCCCTGAAGAGTATCCACACTGAGGAAAATCTTTGGTTGAGCGAACAAAAGTTTGGTTAAACTAAACAAAAGTTTTGCAGGCACAACTAGCCCTATGGTTCGCCCCCACTCTTTCTGTTCTCTTAGCATCCGGAGGGGTATCGTCAGTGGAGGGTTCGCACACGGTATAGAGGTGGAACAATGTTCAGATCGCCACCTACATTAATACCCAGTAACTAACGTTCAATATGGCGGCTGTATCGAGAAAATTAAAGTTTATTTAATTACATAATTATCCAAATAATGGAAGCCGTTACTGAAATAACAGAAAATTAAGAATAAACAAGAATTTAAAAATAAATTCTTATTAATTTTCAAATTTCAGCTATTTTAGTCAACACTTCCCCACTGCTGTATTACATATAACAGAAGAATGGAAAGGTGATAAGTGTCTGCTGCACTTCTGAATTTATACGACCAACGACGCAGAACATAAAAAATTTAGTCCAAAGATAGCTTCAGGATATTACAAATTAATGTAATTTATAAACCTCTCTCATTAAAAAAAAAACAACGATTCAATTCACCGACTCCACGATAAAACACAAGTCAACTGTCCTTTTAAACAAATGTCGTCTGGTAGTTTGTAATGCGCAGTCGCAAAGCAGACCAAGGTGCCATCTAGATTCATATAATTGCGACTTTCCGGAATAAACGCTATACCGGAAATTCATTCCAGAGAAACCCCCGGCTGGGTATCGTAGTTCAAATACATCCAATAGATGGTGGTCCGATCAGACAGGCTTTCTTTTGCATTGTTATGTTTTGACAAAAATGGTAAATATCCCATTAAAAAGTGATTTCTGCCGGCTCGAATAAGGGGACATAAACTTATTTCCCCGGGAGTAGGGAGACTCCTGGAGGCTTTCAAAAACATTTTCGAAATTTAATTTCTAAAGACTACTACATATAGATGTAGAATTTCAGTGCACCTATTTTTCCCCCAGGTAAAAAGTTTTTGCTTTTTTAATTTTTTTTTATTAAAGCCAAAAAACTGACATTTTTTAAAGTTCATTTTTATTCATTTTTCACTTCAATTCGTGCTCAGTCAGTCAGTTGTTGGATTTTTTTTTAAATTGGCAGAGAATGTAATTCGAAAAACCCTTCGAGTAATAGAACAAAAGCAATTCAAAAATTTATTTTAAAAAAATGGTTGTACATTTTTTTATGATGCTTCGCGCTTATCGGACTTCTCTTACTTCCAGCATTTCGTTTATCGAGCGAATTTCAAACAAAAAAAAACTTCCAACGAGAAAGTTGTTAACAACAGTACAAAATAGTTTTCTGGAAAATTTTAGCCCAATCGAATTGATCTTCAAGAAATTATTGAAGTCTCAAGTCAATAGCGGCCAGATGAATCGCACGTGGGCTCTAGTGAGAGCCAAAGAACCGATTTATAATACAGTTCACCGGTTCCAAAAATAAAAACTAATCTATAATCAGGTACTATCCAAGTATCATGTATAATTATATAATAGTGCATAATGTAAACTAATTAATTCATTTAATCTTATGTCAAAAAATATTAATATTATTCTCGATCTTTCATTAAAAAATAGAACCATTCTATTGTACACAACATTAAATGAATCAATTATTTTACATTATGCATTATTACTTATTTATGCATAATACATTGATATTACCTAATTACTTAAATAGTTGTTTTTTTTTGCGCCGGGGAACTGTATTACGATTCGGATCCAAAACTCTCGCTACAACCCACGCGCGAATCGCCTAGCCACTATCGAATTCAGATGTTGATAATTTCTTGAATATCAATTCGATTGGGCTAAAATTTTCCAGAAAATTTCTTTGTACTGTTGTTAACAACTTTTCCGCTGGAAGTTTATTGATTCTCTAAATTCGCTCAATAAACGAAATGCTGGCAGTTAGTGAAGTCTGATAAGCGCGCAGTAACAGAACAAAATTAACAACAATCTTTTTTAAATAAATTTTTGAATTAATTTTGCTCCATCAGTCGAAGGACGTTTCGAAAAACATTTCCTGCAAATTTCATTTTAAAACCCTAAAAAGTGACTGACTGAGCACGAGTTGAAGTGAAAAACGAATGAAAATTGATTTTTACAAAAAAGTCAGTTTTTTGGCTTTAATTAGAAGACTAAAAAAGCTATCACTTTTTTCCTGGGGGAAAAAGATGCGCAATGAAATTCTACATCTGAATAAAGTCTTCAAAAATTAGAGTTCGAAAATGTTTTTGAAAGTCTCCAAGAGTCTTCCCACTCTCAGCGAAATAAGTTTATGTGCCTTCATTTGATCCAGCAGCTCAATTAAACGAAAGGAATGGATTTTTAATTAGAAAAGACAAATTTACACTTATTTTAAAAAATTAAAAATCTTCATTTGCAACCAAATACTTGAATTTTTATCTAAAAACGATTAAATATTAAGAAAAAATAGAATAGTTGAATTTCCCGTCAAAAATTTAATTCTTAAAAAAATCTGATTTTCAGAAAAATAGTTAAATTTTCGGTAAAAACAATACTTTTCTTTTCAAAGTGAAAACAGGTTTTCAATCAAATACCTCATTTTTAAACTAAATAAATGGGTTTAAAAAAAGAGTTGATGAACCTTCAATTAAAAAAAATTAATTTGCAGCAAACGCATTTATTTTTTAACCAAGTAAATTTATTTAATTTAAAGCTGAAGTTTCAACTAAAATGATGAATATTTATCTGGTATACTTAAATTTGTAACCAAAAAGAGTTTTTTAAATAAAGATATTAACTTTCAAAGAAAACACTCATTTTCACCCAGAAAAATCGATTTTCTAACAATCTTCCAACAAAATTAATTTTTAACAGAAGAGTTCAGCTTTTAAACGCAAGTTCTAAATCCCAATTTTAATTCTTTAACAAAACTCCCGTTGCATTTGAAAATTTCGTGTCCCAAGTGAAATTTTATATCTTTACTGAAACTCCCTGTCTTAAAATAAAAACGATACTTATTTCAAAATTTTGTTCATATGAAATTTTTTATCCTATAAAGAGACCGCACATAAATGACGTCAATTTTTCCATGAAATTTTCAATAACGAAAAAAAATTTATCCAAAGTGTACAATTGTCGAGTCAAAAAGGCGACCTTACCACAAAGAATTTAAATTTTCATTTAAACAATTACATTTTTAACCAAAAAGCATGCCAAATAGTTAAATTTTTGATCTAAAAAAGATGGATATTTATTTTAAAATGAAATAGTTGAATTTTCATTTTAAAAAATTAATTTTCAACACAAAAATGAATCTTCTGTAAAACAGTTGAATTTTTTACTAAACTGTTGAATTTTCAAGACAAAAAGACGAATTTTGTGTATTAAGCAGCTGAATTTTAGACGCAAAAATACTAACTTTCCAAAAAAGTTAAATTTTAATCAAACGGTTGAAGTAAAAAAATTAGTCTGTAACCCAAAAATGATATTTCAACAAAATACATAAATTTTTAAGCGAGGAGATAAATTTTCTTCCACAAAAGACGAATATTCAACAAATACCTACAACTTTCAATCAAATAGTTAAATTTTTGAACTAAATAATATCTATTGATAACAAAAAATGGAATATTTGATTTTATTATTAAAAAAAATTAAATTTCAACAAAAATGAATTTATCATTTGAATTTATTATTTAAAAAAATTAATTTCCAAGAAAAAGAAATAAATCTTCTGTAAAACATTTAAATTTTCTGACAAACTGTTAAATTTCCAAAAAAATACAAATTTTCTAAACTAAGTAGTTGAATTTCACACCTGAAAATATTAAATTTTAACAAAAAGCTTTATTTTTAACTAAATAAATAAATTGTCAGTCAAAAAATTTATATTCACTTCAAAAAAAGAAAGTTTTAACCTTAAAAGGTCATTTTCCAACAAAAAACCTAATAGTTGATGTTAAAAAAAAGTATTTAAATTTTAAATTTAATTTAACCAAAAAACGAAATGCAAAGATTTTGAATTAAATAGTTCAGTTTTCATCAAAGAAGATTAATTTTATACGAAAGAAATAAAAAATTTCTACCAAATATTTCAATTTTCTCCCAACTTGTTAACTTTCAACAAAATAATGAAATTTTTAACGAAATAATAGAATTTTGAAACAAAGAAGGTGTATTCTGTACCAAAAATATAATAGTAGACCTTTCAAACAAAAATAATTGAGTTTCCACTAAAACTAGTTGGGTTCTTATTAAGTTTTATTAATTTTTCCTTGCTTTAGCTTTATGTTAATTTTTTTAATAATCGGGGAATTATAATAAACAATGGCTTATTAAAAAAAAACTGTTTGAAACAAATGATTACATTTGAAGATTATTTACTGATTTTTAAAATTTAAAATGCTAAAGCTATAGGGAATGCTTTCCCTAGAGAAAAGAGATATTAGTGATTAAAATTCAACCATTTGTCAGAAATTAGTAAAAAGCGATAGAAATACAAAATTCAGTTAAAAAACTATTGTGAAAATAATTTGTATTCGTTAGTTTTACACTTTTTTCATAAAATTTTTTTCTGGTTTCTCAAGCCAGGATTTTGTTGAAAATTTAAGCTGTTTAGTTAAAAATGAAACGTGATATTTTTGCTTTCTGAATTAAACTGTTTTCCAAAAAATTCGTCTCGAATTTTTGTTGGTAAACAATTAATCTTTTTAATTCATTGTTGATCCTTTTTGGTTAAAAATGTAAGTTTTTATTTGAAAGTAAAACTGTTTGTTTGTGGATCCAACTCTTTTGTTTAAAATTCTTTTTTTCTCGCAGAAAATTAATTTTCCTGGTAGGTTAATTTTTTTTTAAAGGTAATATTTTTGGGTTGAAAAGTCATATGTTTGGTTATAAATCAGCTATTTAACAAGATAAATAAACTGTTTGGTTAAAAACTAAACTATTTGTTCGAAAATATAACTGTTCTGTTAAAGTTTTTTTGTTTTGTTAAAAATTGATATTTCAAATTGAAAATTGATCTTTTAAAGTTGAAATTTAATTTTGGTGTTGAAATGTAATATTTTGCGGTTGAAAATTCAACTGATAGAACGCAACTATTCAATAATTTTATTAAATTTACTTATTAATATATTATAAAATTAATTTGTTGAATAATTTAATTTTACTAATAATTTTTTATTTAAATTTATACAATTCTTTTTAATAACATTAATAATAAGATTACCTCCTTTGATAGCATTTTTTATAAAAAGATCTACAATTTATTATTTTGTTAAATGCAATTGTATATTTTTAATCCAGTATTTTAAACTAATTTGAAATTATTTAATATATATTTCAAATGTTTAAACAATTTATGTTCCTGTAACTTTTCCACGAAATCGTGAAAATGAAATATTTTCTGAAAGTAAAAAACTTTAAAAACTATTGTTTAAATAATTTGTATTGTAAGTTTTACATTTTTTGCATAAAGCATAATGCTTTTCGTTTCATAAGGCATGACTTATATGACTTATAATATTATTTCTCTAAAAAGGGGGAAAAGGGGGTAATAGAGGTAACAGTCTAAAGCCATTGGGCGTTCTTAAAATACCATTAATGTTGATTTATGACGTCTTTAGGACGTTCTAATGATCTTTTTTAACCTCAACGTCCAAAAAACCTTTTTGAAAACGTCATAAAAAAAATCTTCAAATTTAATGCCAACTGGGTAGGGGCTACTTTGCTTCGGTCTCGATTAGAATTCTAGATTGGAGAGAGAAAAAAAGTGGATCCTCATACAATCTACAGAACATATAAAGCACTTGGATAGCATTGTTCCAACTACCATTTATTATTTCCAGATATGAGGGGATGATAACCGGCCGCTTCCTTTTCCCCAAATCGACCTCCTAATCATTATCCTCGCATTATCCTAGTAGTCCCGCTGGAATAGTGGACGAATTGTGTTCGGTCGAATGCAATCAGTCGTTTAAAGTCACGACTTTCAGGGTTTCAGTTACTTGCTTCCGTTTGCATTTTCGATCCACATCCTGGGGGGTCAGATCTCTTTTCTATGGAAAGTGATTCTTTGATTTAGAGATTAAAATCGTAATTATGGGGTTCAAAGTAGGAAGAAATTTGATGAGAATCTTGGAAATTATGGGGTACTCCCAGAAGAACTATCTACATTACTATCACTTCTTTCAAATTCAGACATGTTTCTTGTTTATAATCTATTTTCAATTATTCATAACTGCAACCTTCCTCTTGTGACAATTCGTAACATTTCAATTACCCCCTTCCTCTAAATTTAAAGTTACGTCTGTTCATCTGTTGTACTTATTTTTAATGAGCGGAAGTGAGGGAAAAAATGGAGAAGAAGTGGAAGAAATGGGTGTAGGGGAAGTAGAGGAAATTATGAAAAATAAGAAAGAGGGTGTAGGGGAACTGAGGGAAATAAGCACCGGACAATTAGAAAAAATTAGAGGAAATTTTGAAGAAAGAAAAAGGAAGTGAGGGGGAACGAGGGAGCGGGGGGGGGGAGAACGTCAGAAGAAATAAAAGAAGGGGAGGAAGATAAAAGAGCGTGAGGGAAATGATGGGAAACCAGGGAGGGGAAGTGAGAGGAAATAAAAGGAGATAATGTAGTCACATTGAGAGAAAATGAGAGAAGGTGGAGTAAGAGAAAATAGTGAGGGGGGAGTAAGGAGAACTGATCATAGGGGAGGTAGAGGAAATGAGGGTAGGAAAAGTAGGCGTAATTATAGTAAATAAGCAAAAGGAAGTAGGAAAGTTAGGGGAGATGAGTGTAGGGGATATGGGGGAAATTAT
>NC_046658.1:158571745-158577562 GCF_010883055.1 Belonocnema kinseyi | reverse complement strand
GAGGAAGTGAAAGTAAATGTGGGGTGGGGAATCGAGGAGAAATGAGGGGTAAGGAAGTAGGGGAAATTATTCGAAGTAAGGGTGAGTATGGGAGTGGAGGAGTTGAGGAAAGAGAGGAGCGGATGGGGGAGGTGAACGACTCAATGAACTTCTTAAAAGGATTAATAAATCGATGGTTTTAAGAATCCTCCTTTTTTCTAAATTTTGCGCTTAAATGTGAACTTTTCGTTGAAAAGTCTGTCATTATTTTTCTGTTTCGGAATTTATCATGTTTGGTTTAAAATTCTACTACATTGTTCAAAATTCAATTATTTTCTTAAAAATGCAAGTATTTGATTAAAAAATCATTTTTTGTGGTAAAAAATTTAATCTCTTTTTTGAAAGTTGAATTAATTTGATAGAAACTCATTTTTTGCTTACATATTGACTTTGTTGACTTTGATTGAATTTTGATATTTTTCTTTTAACAAAATAATTTATTTGGTTGGAAATGTATATTTTCTAGTTAAAAGTTTCAGTACTGGGTTAAAAATTAATGTATTTCGTCGAAATATCGTCTTTTTTGGTAGACATTTTATATTTATTGACTATTGTACATTTGCCTGAATGTTGAATTCTTTTCTTCCAAAATAATTTTCATTTTTTTTAAGATTTATAATTTTAACTGAAAAACATCTCTTTGGTTGAAAATGTTATTTTTTTCCCAAAAATTTATTACTTTATCTTTGGTTGAAAATGCAACTGTTTATTTGAAAATAAAACTGTTTGTCTGAGGATTCAACTGTTTTGTTTAAAATTCTTTTTGTTTTTTAGAAAACTAGTTTTCCTGGTAGGTTAATTTTTTTGTTTATGACAATATTTTTGAGTTAAAAAATTAATATTTTAGGTTGATAGTTCAGCTATTTTAAACGATTAATGAGCCATTCGGTTGAAAATGAAACTATTTATTTTAAAATTTAACTATTGTGTTAAAGAATTTTTTGGTGTTTTGGTAAAAATTGAAATTTTAAATTGAAAATTGATCTTTTATAGTTAAAATTTAATTTTTTTGTAAAACGTTATTATTTTGCGTTTGTAAATTCAACTGTAATGTACGAAGTTCGTCCTTACAATTCGTTTTCTAAAATACAACTTATCAAGTATTTTTAAACTAATCTGCTATTCTTTATCAATCTTAAATGTTTAAAGAATTTATATTTTCATAATTTTTTTCATCGAATCATGAAAAGTTAGTATTTTGTTAAGTAATGGCACAGTTAACAAATACTGATAATATTATTTGGTTTAATATATTTTGCCAATCTTTAAACAATTTTCACTTGTTTAATAAATTTTTTCTCCTTGTAAATCACGAAAATTACTATTTTTGGGATGAATGATACATGTAATGAATTTTAAGTGTAATATTTTTTGTGAAAGACAGTTCGAAATTATTTAAACAATGAGTAATCATTTACTTGTTTTTTTTCATAGGAAAGGTGAAGAAAATTCTAGTTTCATCTAATCTGTTAAATTACGTGCCTTATTATTGTTTATTATTTTTTTACATCAGAAATTAAAACCTAACTATTGTTTATAATATTTATCTGTTTGAACAATTTTTATCTTTTAAGATTCATAAGTACGATTGATTTATTTAAAAAAGTAACTATCCAGAACTTAGTGGCAAAAAAAGTTTAAACAAATGCATATTGTTAACAATATGTAGGTTAGAAGTTCTAAGGTAAGAAAATACTGAATAATAAGGGATTTTTACGATTGAAACGAAAAAACATTGTTTGAAACAATGAAAATTGTTAAAATAATCGCAAAATGTCTTAAAACAATTTTAGTTTCAATATTCGTGTATTATTTCATTGCTTCCAGTGAATATTAACTTTTCATGATTTGGTAAAAACAAATTATAGAAATTCATTTGAATTTATCTGAACTCCTTTAAATTCACTATAAATCTTTAAATCAACCAAATTTTTGTTGTTATAGTTATTATATAGACAACAAAATATTTGGTTGGCAAAAATAAAATTTTTCTAAATTTTCTAAATTGTAAATTGAAAACTTGATATTCAACTCATTAAAGGAGTTCCAAAAAGATTTTTAAAAAATGAATTTTTTAAAGGGGAGATGGAACCTATCCTTTCAGAATTTTAGCAACCATAAAAATGTTGACGTGTCCAACTGACAAGGATCTATCTCGGTGAGACCAAGTCAAAAGTGCTAACTCGTTGAGACAAAATGAAAAGGTCTTAACTCGAGTGGCGAACTCTCAAAACTTTAAAAACCCATATAAATTGTATCAGGAACATCAGTGCCCTTAACTTGGTAGCACCTTTCCATTTAGTGTCCACGAGTTAGCACCCTTTCATTTGGTCTCCACGAGTTAGCACCTTTTTATTCGGTCTCCACGAGTTAGCACCTTTTCATTTGCCTTATTCGAGGTAAGAACTTGCCATTGGACACATCGATTTGTGTGTGTAGGGGATCCATAATGTTTACTATTTAAGGCCATGCCATGAGTGGGTCACGTGACCAGATTCCTACCTTACCGACACTTTTTGTATTTCCCAACTTATTTTCACACAAAACGCCAGATTGAGTTGCACATTTGGGATAATAAATGAAAAGCACTAAGAGAGGTGGATCTTGTCTTCAATTTGTATAATTATTCAAAAACTTTTTTGTAAATAATTTTTGTATACTTTTTTCATAATGAGTAGAATTCATGATCAGACCCACCTCTCTTAGTGCCTCTTATTTATTATTCCATATTTTCAACTCAATGTGGCTCTTCATTTGAAAATAAGTTGGGAAACAAAAAAGTGCTGGTATGGTAGGAATCTAGTCACGTGACCCTTTCGTCACATGGCCTTCAGTTAATTAGGAGTATGATTTGCTGTTCAGAACTACTAAAAGAAATCTCTTTTAGATACGTTGATTAAATTCTAGACCAGGGGGAATACACTCTGGTAATCAGCTGGACCGCGCTTGGTTCTCCGAACTAGTAATCCACGGTGAACCGGTTACACACTTGTAACTGAATTAATTCACTTGTAAGTCAATTGTAATCTAGATGGCTAGGAGTAACCCATTAACTTCAAGAGTAATTCACTTAGAAACCCAGATTATTGAAAGTAATTTAAGGCCATGTGATCAGAGGGTCACGTGACCAGATTCCTACGTTGCCGACACTTTTGTTTATTTCCTAACTTATTTTTACACGAAGCGCCACATCGAGGTGAAAATTTGTAATAGTAAATAAGAAGTACTAAGAAAGGTGGATCTGGTCCTAAATATTTATAAGTATGAAAAAAGTTTTTTTAAGTATCCAAAATTTGCAACTCGATGTGCAGCTTCGTGCGAAAATAAGTTAGAAAATAAAAAAAGGTCGGTAATGTAGGAATCTGGTCATGTGACCTGCTCTATAACTTTTGTAAACTATATCTTTTTTAGTTGAAATTTATGTATTTTGTTAGAAATTCGTCTTCTTCAGTAGAAAATTAATATTTCTCGTTCAATATTCACAACTTTGTTTGAAAATTTAACTTTTTGATGAAAAATTATTATAATTTTTATGAAATTTAAAAAGTTTGTTGAAAAATAATTTTTTCTTTGCAAATTGGTCTTTTTGGATTGAAAATTTAACTATATGGTAGAATAATTTATTTATTCATTTGCTTGAAAATTCAAATACATTGTTGAAAATTGTTAATTCATTTTTTGTGTTTATTACAAATAATTTTTTTTTTAAATAAAAATGTAAGTATTCCAGTTGGAAATTCTTTATTTTAGTTGAAAGTTCATTCCTTGATTACAAATGTTCTTTTTATTTAAAATTTAACTACTTCTTTGAATGTGGAAATACTTTGTTACTTGCAAAATTCATTTTTCTGGTTGAAAAATCTTGATTTTAGTTCAAAATAATTTGGTAGGAAATTTAACTCATCATCGATTGAAAATACAGTTTAAATGTATGAAAATTAAATTTTTTAACTGAAAATTTAACTTTTACATTTTTGATTATAAATTTATCTTTTTCAGTTGAAAATTCAACTATGGGCTTGAAAATCCATCGATTTCGTAAAAACTTTATCTTTTTTGGCGGAAAATTAATCTTCTTGGTTGAAAATTCTGCATCCTGATTAAAATTCGAACTACTTGATAAAAATGTATTTTTTAGTTTTTTGGTTTTTAGTTGAAAATTCCTCTCTTTGTTTGAAAATTTGATTATTTTATTGAAAATTCGTTGTTTTCTTGGTTGAAAAATTATTTTTCAAATGTAGATTTACCTATTCTAGTTAAAGATTCTTCAGCTTATAAGATTATAATTATTCGTTCTAAATTCAATTGTTTGGATCAAAAATTATCATTTCAGTTGAAAACTCAAGCTGCTTGGCTAAACATTCAGGTGTTATTTTACAATTTATCTTTTTTGGTCAAAAATTAATCTGCTCGGTTGAAATTAAATGTTTTTGGTCGAAAGTTCAATTTCTTGTTTAAAATATAATCTACTGTGTAAAGAAATTAACAATTTTTTGAAAAATTATTCTAATTTGTAGGGAATTTAACAATTTTGTTAGTCGATTTTGTTTGAAAATTCAATTCTTCTAAAAATGGTTTTAAGTTGTTTTAAAAATGGTTAAATTTGGTTAAAAATTTAATTAATCATTTGTTGAAAATTTAAGTGAAAGAATTTCTGGTTGTAAATTTATCTTTTTCAGTTGAAAATTCAACTAGTGGCTTAAAAATTCATCTATTTCGTTAAAAATGTATCGTTTTTAGTAGAAAATTAATCTTCTTGATTGAAAATTCAAATGCCTGATTAGTACTTGAAATACTTGTTAAATATTCATTTTTTAGTTTTTTGGTTTTAGTACAAAATTCCACTCTTTGGTTGTACAAATTAATTGTTTTGTTGAAAATTCGTTGTTTTTTGTATAAAACTTTATTTTTTAAATGTAGAATTAACTATGCCAGTCGAAGATTCTTCAGGTTCGTTAAAAATTCATCTTCTGGATTAAAAGTTGGACTATTTTGCTTATTTAGATGAAAAATCTACTATGACAGGTGAATTTTTTAATAAAAAATACCAACTCTAAAGAGAAAGTTGAATTTTCATTGAAAAAGACTGAACTCGTTCTTTTTTTAACACAAAAATACGAATTTTAAACAAAAAGTAAATTTTCTAGGAAATAATTGAATTTTCAACAAAACAGTTCCATTTTTATCCAGAAAGATGCAATATTTTTGTTAAAAAAAGATGAACTTTTAAATCAAAAGGAAAAATCAGAATAAATAGTTTTCATACAAAAAAGATTTCAGTTGACTTATCAGCAACAAAATATGAATTAAAAAAAAAAAGGTTAATGTTTTACGCAGAGTTGAATTTTTAACCCAAAAAACGAATTCTTAAAAAAACAGTTGATTGTCTAACCCGAAAGGATGGTTTTTTAAGAAAAGTGTTAAATTTTCAACCAAATAATAAAATTTATAACTAGAAAGATAATCTCTGGGAGTTATTTTTTTTGCGAATTTGAAAAAATTACGCCCCTATAGTGTATCTACTAAAAAAAATCCAGGAATGTATTACACAGGCCGACAAAATTTGACAAAGGTCCGGAACCAGAGACCAGACCTAGTATACCCGAAGGTTTTTGCTGCGTTGAATCCGAATCCGACCTCAGAAAAATTCCATCACCCTCAGTTTTCGAGATATTGCAACCTAAAAGTGCAAAAAACACCGTTTTTTGCTATATTTGAGGTTACATAGCATCTTGAATAAATTTTTTTTTCAAAAACGGGCGAAAGCATCACAAAGGA
>NC_046658.1:158569531-158571645 GCF_010883055.1 Belonocnema kinseyi | reverse complement strand
GGTTTTTGACCCTTTTAGGTTAGAATATCTCGAAAACTGAGGGTGATGGAATTTTTCTGAGGTCAGATTTGGATTCAGCGCAGCAAAAACCTTCGGGTATAGCAGGTCTGGTCTCTGGTTCTGAGAATTGTTGGCCTATGTTATTCACCGATCTATAAACAATATCGGAATTTGAATGGCAAGTATGATAAGTAATCAAATGGTATATTCCGTTATGTCAATTAGAGACCTTGAATAATAATTAGTTAAAAAAAAAATCTCCAATAACACTGGGACTATGTAAAAACATTACAATCCCATAATTGTTTTTCTGTTCGGTTTACGAAATAAAGATCAAAATCAATCAAATGCAAATTACCTCTCTGTCTCTAACAGAGCAATAATATCTGATAATGAACTACAATTTTCTCAAACCTTTCATTCTCAATTCACTTGTACAGTTTTTTAGTCGCCTGCTCGAGTGGCGAGATTGATAAAGAAGTTGAAGTTTTGAGACCAAAGTGGGGGACATAATTGGCAAGTAGGATTGTTAGTTAGACGTTAGACTTTAGACTCTTTAGAGGATATCATGTTCACTCACACAACACGTGCATATATTGGTTCTCGATACGTAAAATAAAGTCGGCGGTATGCTCGCTTTCGAAGCCAAACATAAAATCGGGAGCAGTGTACCATAATATTGAATCACTATTCCTGGTGTTATTACGTGCCTCACGTAGAGCTGCTGTAAGAACAATGAGGCTCGAGAAAAATTAGTGTTGCTAATGTACCTCTCGCCAGCGAGAAAATCTATAATGCACATACCAACATTGAGCAACAGCAGCCTTTCATGAGTTATTGAGTTCGTCAAAAATGCTTTGAGACTGAACGCTGAGTAGTTTAGTTTAGCACTGAAAAGTAACGGTCGCTAAAACTCTTGACAGCTGTAGCTCGTTGAGAAATGAGCATGAACAGCCTGGCAATCATTGGGACTCGAGAGATACATGCTCATCGAAAATATGGTTCAGTGAACAGCTCAAGAGTGTGCTGAAGAATCCAAATACAGCTTTATTTGTTATTTTCTTTTCGTTTTTCACGAGATTAAAATACCTTGTCCATGGTCTCTTCTGCATATCTAGCTGGCATCAACATCCGGGGTTAAACACTTTTCAATATTCACTTTATCTCTAAATTTGAACTGGTAGAAATTTTACTAATTCAATCAGCACACCTAATTTTAATAGTAAAAATATCGTAACTGAAGTTAATCAGTTATACCGTAACTATAGTGAATCAGTTATAGACTTAGAATAAATTGTTAGAAGGACAATTTCTAATTAAGATTTTATCTGTACTCTAATATTGTTTGTATTACTGAAGTATATCCAAAAGTTTAATTGAAAATTTTTCCTCAGAATACTTTGCTCAGCTTACTTTCAAAATTATAAAATGTTTGAAGCGATTACTATTATGCATACAATAAACAATATTATTTTTTAAACTTGCTAAGTTTCAGTTCAGGAAAAAATGTATAACATATTTTTTTTTTTACGTAACAGTTTATTTTTATTGAATTCGAAAAACTAACTTATATTTCAGAAACAAAATTTTAATAAATACAAGTTATGTACATTCTTGCCCATCTTATGATAATTATTAATTTGAATTGGTAGAATTTTTTGTAATGCCCATTTTGAATTCCGTGCCAACTCTGCGACCCTAACGCAAGCGCAGTAAATTAAGACGCCCAAATTGGTAGCAGACGACTTGGAGAATGTTGACATTAATGGAGAATAGATTACAGTAATAGAAGTAGAAACAATATAGTAGATTTCATATAGCCGATTTCTACTATACAACATTACTACCAAGATGGAGATTACCACTTTTCATTCGAAGGATTATAGTTATTTAACAAAAACCTTCTGGAATAAATCTTTGCAAAGTGTTAGAGGATTAATACCGTCAAAATAAGGTGGCGATTATTTATCAAAATAATGTTCAAATGATTACGAAAACCTATATAATAAGTGAAAGCAAAATAGAAAATTTTCATTTTGGTATAAATAAACTTTCTTAAAATTGTGCTTCGATATGCAGTTACTGGGAAATTCGGAAACGTATTTAAAGATAAG
>NC_046658.1:158563823-158569431 GCF_010883055.1 Belonocnema kinseyi | reverse complement strand
AAAATCTCTATCCCATCCACACACTACTCCTTTCCCCTGCCGAGTGAGTCACGCCTACCCCGAAAGGGAAATGGCTTAATGGTGTAATAATAATAATAACAACTCATACCCCAGATACCAAAATGTCCGCATGGAGCCCGCATGGTGCGGGTGCGACGTGCAGATTAATCCGCACGTCATGAGAGCAAGGTTAGCGACAGATGTGTCAACAATGAAGTCGCATATTCGCCAAATCGCGTGTCCGCACGCATGCGTGGCATGTGGGCCGCATAGCGTGTTAGCGATATATAGATAGAAATATTGCATCTAATTACGTACTTACTACAATCACACTTATTTTGGATGGTGTCAAACTGCTTCAATTAGAGCGTAAACAATATCCCGCAATATAACCACGATTGGCTGCTGCACAAACTGGCACGAAACATAAAAACTCAAAGCACTTACAGGATTTGCAGCAAAGATGCTTGCAGTGACCCGCACATCTGAGAAACCATGCGCACGCACAACTTAGCGATATTTTAAACTGCAAAGTTCTAGAATAAGCTATAAAAGATATTTTTAAAGCAAATTTCTTTTTAGATAATATAAAAGAATGAAAAAAATAATCATACCTCAAAATTTCGACTTTTTGATACTGCATAATTTTAATAATTTATGGCACGTTTAAAAAAAAAGGACTATCTCGTGTAATGGGTTTTTCTATTTCTTCTATGCATTTTTCAAGTTTTTTACATATATTTTGAAACAAATTTAAGTATATAGATCATACTGTCTTTTTAAATACAAGAATATATTTTAACGTGATAAATAACGTTGGAGCGTTACTTTCCTCTTGCAGAATCATATCTTAAGTCATAAATGAGAGTTACAGCTTTTTTTTTAATCCGCACTTTACTCCGACATCATGTCGCGATGGTGGCCACATGCTACGTGGCACATCGTGCAAACCGTCTGCGGACACAGTGCGGATTTACGTACGATCTGCAAGTCGTGCGGGCACTGTGCCGGTACTCCCGCAGACATATCGCGCTCTCACGCCGTGCGGCCTGCGTGCTACATCACGCATTGTTATCTGGGATATATTATTTGATCGATTAGAACAGAAAATACATGAATAATTTTATAGTTAATTAATATAAATCGATACTTTTTAAGCTCGCCAGATCGCCCATTAGTAGGACAAGAATTTTGGGGTATATCCTTAAGTGGGACACAAAATACAGCAATAATGGTATAAGGAAAATACAATAGGGTTTATCAAAATAAAATTCATATCAATATGTTAACGTTTGCTTAGCAAAATAACAAAATATTATTAAATTAAATTAATTAATATTAAAAATATTGCTTATAAGCTCCAAGCTTGCCGTTTAATTGATTATTGCATTCGTCGTAATTAAATTAAGTACATAAATTGAAAAAGTATTTGAACAATTTAAATTATTTTTTGGTTAAAAATTATACTATTTTGTTAACGATTTCATTGACTGAAAAATCTTTTTGATTAATATTTCAACTATATTGTTGAAAATTCATCTTTTTGGTTTAAAAATTTATCTTTTTAATAATAAATTTCATATTTTTTAGCAAAAATGCAACTGTTTGGTTAAAATATATATATTTTTTTAATGAAAAATCTAATTTGATAGACAAATCATCTCCTTTGCTATAAATATTATCTGTTTTGGTTACAAGTCGTTACTGTTTAAGTGAAAATTCGTTTGTTTTTTAAATGAATGAAAATTTTTTCAATGAACTTAAGTGTTTGTAATTTATAATTAAAACATTTTTTTGTTGAAATATCAACGATTATATTTTTTTACTAGAATTAATCTTTTTGGTAGAGAATTAGTCTGTTTTATTTTAAACTTCAACAATTTGTTAGAAAATTGAAGTATTATGTTAACTGAAAAAAGTGAATTCTGATCAAAAAATATAATATTTGATATTTCAACTAAAAAGATTTTAATGGCAAATTGAGAGCAGTTGAATTAATTTTAAAAGAAAACGAATTTTTAATAAAACTGTTAAAGCCCTCAACTTGAGCAGATTAATTTTCAATCACAGTTGCATTTTTGCTCACGAAAGCTGCAATTTATAATTTAAAACATCAATTTTGAACCAAAAAGACGAATTTTCAACTAAAAAGTCCAAACATTATTAAAAAAATATTTTTCAGTCAAGAAAGTCAAAAAATTTCAAACAAACTCTTAAACTTTCAATTTAAAAAGACGAGTTTTCTTCAAAAAAGTTATGCTGTTAATTCAAAAATATAAATGTGTAACAAAAAAGTTAATTTACTTAACTTATTTAAAAAGTAAATAAATAATAATTATCTCATTATTATTTATAATATTCAATATTAAATTTTAATACATATTTACTAATTTTGATTAAAAAATTTAATTTATTAGTTACTATTAAATTACTTACCTAAGCAGTTGGCAAAATTTTAGGTTAGAACTGGAGGTTTCAATTAACTAATGTGAACAACTTTTTAGAATAAATAATCATTTAAACGGGAAGCTATTAATTCCTCTTAATCTCATTTCCAAAAAAAATTTCAGCAAAGTAGTTGAATCGTCTACCGAAATGATAAATTTTTAAATAAATGATTTAATTTTCAACCAAAAATATAAATGACAAAAAAAGTTAATTTCAAACCGAATAGTCTATTTTTCTAACAAATTGTTCAATTTTCAAGTCCACAAGGCGAATTTCCGATTTTTTCAACAAAATACTTAAATTTACTATCAAGTAGTTAAATTTTTAACTCATGAATAATACATTTTTAATCAGAAATAGGATAGTTTACTTTTTAGATCAAAAAATTAATTTTCGACAGAAAGAAATTAAATTCCAACAAAATACCTAAATGTTCCAATAAATGGTTTAATTTTCGACCAAAAATATAATTTTTTAAAAAGAATAAATTTCAAACCGAGTAGTCCAATTTTCTTTTAAATTGTTGAATTTCCAGGTCCAAAAGACGCGTTTTCAAAAACAGTTGAGTTTTTAACAAAAAAATTAATTTGTAACAAGAAAAAGTCAAAGAAAAAAAAAACTTACCTCCAACGAAATAGTTGAATCCTCAATCAAAATTATGAATTAAAAAAAATGTAATTTTCTACCCAAGCAGATGACTTTCAACAAAATACTTGAATTTACTACCAAATAGTTGAATTTTCGACTCATAAATGATAGATTTTTAACCAGAATTGTAATATTTTACTTCTTAGACAAAAAATTATTAAAAAAAAAAGAAATTCCAACAAAAAAGTTAATTTTTCAACATAAAATATGAGTTTTCAACAAAAAAGTTAATTTTCAACCGGATAGTTAAATCTTCTACCACATTTTTTTTATTTTCAACTACAGCGATCAAACTTCAACTAAAAAAATACATTTTTTAAAAAGTAATTTCATTTTAAAACAAGTAGTTCATTAAAAAAAAAATCTTAAGACTACGTAACGAGTGTGCCACGTGACCAGATTTCTACTATACCGACACTTTTTTTCTTTACCAACTCATTTTCCCACGAAGCCTCACATCGAGTTGAAAATTTAAAATAATAAATAAGAAGCACTGAGAAAGGTGGGTCTAGCTCTACATTTGTATACTTTTAAGAAAAGAAAAATTTTGTAAATAATTTTTTTTTGCTTTTTTTATATTTATCACAAATTTGTGACCATAGCCACCTTTCTTAGTGCTTCTCATTTATTATTCCAAATTTTCAATTTGATATGGGGCTTCGTGTTAAAATAAGTTAGGAAATAAAAAATTTTCGGTAAGATCATGTCACAGATTTCGATAAAAAAATTTTCATTTTATATTAAAAAAAGAGTTAAATTTACTCAAAAAAGACGAATTTGCAACAAAATACATATATTTTTAACCATAAAAAGGTTAATTCTCAGATTAAAATATCAATTTTCGAACAAAAATAGAATAATTATATTTAATTAAAAATTTTAAACAAAAATTTTTCGGATAAACAAATATTTATTTTTCACCAAAAAATTTAATTCCAACAAAATAGTTAAATTAAAAAAAAAAGGTGTAATTTTCATCAAATAAGTTTTTGATAAACAACAAAGTTTTGAACAAGAAAGTTCATTTGTAACCAAATAGTCCAATTCTCCACCAAATTTTTGAATTTTCAATCAAAGCGATCAATCTTCTACTAAAAAAATGTTTTTTTTTTTAAAGTAATTCTACTTCAAACCAAGTAGTTGACTTTTCAACTAGAGAAGATTTTAATTTTACATAAAAAATAGTTGAATTCGACTAAAAATTTTTTAACAAAAATGAAATATTTATATTTTCAGTTAAGATAATTAATGATCAACAGAAAAAATAATATTTAAGTCAATATTTAAATTTGTAACCAAAAATATGATTTTTCTAACGAGAAGGTTAATTGTGTATCAAAAAGATAAATTATCAACAAAATGCAAAAATGTTCACCCATTTAATTGAATTTTTAAATGAAAAAAGGATAATTTTGAACCATGTAAATGAATTTTTAACAGAAGAAGATAATGTTTTATCTAAAAATGGAATAGATAATTATGCAGTAAAAAATTATTGATTTTCAACCAAAAAATAAAAAAAAATCAATAAAATACATAATAATTGTTTTTTAATAAAGAAAATTAATTTGCTATAAAAAAAATATTATCAACAAAATACATGAATTTTTAACTAAAAAGGATACTTTTGCATCTAAAAATAGAATAGATCAATGTTTAGTACAAAAATTCATTTTTAACCAAAAATTAAACCAATTTTAAAAAAAATATTCATCTAGTTTGATTAAAAAGTTCAATTATTTGGTTTTTAACCGAACATGTTTGAGTTTTCTTATTGGGTTCAATAAATTCAATTCACCCTTCGAAAAAAAGAGAAAAAGGTTAGTTTCTTGAAAACAAAGAAAAAAAAATTTAAGTGGAAAAGAGGAGAAGAGGCGACAAAGTCTGATATACAAAAGTGATTTTCAAATTGATAAAATTATTCTTTAACTATTGTAGGGCTATCTTTCGCAAAACTCGCAAGAATTGTTCAAATCTATCATCAAGAAATTTACTAAACAATGTTCACAAATGAAAAAAAAGTCTAAACAATTTAATTAAAGGTATTCTGATATGTACTAGTTCCAAATAGTTTTCAATCATTATTTATTGTTCCATTGACTTTTTTATAAAATTACATTTATATTTTGTATTTAAAAATAATAGGAGGTTCAGCTTCAGTTTTACATGAAATTTTCAAGGGAAATTCACCAAAATGTCGAAAATGGGTCTCAAGAGCTCGCGTGAGTCAAAAATCACTCGAAATAGTGTCACGTGATATGTGGAGTGTGGACGCTCCCTAACACCAAACAGGGTCAGGTAGAGATTATATATTCAAAACGGGAGGCTTAAAGAGGATGATTGTGTACATTTGCTGGTAAGAAACATGGAATGTCGACCTTCAAATTCGACAGTCAGAAAAATTGGCTGAACTCGAAAAATAGTTTTCTGCAGTTTTCCTCTCCCCTGGCCAAAATTCCAGGCAAATGCGAATACTTCCAATATGGTCGGAAACAGCCGCGGGTTAGGGCTC
>NC_046658.1:158558897-158563723 GCF_010883055.1 Belonocnema kinseyi | reverse complement strand
GCAGTTAAAGTAACGTTACACGTATATTAAATTAGCCTTTAAGAATTTGGAGAATTTTTTTCTAATAGTACATATACTAGAAAATTACTGTTTTTGTTTAAAAATTCATCTTTTTTGTTGAAAGTACAATTTTTTGGTTCACAATTCTAGAATTTTGTGAAAAATTCGTCTTTTTGGTAGTAAATTCATCTTTTTGCTTAAAAATTCATATTTTTGGTTAAAAATTTAACAACTAGGTTTTAAAAATGAACTAGTTTCTTCAAATTAAACTTTTTGGTGGAGAATGTTTGAATTTTGTTGACAATTCGTCTTTTTTAGTAGTAAATCAATCTTTTTGTTTAAACATTCGTTACTTTTGGTAAATATTAAGAAGTTCTTTGTAAATTTGAAGAAGTTTCTTGAAAATTTTAAAAAAAGTTTTCTTTCTTTCTTAAAGATTAAACTTTTCGGTTGACAATTCTTGAATTTTATTTTGAAAGACCTTTTGTTTCGTAGCAAATTAATCTTTTTGTTCAGAAAATAATCTTTTTGTATAAAAATTCATGTTTTTTAGTTGAAAAGACAATTTTTTTGTTCACAATTCTAGAATTTTGTGAAAAATTCGTCTTTTTGGTAGTAAATTCATCTTTTTGCTTAAAAATTCATATTTTTGGTTAAAAATTTAACAACTAGGTTTTAAAGTTGAAATAGTTTCTTCAAAATTAAACATTTTGTTGCGAATTTTTTAATTTTGTTGAAAATGCGTTTATGTAGGTAGAAAATTAACCTTTTTGGTCAAAAATTAAACAGCTTGGTTTTAAAGTTCAGCTAATTTCTTAAAAATAAATTTCTTTCTTTCTTAAAAATTAAACTTTTTTGTTGAAAATTCTTCTTTTGTATCAGTAAATTATTCTTTTTGTTGAAAATTCTTCTTTTGTATTAGTAAATTATTCTTTTTGTTTAAAAATTGACATTTTTTACTGAAAATTTAACTTTTTGTTTAAAAATTTAACAACTAAGTTTTAAAATTGAGGTACATTCTTAAAAATTACCCAAAATATTTTCTTACTTTTTAAAAAATGCAAGTTTTTGGTTTGGAATTCTTGAATTTTATTGAAAATTCGTCTTTTTTGGTTGTAAATTAATCCTTTTTTTTAAATCATTCTTTTTTTAGTTTTAAATTGAACTTTTTGGTTTAGCATTGTTGGATTTTGTTAGAAATTGTCTTTTTTGATGGTAAGTTAATGTTTTTATTTAAATATTCATCTTTTTTAGTTTAAAATTCGACTTTTTGGTTGAGAATCCTTAAATTTTATAAAAAAATTCGTCTTCTTTAGTAGTAAATCAATTTTTTTGTTTAGAAATTATTATTTTTTAGTTGAAAAGTCCACTTTTTGTAGAGAATTCTTTAATTTTGTTTAAAATGCGTTTGTTTGAAATTTAATCTTTATGGTTAAAAATTTAACAACTGGGTTTTAAAGTTGAACTACTTTCTTAAAAATAAAAAATATATTTCTTTCTTACTTACAAATTCATTTTTTTTAGTTCTTCTTTTGTATTAATAAATTTTTCTTTCTGTTTAAAAATTGACATTTTCTCCTGAAAATTTAAAAACTAGGTTTTAAAGTTGAACTACTTTCTTAAAAATTAATCAAAATATTTTCTTACTTTTTTGAAAATGCAACTTTTTGGTTGGGAATTCTTGAATTTTATTCAAAATTCGTCTTTTTGGTAGTAAATTAATCCTTTTGTTTAATAATTCATCTTTTTTAGTTCCAATCAAACTTTATGGTAGAGAATTTTTGAATTTTTAGTTTTTAGTTAAAAACTAAACAAGAAGGTTTTAAGTTGAACCACTTACTCAAAAATGAAAGGAAAAAATTTCTTTCTTTCTTGAAAATTCTACTTTTTTTCGTTAAGAAATCTTGAATTTTATTTAACAATGCATTTTTTGGTTAGCAATTCAAAATTTTACCTAAAAAATTATCTATTTGCTTGAAAATTGAACTGTTTTGTTGAAATATCCCTTTTTCTTTGTTTGAAATCTTATTTTGGTCATTGAAAATTTACCTATTCCATTTATGGTAGAAAATGGTTATTTTTTAAGTAAAAATTCAACTTTTTGTTAAATTCAAACTAAATTGTTATAAACTTGTCTTTTTTTGTTAAAAATTAATCTAGTTTACTTGAAAATTCAACGTTTGGGTTGAAAGTTCTTTCATTTTGTTTGGAAATTCCTCTTTTTTCGTATAAAATTAATTTTTTTTAATCCGAATTTCATATTTTTGATTTGATAATAATTCAAATGTTTTGTATAGAGAATTCATCCCTTTGTCTTAAAAGTTCAATAATTTTGTAAAAAATCTATTATTTGGTTAAAGATTAGATTTTTTTAATTAAAAGTTTAAAGATTCCATTTTTGGTTAGAAATGTACCTTTATTAGTTTAAAAAATGCAATAAACCCCGGATTGACTGTCACGAAAAATTCAGTAAGGCACATTTCAACACTTACTTTGAAAATCACTTTTTTATTTTAATTCTTGAATTATTACCGAAGTTTATAATTCAACATATGGCCACGGAGACAATATAGGCAGATTGAAAACTTACCTAGCTATAAACACAAAAAACTCATTATAAACGTAAAATTATGGCTTACCTGAAGCATACGTTACTTTCGGGGTGGAGGGGGGGGGGGGTCAAAAATGGTCAAAAATTGATGAAGTAGTTCATGGATAAAAGTGTGGTAAATTTTATATTTTAAACCTAAGGTAAAATAGTCAATTTGTTTAGAAGAAAAACTAATTTTCAACCGATAATAACGAATTTTCAACGAAATAGTTGAATTTTAAACTAAGAAATATAAATAACATAAAAAGAAATATAAATAGATTATTTTTCTATCTAAAAGACAAATTTTCAAGAAAATAAATAAATTTTCAGGCACAGAAATAAATTTGTAGAGAAAATGATTAATCTTTCACCGGGCAAAATTAATTTTCAACCATAATATTGCATTTTTAACTAAAAAGTTGAACTTCTAACCCAAAAGATTAATTTTCAGCGAAGGAGATTTATTTTCCACCAAAAAAAGACTAATTTTCAACAATAAAGATGAATTTTCAAAAACGAACATTAATTTTTCTACCAAAACATTAACTTTCGACAAAATACAGTAATTTTCAATCAAATAGTTACCATTTTATTTAAAGAAAGATAACTTTTAAACCAAAAACCGCATAAACTAAGAAGATTAATTTTCTACCAACAAAGAGGAATTTTCAAACAAAAAGATTATTTTCCAACCATGAACATTAATTTTCTGCAAAATATATTAATTTTTAACCAAATAGTTGAATTTGCAACTCAAAAGGATTCAATTTTTTCCAAAAGTGGAACATGTGAACTTTTAGTTATGGAAATTATTTTCAGCCATCAAACAAAGAATTTTCAATCAAATAATTCAGTTTTTAACAAATAAACAATCATTAATTTTTATTTTAAAAATTAATTTTTCAGGAAATAGGTGAATTTTCAAACAAAGAAATACATTTTTAATCAAGAATATTAACACTGAAAGGGCATACTGGGTGTAAGACACCCAGCGACTTATTTGCGCTTTAACAAAACGTACCAAATTCAAGAAAATGGAACATATGGTGCCAGATTAACAAATGACATAAAAACCTATTTTTCTATTTTATTTTCAAATAATTTTGATTTGTATCATTTTTATACACAGTTTAAGATCAATAAAATCGTTTGATCGCGCAAAGTACTGTGTTTCATTTTTCATTGAATTGAATTTTTTATTTTTTTAGAATAAATACCTTCTTTGGAACGAACACTACAAGACTAATTTTATTTTTGAAGAGCCACATCTCGGGAGTAATCACATCAAATTTTAAGTAAAAATATCAAAAACTTAAAAAGTTATGAATTTTAGAGTGAAAGAAGTCATTTTTTAATTCTTTTCCAAAAAGGATTTTTTTAAACTACTTTAAATTTCAAAAACTGTTATAAAACCTTTTTCTTCATATACTAGATAGATTAAACAGAATTAATGAATTTTCTTGCAAAAAACTATGCAATACCGTCGGCACAGCACACATTTGAATACCCTTGGGTGTTTAACACCCAGTATGCTCCTTATGTAATTTTACGGAAGTGTGCCCTTTAAGGGTTAATGTTTCACAAAAAAGACGCTTTTTCCACTAAATATGTATACGAATTTTCTACAAAATAGTTAAGTTTTCAAAATGTACATTTTAAATCAAACATAAAATAGTTATGCATTCAGTTAAGAAAATGTTTTCAAACAAAAAAGAAGAATTTTCAACAAAATAAAATAATTTTCAACCAAACAAATACATTTCAAATAAAAATGATAAATCATTCACCCAAGAAAATAAGATTTCAACTAAGAACCTTCATCTTTTACCAAAAAAATCAAACTTCATGCATCAATTTTTAACCAAATAATTGAATTTTCAACTTTAAAAGATAAATTTTCAAACAAATGTAGAATAATTAAATTTAAATTAAAAAAAATTAATTTTCAATCAAACAAAGAACGAGTTTTCAAGAAAATATTGTAACCAAGAAGAAGTAAAGGCCGTTGCTTTAAAAGCAAGGGTTCCGAGATCTCAGTTCTTGAGCCAAAGCTAGAATAAGATCACGGAGACCTAAATGTCCTAAATGATACATTATGAGTACTTGACTTAAATAAACCAGGCCAAATTTCAATAATAATAATAATAATAATAATAATAATAATAATAAGAGCCTCGGTGGCTCAGTTGGTTAGACACTTGGACTTCACCTCAGAGGTCCGGGGTTCGATCCC
>NC_046658.1:158553012-158558797 GCF_010883055.1 Belonocnema kinseyi | reverse complement strand
TCACCTTGTAACAAACTGTGAACAAATATTCCTACCCCCTCTCTTACTGTACGTAATTTTTAGTTTTCAGAAATTTTTTGCTAGTTCGGGGCCATACTTGAACTATCTATCGGATTATAAGTCCTCACTAAGAGCCCCCCTCTCCCTGTAACAAACTGTAAACAAATATTTCTACCACCTCCCTCCTCTCTTGCTGTACGTAATTTTTAGTTTTTAGAAATGTTTTGCTATTTAGGGGCCGTTCTTAAATGACGTAGTGAATTCTAGACCCTCCATAAAAGCCCCCCTCATCCTGTAACAAACTGTGAACAAATATTTATACCCCCTCTCCCCTCTCTTACTGTACGTAATTTTTAGTTTTCAGAAATGGTTTGCTAGTTAGGGACCATACTTAAATTAAATATCGGATTATAGGACCTCTCTAAGAGCTCCCCTTTCTCTGTAACAAACTGTAACCAAATATTTGTCCCCCCCCTTTCTTATTGTACGTAATTTATAGTTTTTAGAAATGTTTTGCTAGTTAGGGACTGTACCTAAATTACGTTACGGATTCTAGACCCTCCCTAAAAGCCCCCCCTCACCTTGTAACAAACTGTGAACAAATATTCCTACCCCCTCTCTTACTGTACGTAATTTTTAGTTTTCAGAAATTTTTTGCTAGTTCGGGGCCATACTTGAATTATCTATCGGATTATAAGTCCTCACTAAGAGCCCCCCTCTCCCTGTAACAAACTGTGATTAAATGTTTGTACCTCCCTCCCTTTCTTATTGTACGTAATTTTTAGTTTTCAGAAATGTTTTGCTAGTTAGGGACCATACTTAAATTACCTATCGGATTATAGGCCCTCTCTAAGACCCCTCCTCCCCATTGTAACAAACCGTCACAAAATATTTCTACCCTCCTCCCCCCCCCCCTCTTACTGTACGTAATTTTTACTTTCCAAAAATATTTTGCTAGTTATTGCTAGTTCATTTTAAAAATTCCCTGATTTTTTCTTGACCAATTTTTGTTTTTCCTTGATCATAAATATTTAAATACAGCAGTATTTTAATCTTGCAATATTTTAAGCATAGAATCTTTCATAAAACGCATAAAACAGTATTTGCGATATACATTTTTAATGTTCAAATTTATTAATTTAGATAAAGCAAAAAATGTAATTTCTGCTAAAGAATGTAGCTTTTTGATCAAATACTTGAATTTTCAAAAGAACAATTATATTTTTAACATAGTAGTTTCATTTTCAACTTCAAAAGATAATTTTTCCAACAACGAAGTCTCATAGTTTAAATTTGAATTCAGAAAGATGAAATTTATATTAAAAAAATTTAAACCAAAAAGATGAATTTTGAACAAATAAAGTTTTTTCACTCAAGAAATAAATAAAAGTTTATCTAAGTTGTTGGACAATCAAGCCAAAAGACGAGGTTTTCCTACAAAAATTGATTGTTAAAAACAAAATATTAGTTTTCACCAAAAAAATTATTTTCCACGAAACTGATACATTTTTACTCAACAAAAATAAAATTTCCAACCGAAACAATTATTTGTTTACTAAAAAAGGAGCATTTTCATAAAAAAAAATATTTAAAAAAATGATAAAGTTACATTTTCAGTTAAAAAATTAATTTTAACCAAAAAAAAGGCTTTTCGATTCAACAGTAAAATTTGCAGCCAGAGACATAAGCCTTCAATCATAAATTAAATATTTAACAATGTAGTATAAATTTTATCCAAATAGTTGAATTATCAATTTAAAAAGATTCTAATTGGCTTTCCAAGAACAAAACATGAATTTTTTAGCAAAAAAAGAAATTTATACAAAAAAAAATGAATTTTTAATCCAAAAAAACTATTTTTTTCAAACCCAAAATAATGAAAAGATTGTTGAATTCTCTACTAAATAGTTGCATCTATATCCAGAAGGATTAAATTTCTCCTGGCACACATTGATTTTTATTAAAATTTAAAAAAAAATATAGTTGAATTTTCATCCAAAAAAGCTTTCAGTTGACTTTTTAAGGAAAAAACATGAATTTTTTAACAAAAAAGAAAATTCTACAAAAAAAATGAATTTTCAATCCAAAAAGACGAATTTTTTTAAATCCAAAATGATGAAAATATAAAAAAATAGTTGAATTCTCTATAAAATAGTTGCATTTTTAATTTGATCGAAGAATGATGAAATTTGTACTAAAACCAATTAATTTTTAATAAAAAACGACATTTTTTTTTTAAGTTGAACTTACACAAAAAAAATCAGTTCTTTTTTCTACACCAAAATATAAATTATAATAATAATCTTGTTAAATGTTCAACATAGAATCTTTTATAAATGGAATAAGACAGTATTTCGAATACAAATTAAAGATTAAAAAATTAATTAAGTTATATAAAACAAAAATGTCTTTTCTACTAAAGAATATAGCTTTTTAATAAAATACTTGAATTTTCAACCTAAAAAAATTAATTCCGAACAAAAAAGTGTCGTAGTCTATATTTCAATCCAAAAAAATGAATTTATAAAAAAAGAATTTTATAACAAAAAAGACGAATTTTGAACAAATAAAGGAAACTGATGCATTTTACCCAACAAAACCTGAAATTTCAAACCAAGAAACTAAAAAGGAGTGTTTTTAGCTTAAAAAAAAAAAATAATCCTTAAAGAATGGAAGTTACATTTTCAGTTCAAAACTTAATTTAAAAATAAGTAGAAATTTTCAACAAACAGTTCAATTTTCGAGCAAAAAGATGAAATTAACAAGATATTTTAATTTTCAACAAATTGATTGAAATTTCAATAAAATAGTTCTCTAACACACACAAAAATAATACATTTTAAGCAAAAAATGATATAGTTATATTGTTAGGTAAAAAAATAATTCTAAACAAAAAAAAGCATTTTTATGAAATTTCTATGAAATAGTTAAATCCTCATAAAAATAAAGAATTTTCAACAAAGGAGATTAATCTTCTACGAAAAAAAACGAATTATCAACAAAATAATTAAATTTTTAAACAAAAAGATAAATTTTCCAATAAAAGAATTTTGAAATAAACTTAAGTTTACTTTATAACCAAAAAGTACAATTTTCTACAAAAATGTGTTAAATTTTCAATTAAAAAAGGCAAAATTTCTACAAGGCAGTTGAATCTTCAACAAAAAAATTAATTTACAACCAATTCTAAGCCAAAAAAATTTTTTGCTACTAAATAGTAAAATTTTAAACTAAAAAAAAAGTTTCCAACTAAAAATAAGATACTTATATTTTTAGATAGAAAAATAAAATTTCAACAAAAAAAAAGGATTTTTAAAAAGTCGAATTCAACGAAAAAAGAGGAATTTTTAGAAAATAGTTTAATCCTCAACCAAATAAAGAATTCTCAACAAAGAAAATGATTTTGCTACCGAAAAAGGAGAATTATTTAAAAAATAATTAAATTTGTAAAATAATTAACTTGCAACTAAATAGTTAAATTTTTAACTAAAATTATAAATATTAAGAAAAAAATTATAATTTGAAATTATAAAATGTTAAATTGAACTAAAAAAGGACGAGTTTTCAACAAAATAATTGAACCCTTAACAAGAAATTAATTTGTATTCAAACTCTTTCATTCTAACCAAAAAAGGTCTATTTTCAACCAAGAAGATTTATTTTCTTCCAAAAAAGACGAATGTTCAACAAAAACATTAATAAATCAATTAACCGAAATTAAAAAAAAAATCATTAGAAGTCAAGGAAGATTTAACATTCTCAACAATTTTCCATTATGTTACGTTATGATAACCAACGATTAAATTTCGGTTAGTGTTTTTCTTAGGAAGTTCTTGGTACTTTTAAAATAAAATGGTTTAAAATAATAAAATTTCAAGCTTGAACAATTTCGAATTTTTTTAGTTTTTTGTCAGAAAAGACCAAAAATTGGTTAGTTGTAACAAAAATCATTTTATTTTTAAAAAATGTACATTTTTAAACAACTTTGGGTTTCTCGTAGTTTTCGTCGCAAACTATTATATTAATTATAAAGGGATATCAATTTTCATCAAATAGGATATTTGTTGTCTTTGATTCTCTTTAATATTATTTCAGATAATAAATGCTATGAAATACAAAAAAAAAAAGCTTATGAAAATTAATTTTATATTTAAATCCAAAACCCGCGTCAGACGACAAAAATTTTCCTATATTTGAACTACTAAATTGAATAAAATTTGATCAGGCCAGAAGCTTGACAATTTATTTTATTTTCCTCCGTTTAAAAATAAAAACATAAATTTTTCATGATAATATAGATTTAGAAAATAGAATAAAAAAAATTTAAATAATTAACCATAGATACAAATTTATGAACAGCTAATTGTAAGTTTATTCTTATATGCTTGAAGTATAGGGCCTGAAGCAACATAATTTACGATTAAATGTGCTCTACTTATTTTATACCTTCCTGCATAATAATTGACAAAAAACGGCATTAAAAGCAATCATCCATGCACTTGATCGTAAACACTTGTTGGCCAACCCAAGTTCATTAAATCAATTTCGCAATACATTAATCGATTGAACACATGAATGGCATAGAAATTCAATCTAAGAAATAAACGAAAAATCAATCGAACTCTTAAATATTTATCTAGCTATTATTTGGATCTTAGAACTGACTCTGGTTCGGACAATGACTAGAATTAACAGTTAAATTGCTGATTCAAATTATTTTTTTGCCAGTGTTGTTTTCTTCTTTCTCTTTTAGTGGGTAGGCCTATCGATATATACCGTTGCGTTTTTCTGGGTCGATTCTAGAGGGCTATAATATTTTTCTTCGAATTAAATCGATAAATACGTCCATCACGTGTCAGGAATCCCCATCACATGTGACTAGGCAATTTTTGCCAAGAGTTTTCGGCTCAGAACAAAGTGCGTTAAGTACCTACCACTTGACCGAATCGGATCGAGCATTTGTGGAGTTGAACTGAACAGTAAAGCCTGAAACTATCCTTCGAAAACTGATCCTATCGATTCTAATCCTAATGCAGAGGAATAGCTGTCGAAGTATATTCGGAATTCTCGATATCATCGAGTATCTTATCGATTTTGATGGATCTAATGGATACACCCAGAAAAAAATTTTCTTTATTCCACAAAATAGTTTTGTTGACCACACTTGGTTGATTTCAGAAAACGTTTTGTTCATTTTTTCATCATCGATTGGGATTAGGTAATTTTGTAAAAAACACAAAGGACTGCTAGAATCAGTCTGATTACGGCATTAGCTTTTTGATAAAAATACAGAACGATTTTTGCAATTAAATAAACAATGGATCCTGCACAATTTATATTGTAAATATTTGGTGAAGGAATTGTCTCATCTTGTGATATTTAGTAACTAAATGAACTATTAGGTAATTCATAGAGGATGACATCATTGCATGGTAAGTAATTTAAAACCTAATTTTTCTGGGTCCTTTGTGTGTCAGACGAACTACAAGTTTTGGTTGTTCCAACCACTTGGATAGAAGAAAATATTTGGCTTAGATCACCCAAAAGATATGGTATGATCGACCAAGTTTTACTAGCAAAACAAATTGTCTTGCGTCAACCAAATAATTTTCTTGTCAGTACAATAACATTCTAGGTTAGATTCAACAACTAAAATTGTGTTCATCAAATATAATATTTTTTCGAGTCTACACAGTTTTGGAAAGTATCTTCTGTAAAGTTACGATAATTAAATATAGCACCCTAAGCCTAAGGTTCCGGGATTACGATTTGTGAAGTATATCCG
>NC_046658.1:158544321-158552912 GCF_010883055.1 Belonocnema kinseyi | reverse complement strand
CAAATTGTCTTGCGTCAACCAAATAATTTTCTTGTCAGTACAATAACATTCTAGGTTAGATTCAACAACTAAAATTGTGTTCATCAAATACAATATTTTTTTGAGTCTACACAGTTTTGGAAAGTATCTTTTGTAAAGTTACGATAATTAAATATAGCACCCTAAGCCTAAGGTTCCGGGATTACGATTTGTGAAGTATATTCGATATTCTCGATATCATTGAGTATCTTATCGATTTTTATGTATCTAATGGATACACCTTGAAACAAATTTTTCTTCATTCCACAAAATCGTTTTGTTAACCACATTAGGTTGATTTCCGAAAACGTTTTGGTTAAACGAACAAAATTTTTGTTAATCAAATTCGTTTGTTTGGAAGAATCAGAATTCATGATTGAATAGTGTTCTTCATTTGTTCATCATTGATTGGAATTAGGTAATTGTGTAAAAAATACAAAGGACTGCTAGAATCAGTCTGATGAACCATGATTGCGCGATCAAATTTTTAACAAAACAACAGAACGATTTTTGGAATTAAATAAACAAATGATACTGCACAATTTCTATTGTAAATGGCTTGTTGAGGAGTTGTCTCGAATTGTGATATTTAGTTGTTTAATAAGCTATTAAATAATTCATACAAGATGACGTCACTTCATGATAAGCCTCCTCTTCTTGTCACAAATCTTTACAAAATACTTCTGCCCCCCCCTCGTCCCTCTTTTACTGTACGAAATTTTTAATTTTCAGAAAAAAAAAATGTTTTGCTAGTTATGCTAGTTCATTTTCAAAATTTTCTGAGTTTTCCTAGACTAATTTTTCATTTACCTTGATCATTAATACTTAAATACTGTAGAATTTTAATCTTGCAATATTTTTAACATAAAATCTTTTATAAACGGAATAAACCAGTATTTCGAAAACGAAATTTTCAAATTCATTTATTTATATAAAACAAAAAAGGTCTTTTCTACTATAGAAAATGGTTTTTTAAAAAAATACTTGAACTTTTTACCAAATAATTAAATTTTGAGTAATGTAATTGAATTTGCAACCTCAGACGATAAATTTTCAACAAAAAAGTCTCATAGTTCATATTTCAATCCAGAAGACAAAAAGCTTACACAAAAAAAAGATTTTTTAAAGCAAAAAGACGAATTTTGAACAAATAAAGTTTTTTCACTCCAGAATTAAATAAAATTCTATCTAAATTGTTAAACCGCCAAGCGAAAAGACGAGTTTTCTCTACAAAAATTGATTTTTCAAACAAAAATATTAGTTTGCAGCAAAAAAATTAATATTTACGATACTCATACATTTTTACAATACAAAAATTTAATTTCGAACTGAAACAAGTATTCTTTTTTTAATAAAAAAAGGAGAATTTTTCACTAAAAACATCAATTTAAAAAAATGGTAAAGTTACATTTTAAGTTAGAAATTTAATTTTAAACAAGAGAGGCATTCCGACTAAACAGTTAAATTTTTAAAGAAAGACATCAGCCTTCAATCGAAAAAATAAATTTTTAAGAATGTAGTTTAATTTTACCTAAGTACTTGAACTTTCATTGAAAAAAAATAATTTCTCACAATATAGTCAGACTTTCAAACAAAGAGATTAATTTTTAACTGAAAATATAAATATTCAACAACGAAAAATGATTTCTCAACAAAATGATTCAGCAATATCTTTAAAAGAAAGTAGTTGAATACTCAAGCAAATAAGAATAATTTTTAACCAAAAAATTGCATTTTCATTTACAAAGTGGTATTTCTACTAAAAACAGATGAATTTTTTAATCAAAAAAATTAAACTTGTAAATATATTTGAATTTTCTGTTAAAAAAAATTTCAAATGACTTTGAACGATCAAAATATGAACTTTTAAAGAAGAAATAAGTTTCTACGAAAAAAATTGAATTTTCAATCCAAAAAGACGAATTTGTAATAACAAGAATAAAAGTTTTTTTGAAGCTATCCTTCGAAACCTGTTTTATCAAAATTTCTGGGTCTATCCAATTTAGAAAAGCCTCTCCTGTGCTGTTTGTTATAATTTGTAAAGTTGGAATGAACAGTAAACATTGAAGCTAAAGTTTAAAAGCAATTCTATAGAAATTGATGATTTTATCCAATTTTGGAATGGCTCTCCTATAGAGTTGTTTGAAATTTGAGGAGTTGTAATGAATACTAAAGACTGATGTTATCCTTTAAAACTTATTTTATCAAAATTTCTGGGCCTATCCAATTTAGAAAAGTTGGAGTGAACAGTAAAGATTGAAGCTATTCTTTAAAACCTATTCTATCAAAATGTCTGGGTCTGTCCAATTTTGAAATGGCTCTCCTATAGAGTTAGTTGAAAATTTAGGAGTTGGAGTGAACAGTAAAGGTTGAAGCTATCCTTTAAAACCTCTTCTACCAAAATTTCTGGTTATATCCAATTTGGAAAAGCTTGTTCGGTAGAGTTTGTTACAATTTGTGAAGTTGGAATGACCATTAAAAGTTGAAGCAATCCTTTAAAACCTATGCTATAGAAACT
This sequence comes from Belonocnema kinseyi, assembly GCF_010883055.1. NCBI lineage: Eukaryota > Metazoa > Arthropoda > Insecta > Hymenoptera > Cynipidae > Belonocnema > Belonocnema kinseyi. The sequence goes on along the minus strand of NC_046658.1, from coordinate 158,550,376 downwards.
GCTGCTTCTATCCAATTTTAAAAAGCCTCTTATGTGGGGCTGATTTCTATGTGTGGAGTTGGAGTGAACAGCAAAGATTGAAGCTATCCTTTGAAATCTATTGTACAAAAATTTCTGGGTCTATCCAATATTGAAAAGCCTCTCCTGTAGAGTTGGTTTCAATTTGTGGAATTAGAGTGAACAGTAAAGATTGAAGTTATTCTTTAAAACTTATTCTATCAAAATGTCTGGGTCTATCCAATTTTGAAATGGCTCTCATATAGATTTAGTTGAAATTTTAGGAGTTGGAGTGAACAGTAAAGATTGAAGCTATTCTTTAAAACCCATTCTATCAAAATGTCTAGGTCTATCTAATTTTGAAATTGCTCCCCTATAGAGTTTGTTACAAATTGTGTAGTTGGAGTGAACAGTGAAGATTGAAGCTATCCTTTAAAACCTATGCTATAGAAACTGCTGCTTCTATCCAATTTTAAAAAGCCTCTTATGTGGGGCTGTTTTCTATGTGTGGAGTTGGAGTGAACAGCAAAGATTGAAGCTATCCTTTGAAATCTATTCTATTGATTCTAATCGTAATGCAGGGGAATACGTTTTACGTTATGTATATAGGAGGTATTAGGTAAGAGCTTTTCAATATAATCATAAGTGGCTCGTTAGTGGCATCGACCTCCGGTATCGTAATTGGCAAAACTAACGGAAAACGCGAACACTGCACAAATGGATGCCTCGCGGATTCTCACGCACATCCAGCTTCACTTCGGAACCATTCATTGAAACTCATCCTTCGAGAGGAGAAATAACCTGTTGGCTTATTAAAAATTTACAATAACTCACTTCCAGAAACAATAAAAAGATTAATAATGATTTCAATTATTTTCATAATAATCATGAGGGTGGTTTTCTGAACGGGGTGCATCGGTAGAATTTTAGCTTTCTTTGTGCTTTTTATTGTTCCATGAACCTTTAGATGTCTTTTAAGCCAAGTCCCATTTAAAAGTCAGGAAAATTACGAAAAATGCAGGTAAATTTGAATTTCATCAAATGATGATATTCTAGTCGGAAAAAGATTATTGAATCAATAAAACTGTTTTCGCTGATATATGGTATATGAAAATTTGGTTGAACAAAAAAAATATTTGATTGTTCCGAAATTTTTGTTTGTTGAATCAGCCAAATACTCTATATACCAAAATATTTTGGTAGAACAACCAAACAATTTAGCCAACTGCCTGGTTAAATGTTAATTGGGTTGAAAATTAATTTTTTTAAACTAAAAGTTAAACTATTCGTTTGTTGATTGAAATCATATATTGTTCAATTGAAAATTAATCTATTTGGTGGAAAATTCACTTAATAGTTATTTGGAAAAAAAAGTATTTTGATAAAAAATTCGTATTTTGTTGTACAAAATAATTCCTCTTGGTTAATAATTTAACTATTTGGTTGAATATGTGGGTATTTTTTTTAAAATTCATTTTCTTGAGTAGGAAACCAATTTTCTTAAGAGAAAATGCAATTATTTGCTTGCTAAAAATGAATCTGTCTTATTTGCGAATTCAAATCCTTGGTTGAAATACTTTCTTAAAAATTAATTTTTTTTAAGATTCATCATTTTGCTTGAAAATGCATCTTATTAGTTAAAAATTCAACTACTTTTTTGTAACTTTTTGGTTTTTTTGTTGAAAAATAATTGTTTGTACTGGAAATTTTAATATTGGTTGAAAATTTATATTTTTCCGAGAAAAATTTACTTTTTTGTCGAATTATCCTATTTTTGGGTAAAAAATTTAAATTGTATATCGTCCAAATATGAAACTAATTTATTAAAAATAGATTTCTTTGAATGCAGTTTAATTAAGATTTTTTGCTTTCACATCATATTTTTAGGTCGAAAATTGGTATTTTTGGTAAAAAATTCAACAATTTGGTAGGATATTTAAGCGTTTGGTAGAAATTTAAAATTTTGTCTAGAAGATTCTTTTTCCGAAATTACGGAACATTTTTAGCTTTTGTTTTACTTTTTTTTTATGAAAAAATAATAAATAAATATGAACGAGTCATTTTTTAAATAGAATTTAATTTTTCGGGAAAAGTATTTTTACGGTTTTTTTAATGTATTTAAAATATTAATTTAATCGAAGAGGCTCTCTGTAACTACTTGAAAGTAAAGTTACAGTCAATGTGATCCACATAGAAAACTTACAAAACATTTCAAATTTTTAATTTTATTTCCAAGAAATATTTCCACAAAAAAGAAAGAGATTATTTCAAAAATAATTCTCTTTGAAGTTTATTTATTCATGTTCGTAATTAAATAGCCAAAAAAGTTAAAAATTAAAAAACCAAAACATTCTGGATTTTTATAAGAAAGATAGTCATAAACAATTATGTTTGTTTAGTTGCATTCCTTATTAGAAAACTTTAAATGAAAGATGGACGAAAAGTTGAAAACTTCAGACAAAAATCTCAACTTTCTAGCGTTATTCAAAGAGAATATTAGTAAAGATAATGATAAATTATTTAAATAATTATTTTTAGTAATTTGCAATAATTAATATTTAACAAAGTGAAAAGTGGACAAAAAGTAAAAAGTCAAGAAAAAACGGAAATTTGTAGCGATATTCGAAGAGAATATTATTAAAAGTAATCATCAATTATTTACACAATTAAATTTTTGAACCTTATTAATTATTAACTGACACTAATTGAAAAGTGGACAAGAAGTGCAACATTTCTAACAAAAGCGCAACTTTCAGGCATTATTTAAAAAGAATATTATTACAGAAAATGATCGATTTCATCGAAAATTATTGCCAACTTGAATTGATTATTGCCTTGTCATAACTGAAAATTTAAAACCAAGTTAGAAATTTTAAAAAAGCGGGACCTTTTAACTTTATTCTTTAAGAAAAAATAATCACTTGCATCTAAAACTAAAAAACTTAAATTTTTCTCTTATTAGGTTTTTTTAGGACCATATAAAACAACTTAATAGGATTTTCAAAATATCTTTTTTTCCATAAAAAACGCATTCACTTTTGTGTAGATTGAAGCAAATTCGGCGGAAGGAGGGGGGGGGGGTGAATAAAAATGCAGAAAAAATAAATTGGGACCGCCCCAATGTACAGGATCAGGTTCTGAAGACCTAATTATCTCAAGATTCAATTACAATTGGTAATAATTCTTAGCATAGTGCCAGGGTCAACTATTTAGTTTGTAAGATATGGTACTGCTATTTTCTTAGTTGGAACAACCATTCACTTTGTTACCAGTACTAATTAAACGGTCACTGCAACCAATGGAATTGTTGTACCAACCAAAAAATAGCAGGGTCAACTAATAAAATAGCAGTACCATATCTTACTAACTAAATAGTTGGCTCAACTAACCCTTTGTAAGTAATAGTTAAATTCGTCTTTTCGAAACAAATCCATTATAAAAAACTCATTTTTAATTTAAAAAAGCAGTTTTGTACTCTGAACAAAATGATTCGTTGAGCTGACTATTTATTTTATAAGATATGGTACTGCTATTTTCTTGGTTGCAACAACCATTCACTTTGTTACTGGTACTAATTGAATGGTCACTGCAACCAATGGAATTCTTGTAACAACTATAAAATATAAGAGTCAACTAATAAAATATCAGTAACATATCTTTCTAACTGAATAGTTGGCTCAACTAATAATTTTTCCAGTGGTAGTTAAATTTGTCTTTTCGGAAAAAAAACCCAACGATACAAAAAACTAATTTTTAATAAAAAGCAGTTGTGTACACTAAAAAAAAATGATAAGGTTGGTCAATTATTTAGTTTGTAAGATATGGCAGTGCTATTTCATTAATTGGGACAACTATTTACTTAGTTGTTATTACTAACTAAACAGTCACTGCCACTAATGAAATTGTTGCACCAGCTAAAATATAGCAGATTCAACTAATAAAATAGCAGTACCATATCTTACTAACTAAATAGTTGGCTCAACCAACTATTTTTTCAGTAATAGTTAAATTCGTCTTTTCGGAAGAACACCAAGGACATAAAAAACTCATTTTTAATTTTTAAAAAAGCAGTTGCGTAGTTTTTTGAGCAGGACAATTCTCGAAAATAGCTGTAGATATGCTTATCAAGGCCTAATTATCTCGAGATTCAATTACAGCTTTTAATCATGATAAGCATAATTAAATTACCCTTTTCAGAACAAATCCAACGATACAAAAAAAAATTATTTTAAAAAAGCAGCTGTGCAGTTTTTTTTAGCAGGAAAATTTTCGAAAATCGCTTTAGATATGCTAATCAAGATCTAATTATGTCGCGATTTAATTGCCATTCTTATTTAAAATAGATTAGCACACTGAAAAAAATGATTAGTAGGGTCAACTTTTCAGTTTGTAAGATATGGTAGTGCTATTTTGTTAGTTGGGACAAACATTCATTTAGTTGTTATTACTAACTAAACAGTCACTGCAACTAATGAAATTGTGGTACCAACTTAAAAATAGCTGAGCCAACTATGAAATAGCAGTACCATATCTTACTAACTAAATAATTGGCTCAACTAACCATTTTTTCAGTTATAGTTAAATTCATCTTTCTCGAACAAATCCAGCGATACAAAAAAATCATTTTTAATTGAAAAAAAGCAGTTGTGCAGTCTTTTTGAGCAGGACAATTCTTAAAAATCGCTGTAGATATGTCAATAAAGAGATAATTATCTCGAGATTCAATTAAAAATTTTTAATTAATAATGATTTGCATGCTCTGAATCAAATAATTAGTTGGGACAACTATTCAGTTTGTAAGATATGGTACAGCTATTTCGTTAGCTGGGAGAACCATTTACTTAGTTATTGTTACTAATTGAATAGTCACTGCAGCTAATAAAATTGTTATAGCAACTAAAAAATGGCAGTATCAACTAAATAGTTGGCTCAACTAATCATTTTTTCAGGTGTAGTTAAATCGGTCTTTTTGGAACAAAACCAACGATACAAAAGACTGAATTCTAATTGTTTAAAATGCAGTTGTGCAGTTTCATGAGGACGGTAGTGTTCCTGTGGGGTCTTGTGGACCCCGCAGAAAAGGAAGAGAAGAGAATAGAAGAGAAGATAATACCTATACCTGTAGCCATATTTCTTACCAAGGGAAAGTATATTCAGGTACTTTCCGGCCGTCAAGATCGTTCACGCGTTACAAAGTCGGTCGTTCACCTGCCCTTCGAAACGAGAGCTATGCTATGCAACACGAGCCATCTGTGTGAAAGTAGGAAATTCCAATGCGATACTCTTACTGTTTATCTTATCTTATATTACGTTGCCCCTGGCGTGGCGCTAGGGGTGTCAAGATCAGATAAGAGTCATTTCCCTATGGCCTGTCGCCCTATCCTATAGAGTATAGAAGGACCAAGTATAGATATAGAACAAGGTATGTATAATGTTTACTCGATTCCGGTTTCCTAAATCTACAGGGGATAACAGAAGGGCTTTATTCACTGCACAGGTGACTTATTCTTATCAAGCGTTCAAAGTCACCTGGCCCTAATTTCGATTTGTTTCATCTTGATGTATAGGTTTTAGCTCCAGGAGGGGCTTTTCTGCTCGCGAGCTGAAAAATGCCTTCAATGAAAATGCTACTTAATTCTCCAACGGCGCAGGTGCACACATGTCCAGGTTTATTCTATCTAACAATTTCATTCTTCAAGGCCTTCAAGGCAGTCTGGGACCTCTTCATTTTTCGGAACGGATAAAATTTAAGAAAGGTAAAATTTCAGAATGGGTTATAATACATAATGATAAAACTTAGGAATACCAAAAATTCGGAAAAAGGAATAAATCAGAAATCCAAAACTCTGAATAGTATTTATTCGGAAACCAAAGAAGCGGAATGGGTAAAAATTTGGAAACGTTAAAATTAGGAGGGTGAACAATTAGGAATAAGTAAAAATACGGAGAGGAAAAGTTTGGAAAGTAGAAAAATTCGGAATAGTAAATAAATGTTGCTATTAGCAGGTCTATAGTTTTTTTATTTATGGTAGCATACAAATATTTATCACAGTAAATT
>NC_046658.1:158537457-158544221 GCF_010883055.1 Belonocnema kinseyi | reverse complement strand
CCCTAACTAGCAAAACATTTCTAAAAACTATAAATTACGTACAATAAGAAGAGGGGGGGCAAATATTTGGTTACAGTTTGTTACAGAGAAAGGGGAGCTCTTAGAGAGGTCCTATAATCCGATATTAATTTAAGTATGGCCCCTAACTAGTAAAACATTTCTGAAAACTAAAAATTACGTACAGTAAGAGAGGGGAGAGGGGGTATAAATATTTGTTCACAGTTTGTTACAGGATGAGGGGGGCTTTTATGGAGGGTCTAGAATTCACTACGTCATTTAAGAACGGCCCCTAAATAGCAAAACATTTCTAAAAACTAAAAATTACGTACAGCAAGAGAGGAGGGAGGTGGTAGAAATATTTGTTTACAGTTTGTTACAGGGAGAGGGGGGCTTTTAGGGAGGGTCTAGAATCTGGTACGTAATTTAAGTACGGCCCCTAAATAGCAAAATAATTCTGAAAACTAAAAATTACGTGCAGTAAGAGAGGGGCGAGGGGAGTAGAATTATTTTGTGAAGGTTTGTTCCCGGGGGGAGAAGGGGCCTTAAGGAGGGCAAAGAATCCATCGCGTAATTTGAGTGCTGCCCCTATAACGTAGTTCATGGATGGCCTCTAGAGTCTAGGTTACTCATAATTTCTTCATTAATGGCTGAGCGGTTACATTTGAGTTTGCTACAAATGGATTATCTGGTTGCGGGGACATTTATACGTATTTTATCGGGCCTGAATCGGGTTCGTCCTCGGTGGCAGGCCCCTTATACAGGGCCCTGTCTTGCCGAGTCGTTGGATGAAACGAAGCGCGGCGGAAACTAGTTTTCCACTTCGATGAAGAGAGGCAAAAACAATGGATAAGAGATCCAACTGACGAAGAAGGTAGAAAAAGGCTACCAAGGGAGAAAGAACGATTTCTACGTCAAGGCATAAAGAAATAAGAATAATAGGGTCTAACGAAAGACAAACATGTCTCTATTAGAAAAAGGAAGAAATGATAAAAACTTGTTATGAGGTATTCATCGTAAAACGGGGCAAAACGGGACGTGTTTTTACATTTTTCTTAATGAATTACACAATAGAATTTTAATTGGATATTAATTTTTTTTAAATATGTAAATCCTGACCCTTTTTTTGCACATTTTGAAAATTAAACATTGAATTTATCCAAAATTTATTTCTATACAACCCGCGGAGTAGGGCTGAGGTGTCCACTTTTAATAAAGGGGAAAACTCGCTATTTTATCATTATTAATGGCATTGTTTTAAACCAATTTTATAAACTACTGACATAAAACAAAATATTTCAACAGATTTTATAAAAGAAGTTGTTCTCAATACAGGAGGAATAGGGCAATTTTATTACGAAAATACTGGAACAAAAAAAAAGATGAATTGTGTGCCAAAAGAGACGAGATTTCAACAACAAATTTTAAACAAAACAATACGAATTTTTACGACAGTAGTTGCATTTTCGAACCAAATTAGTAAAACAATATAATGGAATTTTTAAGCCCCGAAAAAGAATTTTTAATAAAAAAAAACATAGTTGAATTTTCAACAAAACAATTAAATTTTTGACAGTAGAATGGAATTTGTAAGCACACTGTTAGCTTTTCAAAATGGAAAGATAAAATTTCAACAAGACAGTTAAATTTTGAACAAAAGCAAAATTAATTACTTCAACCAAATTTTTGAATTTCTAACCACATTGTTAAATTTGGAACATATACGAAGATCAATTTTCAACAACAACAAAATAATTTTCAACCTAGAATTGTTCTATTCAAAATGATGAATTTTTAATTAATTTTCGATTAAAAAATATGACTGCCACAAAATAGTTGAATTTTCAAGAAAGAGAGACAAATATTTTAAAATACTTTGTAACATATTATTTCAATTTTCAACAAAATAATTACATTTTTAAGAATATAATTTAATGTTTACCATATTTTTGAATTTTAAACATACAAAGATGAATTTGAAAAAAAATCAACTTTCAACTGGGAATTTTTCAACAGGAAGGAAATGAATTTCAAACCCAGAAAGTAAATTTTCAACCGACATTCTTCTATAAAAAAAGATAAATTTTCAAACAATTTTCGAACATAATAGATGATTTTTGCAACAAAATAGTTGAATTTTAAAGCTATGTAGGCAAATTTTTTTAAAAACTTTGTAAAAAACTAGTTGAATTTTCAACAAAATAATTAATTTTGTAAAAAAACATTTGAATTTGTACCACATTGCTGAATTTAGAACATATAATGATAAATTTTCAACAACAAAAATTAATTTTTAACAAAGAATTTTCAACCCAAAAAATGAATTTGTAAGAGAGCATTTTTATATAAAAAAGATGAACTTTTAATTAATTTTTTAACAAAAAAGGTGACCTTGCAAGAAAATTGTTGAACTTCCAACAAAAACTAAATTAATTATCAAACAAGCAGTTGCATTTTAAAATAAATAGTTGAAATTTCAAACAGAATGGATGAATTTTCATTAAAGTGGTTTAGTTCTTAATAAAACAATTAAAATTTCAACCAAACAGCTGAATTTTTCCAAAAATGTGACTTTTAAACAAACAGTTTAATCTAAACAAAAAATGTAATATATAACAAAATAGTTGAATTTTCTACGAATTTAATGGAACTTTAAAAAAATAGTTCAATTTGTAAGCTAAATAGTTTAATTTTAAATTAAAAACTGTCAGTTTTCAACCAAACAAGAATATTTGAATTTCCAATGAAATAATTATTTTTCAACCTAAAAGAAAAAATGTACTTAAAACAGTTCAATTTTAAACCAAAAAGTGAGCTTTAACTAAAAAAATTAATTTTTAACAAACTAGATTAACTCTTAACTTAGCAATCAATTTTAGATTCATTTTTTGTCAAAGAATACGAATTTATAACAAAATACACAAATCTTCAACCAAATTGTTGACCCTTCAACTAAAATCGATCATTTTTCGAAAAATAATGGAAATAATAAAATAATCTTTGATTGAAACATTTTATATCCAACAAAAAAAACGCTATAATTTTCAAGAAAATATTTTAATGTTGAACAACAAAGAACTAACAATTTCCTGTTCAAAATTCATAATTTGGGTATAAAAATTTATTTTTTAGTTTGAAAATTAAAATATTTTTTATAAACTTTCACTATATTGTCATAAATTAACTTATTTGTTGACAAATAATATTCAGGGTTTATAATTCAACTTTATTGTGGAAAATGTGTCTCCTTGGATTTGAAATTCAATTATTTGGTTAAAAATCAAACTTTTCTTTAAAAAATTTGTCTATTTTGCTCGAAAACTCAAACATTTGGTTGAAAATGTAACTGCCGGGTTGAATACTTTTTTTTGCAAATTTAACTGTCAAGAAAAAAAAAACTTTTTGTGGAAAATTTATTTATTTTTTAATTAAGAACTCAAAAATGTTGTTCAAAATTCAACTTTGAAGAAAACTTAACTGTTTTGCTGAAAATTTAACTAATTTTTTGAAAATTCAACATTTTTAATAAAAATATTTCACTATTTTGTTCCTGAGTTAAGTTTCAGAATTAAAAAAGTCTTTATCTAAAAAAGGGAATCATTTCCAAGTAAATCATCCAAGAATTTTCAGTTATAAAATTTCACAGGTCTTTAAAATTGGTTTTTATAAGCGACTTAAAATTTAATTTACAATTTGGCGAACAATAAAAACCAATTATTCAGTGAAAGGACTAGAGAAAGAAGACTTTTTCAGTCAATGATAATAATTTCAAAAAATATTATAAAGGGGAGAAAAAACTTATTAGTACACTAATATCGCTATTTTAAAAAATGAGAATTCGAGCAAATCTTTTTATCACGGGTATTCGATTTTTTAAGAATTTATTATGAAAAAGGCCCCATTTTCGGAAAATTTCTAAATATCTATTACTGCTTTCTCATTTCACAGGAAAAATAAAAAATCTTTTGGATTTTTATTCAGAAGAATAAAAATAAAATGGTTAAATATGAAAATTTCAAACAAAACGACGAATAAGTCACCAAGAAGATTAAGTTTCTACTGAAACGACGAATTTTCATCAAAATACAGGAATTTTCTACCAAACATTGAACATTTAAATTTTCAGCTAAAAAATCAATATTCATCCCAACAAGACATAATGGTCAACAAATTAGTTCAATTTCAAACAAGGAAAGGAAGTTTTTTTAACAAAAACAATTAATCATAAAGCAAAGAAAATAATTGTTTGACAAACTAGTTTCACTTTTAACTAAATTGTTGAATTTTCCATAAAAAAGGTAAATTCTTGACGGAAAATGTAATAGTTGATAGTTCAACCAAAAAATATATTTATTTTGAATCAAAAACAGTCGAAAGTATTTGATTCACTTGTACAATTGCATTTAAAGATGCTTAGAGGACGCTTTAGAGAAAAGCCGCAATTTTTATTCTATATTTTATTCTTTTCTCTCATTTTAGAGGAAAATTGAACAATCTTTTGGATTTTTATTCTGAAAAAGAAAAATTAAATGGTTAAATATGAAATTATGAGTGGCTCGGTTTGCCCAGGGTGTCCCAGTTAGCCCCGGCGGACGGTAGTTGACTAAAATATAATGATAAGATCTTTAGAAAAATTCTCTTAATATTCTAGATTTTAGTCATATATAATTTCTGGCCTTGATTTAGAGAGGACGAGCTATGAAATCGAGAGTTAATCGAGGATATTCGAAGAAGAGAAAAAAAAGGACCAAATCAAACAAGCCGTGGGAGACCAAACCTTTTCTGATATAATAGCCACTTCGTAAATCTGTCGGCTTTGTGTTGAAAAATTTATCCTTCGAAAAATTAGCCTTTGCAAAATTAAAGGCATGTTTAAATCAAAAGGCTTGTTGCAAAAATAATAAGGAAAAAATTTTTCACTCTTGTCCCTAGTCCCCTCTTTCCCCTTTTTTTAAAAGGAATTCCACTTCTTTCCCCTATTTTTAAAAAACTTGGTTGAAAATTGAACTACTTGGTTAAATTCATTTTATTTAATTGAAGTTTGAACTATTTTGTTGGGATTTGGTTTTTTTTTGTTTTGAAAATTTAATTTGTTTATTGAAAATTGAAATAAGTATTCCATTTTAGCTGACAATTGATCGCCTTTCGTTAAAAAGTTAAATATTATATTTTTCATTGTGAATTTTTTTTTCTTGGCTGAAAAATCATCTTTTTGGTTGGAACTTGAATTACTTTCTTAAAAATTAAATTTTGATGCCCCCCATCCCCCTTGTGGAGCCCCAAAAATGCTTAAAAAAACTGAAATTGTCATTTTTACCCAAAATTGACACATAAATGCTCTGTTTTTCACTTTTTGCCATAGATTATTTCTTTTGTAAAGTGGAATGGTTTAAAGTATTTTTCAACTAATTAAACATTGTTTAAACAATTTATTTTTGTTTAAATAATTTTTGTTTGCACTCACTCATTGAAAGGTAGATTTTTTATCTTTGATTGGACAATTGGTCATTTTCAGAAATAATGATCTTTGTTTCAAGCATTTATTATTTGTTTAAACAATTTATTATTATTTAATTGTAACTTTTTCTTAAAAGGAGGTATGAAATTCAATTTTTTAAAAAAATTTAGATACTAGTGCCTTATTAAGTAACAAAGTCTTATTTGTTTAAATAAATTGTGTTTGTTTAAACAATTTTTTTCGAAAATAAATGTTTGAAATTTCTGTTTTCCTGCAATTATTGTTGTAATTTGTCATTGTAAAGAGCATGATTTTTTGTCTAAACCATTATCGTATTGTGTAATAAGTTTATTAAATATTGATGTAACATTTTATTGGAAATTTTGATTCAAAAATCGGAATTTTTTTTCAATTCAATCAGGTATATCGCTTATTGTTAAATACTTGAACGTCAAGCAAATGCTTTAAGTAACTAATGTTTGTTCATAAAATGTTTTAGATTGTTCATAAAAAGTAGACTTTTTCAGTAAGACTTAATTCTATAAAAATTACATTGAATTTTGTCATTTTGAAATTATTTTTATAATTTTTTCCTTTAAATCACCCTCGTAGACACACTCATTTGACCTCTGAAAGCTCAAAGTAGGTTTTTTGTTTTGTTTATGTTGATCTTGCAGATTAGCTGTTAGTATTCTCAAAGGAATAAAAAATCTTTGTATTTTTTGAACGTCACTGGAAATTAAAACAAAAAATTTTGCTCTCAACCATGAAAAATTAACACAATAATTGCAAAAAAAAACCAGAAATTTCCAAAATTTATTTTCGAAAAAAATTGTTTAAACAAAAAAAATTCATTTAAACAAATGAGAATTAATCACAAAATAAGGTACTAGTATCTAAATGACGTGGCTATTTAATAAAATGCAGAAAAGCTAACTAATTTTTTTTTTAAACTAGAGTTTTATACCTATTTTTAAGATAAAGTTACAATTAAATAATAATTAATTGTTTAAACAAATGCTAAATTCTTGAAACAAAGATCATTATTCCCAAAAATGCTCAATTGTCCAATCTAACATGAAAAATCTACCTTTCAATGAGTGAGTGCAAAAAAATCTACTTAAACAAAAATAAATTGTTTAAACAATTGTTAATTAGTTGACAAATACCCAAAAACATTTCACTTGACACAAAAAATAATTTATGGCAAAAAAGGAAAAAGCAGAGCATTTATGTGTCAATTTTGGGCAAAAATGTCAATTTTCATTTTTTTGGGGCATTTTTGGGGCTCCACAAGTGGGGGGGGGGG
>NC_046658.1:158528260-158537357 GCF_010883055.1 Belonocnema kinseyi | reverse complement strand
CATGCCCTTTATTCGAAAGTCGGTATTTTGGACCACCCTAGAGAGGACATATCTCGGATAAGCGAAAACTCGGACAATATGGAAGCAGTACAAAATTCGGAAGAGTTATCTATTTTTTATATATTTGAAATAGAAAAATAAATAGGTATAAAGATTCAGCAAATAAAAGTAAAAAACTTACGAATGTAGATTTATTTTTATTAATTTATCAATTTATTAATAATTGCAAACTACTGCGTGCATTCAGAATTATGCGTAGCAGCTTGATCTGTTTTATTAATGATTCTCCATATTATCCGAGCATACACCTCGGTTAATGCGGAGTGCTTGGATGAGTCCCGTTGCCTCGGATAACGCGGAGCCTCGGATAATCTAAGGCCGGATAATCGAGTTTTTACTGTATAAAAGGTTAATTTTTACTTACTAGTTTCTCCACTAAAACAATAGATTTTTCAACCCAAAAAATCGAATTTTTATTGAAATATTTGAATGTCCAATATGCGAAAAGAGGAGTTTTCTTAAGAATTGTTGAATTTTAAACCAAAAAGTTCCATTTTCTACTCAAATAATCGAATTTTTACGTCAAAAGTCTCATTTTTTGTCAGTGAGACAAATTTTCTACAAAATGGTGAATTTAAAAAAAAAGCTTATTTTCAACTCATTAATTTAATTTTTTACAAGAATAATAGCATTTTAACCAAAAACTCAAGTTGAAAAGTTACACTTTTTAGATTAATGGACAAATTTCGTACAAAAAAGTTGAATTTTTAACCAAAAAGTTAAGTATCAACTAAACCGTAGAATTATATACCAAAATAATAGAATTGACCTTCCAAATGTTTCAATTTTTAAGCAAAAATTTATTTTTTATTACAACCGTTGTAATTTCTACTAAAATAATGAAATCTAAAAAGTCGAATTTTCAATTAGACAGTTGAAATTTAAAGCCAAAAAAAGGTCTAGAAAACAGTCAAATTTTCAACCCAAAAATATGAATGTTCAAGAAAAGAGTTAATTTTTAACAAAATATTTGAATTTTTAACTAAAAACCTTCAATTTTCAAACAGTGATGAAATAGTTACATTTTAAGTACAAAAAATTCATTTTTAAACGCGTTTTTTTAGAAACTTAACTATTACAGTGGTTTGTTAAGAATTTATTTTTTTAAATTATTTTTCAATCTGATTTAACTATTCCATTTACGGTTAAAAATTCATAATTTTGTTTACAAAATTCAATTATTTTGTTGAAAATTCGCATTAAAAATTAATTTTTCGTACTTAAATCTTAAAATGTAAATATTTCATTTTTGTTTTTTAACTGTACAATTCAACTGTCTAATTAAAAATTTGACCTTTTAGAGTGAAGATTTCATCATTTTAGTAGAAATTACGACTGTGTTGTATTTGGTTGAAAATACATCTTTTTATGTTAAAAATTCAAATATATTCTGAAAAATTCAACTTTTTTGTTGAAACTGCAACTATTTGGTTGTTAATGCAAATGTTTGGCTAATAAATATATATATTTCTAATTTAACAAATTGATTGAAAACTCGTCTTTTTTGATTAAAAATTCAACAATATTATTCAAAATTTTACTATTTTACTATTTTTACTATTTACTATTTTACCTTTTACTTAAAAATTAAATTATTTGAGGGTAAATGCAACTGATTGTTTGATAAATATTTTGCTCTAAATTCAGCAAATTGATTCCAAATTGGCCTTTTTTTGGTTGCAAATTCAAATGACCATTTGGCACTATTTTGTTGAAAATTCTACTGCCTTATTAAAAAATAAACTATATGGATTTAGACTTAACTATTTTGTTATTAAATTTTTTTAATGGCCTTTTTTGGTTGGATTATTAAGTGATTTGGTGAAAATTCGTTTTGGAAAAAAAATTAATATTTTTTGATAGAAAGAAGTTCTTTCTTGAAAATTCAACTGTCTTCTAGAAAAATTGTCTTTTGGCTGGATGATTAAACGATTTCCTAAAAAATGAAACTTTCTTTGGTTGAAATCTTTGTTTAAAAATTTGTTTTGCGATATATCGTTTTTTTTATTTAACTTTTTTGTTTGCATTTTCAAGTATTTTGATGAAAATTCGTCTTCTTTAATAGAAAATTTATCTTGTCGAATAAAAAAATTCTTTGTTGAAAATTAAACTGTGTTCTAAATAAATTTCCTTTCGACTGGAAGATAAGGTAAAAAATCGAACTGTTTTTGGTTGAAATCCTTTATGTTCGAATACTCAACCATTTGGTTAAAAATTTGGCAACTATTTGGTTGATAATTTATTTTTTTAGTTTACCTTTTTTGATAAAAAAAAGTTCGTTTCGAAAATTCTACTGTCTTCTAAAAAAATTTCCTCTTGACTGAAGGATTCAATAATTTGGTAAAAAATGTAACTATTTGGTTGATAAATCTTATTTTGTAAATGGCCTTTTTGCATCATTTTTCAAGTATTTTGATAAAAAAATCTTTTTTGATAAAAAAAAGTTCTTTGTTGAAAATTCCAGTGTCTTTTATTTTCTGTTTAAAATGGATAGAGAAAAAACAAACAGATTTTTTCCTTTCTTTTTTATTCACCTTCAATTTTCCTTGAAAGTTCAACTATATAGTAAAAAATGTAACTTATTTTGTTTGATATCTTTTATGTTTGAAAATATGACCATTTAGCTGATTTTTTTTGTAATTCAGCACAATGGTTGAAAATTCGTCTTTTTGGATAAAAAATTTTTCGTTTTTGATATATAAAGTTTTTTTTTTTAAATGCAAATGTCTTCTGTTTCCTGCTTAAAATGAATGAAAGAAAGACAAAAAATTTTACCTTTAATTCTTATTCGCCTTGAATGGTAAAAACATTAGTTAATAACCCAACTCCTCTATTGAAAATTCATCTCTTTTGATACAAAATTTAAATATTTTGTTGAAATAAAATTTGGTTGCTACAAAAAATTCTATTTAAAAGAATTTATTCCCCTCTTTTGATAAAAAGGTTCGGCTCTAAATTCTGCAATTATAATTTTGGAATACTTATTATTCTATCAAACCAGACTGAAAAAATGATTAGTTGAGGCAACTATTTAGTTTCTAAAATATGGCACCGCTATTTTATTAGTTGACTCTGCTATTTTATTAGTGAGCACAACAATTCCATTAGTTGCAGTGACTATTCAGTTAGTACCAGCAGCTAAGTAAATGGTTGTCCCAACTAATAAAATGGCAGTACGATATCTAGCAAACTGAAAAGTTTGCCAAACTAATCATTTTTTTCAGCGTAGAGCAAGTTAAAGGTCTATTATTGTAATATCTTTTGCTGAAAACAATTTATTTACTAATAGACTCTTTAATCAGTAATTTATCTGCAATCAATTCTGATCAGAGGTCAACGGAAACATATTAATTATTAATGAAGGTTGTTTATAGATTACGGTTTTCTTATTGCCAAGGGAGAGGATTGGATCGCATTTAAAGTGGATTCAGTAGCTTGCTCGAAAGACACTACATTAAAATTCTGATCGTATTTTCAAATATATTCACCCTGGGACTTGTTTCTGATTGGGCCTTACAACGTACTTTTTCTTCAATATTTCTAAAGTTTCAAACTTGAAAAAATCTTTTCTTAATCGCACCTCCTTGCCTTCAATGCTCCTGTTCTTCCAAAAATAGAACATCAGTCCTTACAAAAGATTATTTTTTCCTCTTTTAAATATGGAGTGTTAATAATCAGGGCCTATTCTAAGGTGCGTGGCATCTCAAAAAATAATGTATGATTTTTTTTTTGGAACATTGGATTAAAAATTAGAACTCTATTTTTTATTTGAAGCCTCGGAGCCTATAGCGTAGAATTTCAAGAAAAGAAATTAATTTTTAATGAAAAAGTTTAATTTTGAAGTAAACTTTGATTTAACTCCAATTTTTATTGAAAAGGATCAATTTTCTAAAAAATAATTAAATCATTTAATTTTTAATTAAAGAAGTACATTTTTAACTGAATTGCTAGATTTTCCACCCCAAAAAGTAAATTTTTTTTATGAAATATTTGAATTTTCAAATACTTTAATTTTCAACCAAATAATGAATTTGTTACTAAAATAATAAATCTACAACAACAAAAATTGAATTTTCAAGCACAAGAAGATTTTTTAACCAGATAGTTGAATTTTCAACCGAAAAGATTAATTTTCTACCCGAAAAGACAAATTTAGAACAAATTGCAATAGTTTTCTACTAATACAGATACATCTTCAACCAAAAATAGAAAAGCTATTGATTTTCAGTACAAAATTCACTCACAAAAAAAAATTGATAGAAATAGTTCAATTTTGAACTAAACTTCTATCAATCTTAAATTTCTGTAAAAAAAAATAATTTGTCCAACAAATTGGAATAGTTACAGTTTAGTTTAAAGAAATACAAATTTTTAACGAAATATTTGAATTTGCAATTCAAAATAATTATTTTTGATAGGAAAGGATAAGTTTTCAATCAAAGAAATTTTGAACGAAATAGTTTAATTTTCAACCAAAGAAATGAATTTGTTACTAAAATAATGAATCTACAACAACAAAAATAAATTTTTAATCACAAAATTTTTGTTTACCAGATAGTTGAATTTTAACCGAAGCAATTAATTTTCCACTCGAGAATACAAATTTTTAACCGAATACATACATTTTTAACTAAAGGGTTATTTAAAAAATCCCAAAGTACTTTAGAAATCTTTAAAAGATGCCAAAGTCTTTCAAAAGATTTTTAAGGTTTCGAAATATTTGAGAGTTTTTTAAAAGGTTCCAAGGAATTTTCATCTTATTTTTATAATTTAAAGATACTTTAAAGAATAAAAACAATTCAGAAGAGTTATTTAAAAAAATTCCAAAGTACTTTAGAAATCCTAAAACAAAAAGTTCTAGGTATTTCAAAAGATTTTGAAGGATTTGAAAATTTTAAGAGAACTTAAAAAGATTCCAAGGAATTTTCAATTGATTACAGAAATTTAATATGAGATCTTTAAGGATTTGAAATATTTCAGGATATTTTTGAAATTTCAAGATGTTTTCAAGAGTTTTAAAAAATTTCAAGAGATTTCAAAAGATTGTTAAGGTTTTAAAATATTTGAGTACGTTTTAAAAGATGTCAAGGAATTTTAAACTCATTTTTATAATATAAAGGAATTTCAAAGAATTAAAAAAATCTTAGAAGGGTTATTTTTAAAAATTCCAAAGTACTTTAGAAATCTTTAAAAAAAAGTTCAAGGTATTTCAAAAGATTTTGAAGGATTTGAAAAATTTGAGAGTATTTTAAAACATTGCAAGGAATTTTCATTTGATTACAGTAATTTAATATAATTTTATTCTTTTTCGTAAAAAGATAAATAGGTGCGCGCAAGACTGCTCGTTCTGATGTAATTCTCATATAAAAATTTCCATAATTCTTTATATAAATGTAGTTATTGACATATTTGTATTTTTTATTCAATTTAATTCACAAAAGCGTATTCTATTCCTTAAAATTTATTTTTGTATTTCTATTCGTTGTGTTTTTCTCAAATATTATTTAGCAAATTTATTAATTAAAAAAAATATTAACTAAAAAAATGAACGCATTATTTATAAGAAAAACACAGATGTGCAAATGAACTAATTAAAAAATACAATTAAGATCGTACATATTTTTTTACGAATTATGTTTGGATTTCTTTACTAACATTTTTTGCAATAACAATATTTCAATATTTTTTGTTTTCTGAATGAATAAAATTAAGAAGTTCATAATTAGAATTTATATAATTCTGATCACATTTAAAATTTAATATTGTTTGAAAAAAAAACATTTCCAATAAGAAAAATCTTTTTTGATTATAAATATAACTGAAAATGGTTGAATTTGAAAACGCATAGATATGATTTCCAATTTTTGAATGAAAATTTAATTGCTTGTTTAAAAATTAACTTTTTTGTTGGAAATTTACATTTGTTTTAGAAACTATGTTCTTTTAGCTTGAAAATTCAACAATCTTGTAGAAAATTCAAATGATTTATAGAAAATTCGCTTTTTAAAATAGAAAATTATTTTTTCAATTCAAATTAGACCATACAATTTTTGATTGAAAATATATTTTTTAGTTTCAAAATTCAACTATTTGTCTAAAAATTCAAATATTTTGTTTAGAATTCGTATTTTTTAATAAAAAACTAATCTTTCTAGTTCAAATTTTTATTGGTAATTCAATTATCCTTGTTTCGGCTTAAAAAATTAAATATTTGTGATGTATTTTTTTATTTAATTAAAATAACTTGCTCAATTAAATTTAAAAAACACAACTGGTTTAAAATTATTCTATTTCAAGATTGGAAATCAAACGCATAAGTAGGAAGTTGAACGAATTGAACTAAATTGTTCAAAATTCGTTTTATGATATAAAAGTAATCGCTTTAAATGAAAGTTAAACAGTTTGGTTAGCAATTTAACTCATTGGGTGAAAATTAACTTTTTTGTTGTAAATTCCAAAGTTTTGTAGACAATTAAATTATTTGGCTTAAAGATTCAACAATTAGATGGAAAATTTAACTAATTTTCCAGAAAATTAGTTGTTTTTTTCCTTTTCAGTTAAAAATTTTATTTTAACATTAATCTTTTTGGTTAAAAATTTATCTTTTTTAATCTTAATTTATCATTTGGTTGAAAATACGACTTTTGGGTGGAAAGCTTCTCTTTCGACTCGAAAACTTAACATTTCGGATGGATTTTTTGTTTCTCGTTGATTAAAAAACTTGGCTTCATTGAAAATTCAACTCTAATTGAAAATTCTTCTTTTTTATTTAAAAAATCATCTCTTCTGGTAAAAAATTTCTTTTGTTCAAAAATGCAATTGCTTGTTTGAAAATATTACATATTGAATTTTCGTCGAGAAATCAACCTTTTTTATTAAAAATTGAACTACTTAGTTGAAATTTGAAATACTTTGTTTATTCATTAAAAAAACAAACTAGTGGACAAAAATTTGTACAAGAAAGTGCAATATTTCTACAGCTGTTATTTTTTGTTAAAAGTTTAACAAAAAATACTATTCAATACAAGTAGCTGATTTTGTATTTTATTTTTGTAATTAATTTTTTTGCTTTGTTGTAAAAATCTACACGACGTTACAGAAAACTGCAGTATTTTTTTTTTAATTTTGGCATTTGACGTCATAAAGAAAAGCTTAAGTTTAGGTAGATTATTGTGTAAAATTGCTAATCTTTACAAAACAATACAATAGATTTCAAAAAAGTTTAAATAATGAAAATCTTTATTAAAAGTAATTTCTAAATATAGAAACAAATGTAACAATATTAGAATAAATAATGAAATAATTAAAAAATTCTGAAATGGATACAAGGGATAATCCCGTTTTCATTGTAATCTTATTTAATTTAATTTATTTTTTGTAAGTTGCAATGAAGTACAACTACAAGAATTTACAAATAAGGAGTTTAGAGGCTTTGAAGCCAAAATTTTTCCCTTTTTCGACCTAGGATGGCAAATATTAAAAATTTAAATATTAAAAATTTACTAAGACGAAAATTAGAGACACAATATTAAAAAATCAATCTGTAAAAAAAATTCTTTTAGAACCAAAAGACTCAAAAGTATTGTGAATCCAAAAATCATTTGTTTTGAAATGCAATTCTTTTTGCATAAATTGAACTTTGTGAAAATATTTTTTTTCAAAACCACTGTTTTATGAATTCACAATATGCTTGAGCCTTTTTGTTCAAAAATAATTTTTCGCACAGATTAACTTCTTAATATTGTTCCCCTAATTTTCCTCTAAAAAATTTAACAAGCAGAGACATTAAGCCATATACTTTGATATCGTTCTCTTGTGTTCGGTTTTAATTGCTGTTCTCAGAGTCTGTTTCTTAATTCACCTCCCATAAAAATTTACGTTTGGAACCTCACAAAACTTTACAACCTGACAAATCCTGTAAATTCCTGGGGATTCTTGAAGTTGTTCTTTTTGGTAAATTCTTGTTTTCCTTTCCTGTATTTCCTGTTGTAATCTATTGATTTTTTTGTAGCTTCCTGTAAAAATGGTTTCAATCTTTTGTGCTTTTTCATAAAAAATTTTCCACCACGTTAGTCAGATTCGACCAAACTCTCCTTCATTCAAACCGTTTCATGGTATTTTTGGATGACAAGAAGAAGATGCGTGGTGGAAAATTTCCGAAAAAAATTGTACCCAATTTATACATTGCCCCTGATGGTCCCGTAAAGTGTGAGAGTCTCTTTAATGGAGAAAAGGGTACTAAAACTTGGCACTTGATTCCAAAAATACGATTGCCTACAATAGAATCACGAACGGGTGTTTATTATCCGAGAAAATAAAACTTATTTAGCTCGAAAGAACGTGCCGGGAGCACGTTTGCAGCTCCCTTATTGCAAGAAAGGAAGGAAGGGAAGGCTTTAAAGAGTCTTAAAGAACTTATTTATAGTTTCATTTGTTGAACTCGTTTTCTTTTCTCGAGATTTTGCCGTTTATTTTGGTCTCTCCTTTGGTCCATACAAAGTCTGCTCAGAGACATCCATTAAGATGTAATCGATCGTCATCGACGCCGATCTATCGCGAGGACAGTCTACTCCCCTAATTAACTACAGAAAGGCGGATTAACTCATCCTACTTTCGAGCCCGATCCTGTCCCCGGATCTCTTTTAATTGGTCGATCTGTCATTAATTAAAGAATCGCCGGACCAGTTTGTGGAATCGCCTTGTGTGTCATTAACCAGGTTGTGAAGACACGTTCGCGTTGAGGATTTTCAGGCTTTGGGAAGCGAGGGAATACTCAACGGAAAAAGCGAAATTTTGGCTTGTTTGCGCAGACTCTCGCAAAAATGAGGAATTTAGGTGTGGTTTACTGATTTTTAAGTTTTTACTTTGAAGAAATTTTTTCTTTCGCAATTAATGGTCTCTCTTAAATTTCACGATGGATTGTCCCGAGCGGAGTACAACAGGATTTACTCCACCTTTTCTGAAAAAATTGCGCGACGTTGAGTATTCTCTACCTGAACAGAACACTCTCTTCAGCCAGAAAATTTTCAACCGAAAA
>NC_046658.1:158521973-158528160 GCF_010883055.1 Belonocnema kinseyi | reverse complement strand
TTTTTTTCGCACTTCGTATACTTATGTAGTTTGACGCGCTGATTTCGAATATGATAGTGAAAATTGGCGCAAATTTGATTTTCATGGTGAAATTATAAAAAAGAACATTAAAAAACCATAAAAATCATGGGTTGTAAAGTTTATCTCAGTTAATATACAAAATTTAAAAAAATCTTTTAAATAAAAGTTGTAGATCTCATTAAAATATACATTTTTTATTTCAAGCATTTTTTCATAAGAATGATTTTTTCCGAGATACTCGGCAAAATCAAAGTAAAAGAAGTCTATAACCCCATGAGGCGTTGGAAAAGGTGGGTGTGCTTGTGAAAAGGGGATGTGCCAGATTTTTTTCGCACTTCGTATACTTATGTAGTTTGACGCGCTGATTTCGAATATGATAGTGAAAATTGGCGCAAATTTGATTTTCATGGTGAAATTATAAAAAAAACATTAAAAAACCATAAAAATCATGGGTTTTCAAGTTTATCTCAGCTAATATGCAACATTGAAAAAAATGTTTCAAATAAAAGTTATGAATCTCATCGAAATACACATTTTTTGTTGCAAGCACTTTTTTATGGGAATGATGGTTTTCCAGAAATTCAGTGGTAAATCCATTAGTTTCGGCTGGTCATAGAAATAATGTAAGATTGCACCCCTGAAACTTTTCTAGCGCCCCGTGGGGGGGCGGGAAGGCACGCCTGTGACTGGTCATAGAAATAATGTAAGATCACACCCCTACCCCTTTTACAACGCCTCATGGGGTTATAGACTTTTGCACTTTCATTTTGCCTATTTTCTCGAAAACAATCATTCCTATAAAAAAATTCTTAAAATAAAAAATGTTTATTTCGATGAGAACTACAACTTTTATTTAAAATATTTTTTTGTATTTTGCATATTAGCTGAGATAAACTTAAAACCCATAATATTTATGGTTTTTTGATGATTACACCATGAAAATCAAATTTTCGCCAATTTTCACTATCATATTCGTAATCAGCGCATCAAAATACATAGGCATACGCAGTTTCAAGAAGATCGGCCATATCCGCTTTTCGGAAGTATATCCAAAAATTCAACAATTTCATTGAAAATTTCTTTCTTTCTTGAATAAAAATTTTTTGGGTTGAAAATTAATCTGTTTCTGTAGAAGTTTCACCTTTTTCGTCATAAATGAAACTTTCTGTAGAAAATGTGTATATTTGGTTGAAGATTTATGTAGTTTGTTAAACATTAATATTTTTTTGGTAGAAAATCAATTACTTTTAAAAGTTTTGTTGTTGTTTAAGGATTCATTATTTTAGTTAAAAATTCGTTTTTTTTTAGAATGCAACTATTTTTTATGTAAAACTAAAATCTTGTTTTGTTACAATATTAGGTATTACCTTTTTGTTTGAAATTCGTCTCTTCCAAGGTTCATTATTTTGAATTTTAGTTAAAAATTGAACTATTTGCTGAAAATTTGTTGTCTATTTTGTTAAACCTTCGTTGAAAATTCATTGTTTTAATTTCAAAATTTAACAGTTTGGTGACAAATTTATTTATTTGGTTGTAAACTTGCTTTTTATAAAAAATAATTTTCTTAATTGCAAATTGAATCGCTGGATGAAAGTTGAACTACTTTGTTTTTCTTTTTTACTTTCTTGAAAATCAATTTTTTCAACAAAAAGTTCAACTACTCTAGTTTTAGCAGAAAATATAACATTTTTAGTTCTTCTGACTAAAAAATCTTTCTTAGTAAAAAAATTGTTTTTTTTTTTGACTTGAATTAATTAATTTTATATAACTTTTTTTTTAAACATTAATCTCATTGAAGGTTTATCATTTTAGTTCAAATTTTAACTATTTTGTTCAAAATGCACCTACATTTTTGGTTAAAATTTAATTTTTCTTATTGAAAATTATATATTTGAAAAAAAAAGTGAACTATTTTGGCATTGGTTAAAAATTGATCGTTTGTAGTTAAAAATTAAAAAATTTGATTAAAAATTTATGTATTTTTTGTAAACTCGTATTTTTTGGTATAAAATAATTTTCTTGATTGCAAATGTAACTGCTTGGAATAAAATTGAATTACTTCGTTGAAAAATCATTTTATTATTTTAAGATCCAACTTTTTGATTTTTGAGAAAAAACTAATTATCCAATATATAGCCAATTTTCATTTATTATTTATATTGCCAAAACATTCTCTGGTTTGCATCTGAATTTAAAAACAATCTTTTCTCTTTATGGAATACAGTTTTAATATGCATCTCATTTTCATTATTTAAAGGAATTTCGAAACATTTCGAGGGATTTTAGAGGATATCAAAAATTTTCAACTATTTAAGGAGATTTCAAGAGATTTCTAGAGAAATTTGGAAAATAAATAAAATAAAATTTCAAGGGATTCCTAGAGATTACGAAAATTTTTAAGTATTTTAGAGCATTTCATTGAATTTTACAAATATAAAGGATTTTATTAAATATGCAAGGATTTCAAGGGATTTCAACAATTACTAGAAATTTAAACATTTTTTTATTTTTCGAGAACTTCCATGGATAAGTCTAATTTAATTTATATTTTTCAGGTATTTATAATTTTTTCTACTTACTTTAATGAATTTTTGTGATTTTTAAAGGTTCAGAGTGATTTTAAGTTACTCCAAGGAATTTCACAAGATTTAAGAAATTTTATTTAAAAATCCAAGGATTTTGAAGAATTTTCGAGATTCATAGTAATTGTAAGAGATTTCAAAAAATTTCTAGAGAATTTAGAAAATAAATTAAATGAAAATACATTTCAATGGATCCCTATTGATTCTCAACATTTCAATGGATTTCAAAAATTTCAAGGCATTTCAACCAATTTTCAAAGATTTCCAAAGATTTTAAGATATTTTTAGTGAACTTTAGAAATAAAATAAAATTAAATTAAAAGGTTTCCCAAATATTTCAAATGTTTTAAGGTATTTTATAAAAATTTCACGAAATTTTAAAGATTTCCAAACATTAGGAATTTTTAAGAAATTTAGAAGGATTCCAACCAATTTCGAGTGAGTTCCACAGATTTTAAGACTTTTAAAATTATTTTATAGTATTTTTTTAATTTCCACTGTGCATGGGATTAAAAGTATTTCCAAATATTACAAATATTTTCATTTTTTACGTTGTTGAAGAATTTTATTATGAAATCTCGAAGGATTTCAATAGACTTCAACGATTTCTAGTGATTTAAACGATTTTTTTAAAATCTTTAAAATTATTACATTTAATTTCAATTATATTCGCAAAGGATCTTAAATATTGCATCATTTTTTAAATAAATTTTTACATTTTCCAAAGATTTAAGGGGATTTCGAGAGATTCTGATGGATTTTAAGATATATAAAAAATTTTAAAGGGATTTAAAAAAAGATTTGATATGATTCATACTTTTTGAAATTCATTTTTACATTTTTCAATCGTTTCAAAGGATTCTAATGGATTTCCAAAGATTTCATAGAATTTCAAGGTTTTTTTTTAATTCAAGGGATTCTAACTGATTCTAATGGATTTCCAAAGATTTCAAAGGATTTTAAAATATTTCAAGGAATTTAAAAAATGTCTAGGGATTTAATGTTTCTTTTTAAATAAAGTTAATAATTAAGTTTTATTTTTAAATTATTTTCAATGGCTTTCAAATTATTCACACTTTTTCAAATTGATTTTTACGTTTTTTTTTAAAATAATTTCAAGGAATTCTAATTGGTTCTAATAGATTTAAAGAGATATAAAAACTTTATATGATTTCAATGGATTTTGAAGGATTTCCAAAGATTAAAGTCATTCCTGGGAAACTTTTAAAAATAATTTAATTAAAATTAGATTTCATGCAATCGCCAGAGACTGTACAAATTGCAAGAGATTTTTAGGTATTTCAACGAATTTTACAAGGTTCAAGTATTTGATTGAATTTCAAAGGATTTTATGGGATTTCAAACATTTCTAGTTATTTCAAATTTGTTTTTTTTTTAGGAATTTAATGAACAAGTTCAGTTTAAATTATATTTTCAAGAAATTTAAATGATTTATACTTTTTTAAATTAGTTTTTACGTTCTCCAAATATTTCAAGTGATTCTCAGGGATTCTAATGAATTTTGGGAGATATACAAAATATTAAAAAAAAATTTTTTATTTAAAGCGATTTTTAATCATTTCAAGCAATTTCAGATGTTTCCAAGATTTTATTAAGTTGCCAATGATTTCAAGGAATTCAAAAAGTTCTAGGGATTTAATGTTGCTTTTTAGATCAATTTAATGGTTATAAGTTAAATTGAAATTCTTTTCAAGGGCTTTAAAATTGTTTATATTTTTTGTGATGGATATTTAAATTTTTTAATAATTTCAAGAGATTTTTAACGATTTCAAAGAATTTCACAATGTTTATGGATTTTATTAAGTTCAAGAATTTCAAGGGATTTAATTTTGCTTTTTAAATAAAGTTAATGCTTAAGTTTAATTTCAATTATTTTTAAGGGCTTTCAAATTATTTATACCTTTTCAAATAAATATTTACGTTTTTTAAAAATAATTTTAAGGGATTCTAATGGATTTCAAGAGATATACAATTTTTTGTATGATTTCGAAAAATTTTGTAGGATTTTCAGCGATTTTAAGCGATTTAAAACTATTTAAAAGAATTTCATTATATTTACGGATTTTATTACCTTTCCAAGGAATTCAATAGATTTAAAAATTTTCTAGGGATTTAATTTTTCTTTTAAAATAAAGTTAATGCTTGAATTTAATTTAAATTATTTTCAAGGACTTTCAAATTATTTATACTTTTGAAAATGAATTTTCACGTTTTTCAATAATTTCAAGGGATTCGAATAGATTTACACTGATATACAATTTTTGGTGTGATTTCAAACAATTTTGTAGGATTTTCAACGATTTCAAGGGATTTTAAACTATTTCAAAGAATTTTATTATACATACGGATTTTATCAAGTTACCAAGGAATTCAAGAGATTTTAGAAAATTCTAGAGACTTAATTTTGCTCTTTAAATAAAGTTAATGCATAAGTTTAATTTAAATTATTTTCAAAGGCTTTCAAATTATTTATAATTTTTAAAATGAATATTCACGCTTTTCAATAATACCATGGGATTCTAATGGGTTTCAAGATATACACAATTTTTTGTATAATTTTAAAGAATTTTGTAGGATTTCCAAAGATTTCAAGGGATTTCTAGTAAACTTTGGAAAATAAATTAAACTGAAATGTATTCCCAGCAACTGTGAAATTTTTCAGGAATTTTAAAGTATTTCAAGGCATTTCACGTGGTTTTTGAATTCTATGAAATCTCCAAGGATTTCAAGGGATCTCAAACACTCCTGGGGATTCCAATACGGTCAATCAATTTTAATTTTAATCAAACCAATTCCATATTCATTATAGGGTCAAACGAATGTTTGTTTGATTCAACCAAAAATGTTTCTAAATTTGATTCATTGAATCTTTTGCAATCTTTTGCAATCCCCTGCTGTTTTGGAATCTTATAATCTACAGATTATGGATTTGTGAACTATAGTCAAAAATCCTAGTAATTAAACAGAAAAAACTGATGTTTTGTATAGTGGGTTTTTAAAGCATATAACATAGTACCGCTAAACATTCATATATTAACAAGTAATGTCTATACAAGTAATATCTAATCTTTTCAAGATATTAGGCCCAAATATATTTTTATGTTAAACTAAAACATCCGAGATGTTAAATTCGTACGAAAAACACGTCAGACCTCTATCGACCGCTTAGTGAAGCATGCATGAAGTCAATGCCGTTCTTTGTCATTTTATGTCGTATGTGAAATTCTGCAAAAATTATGACCACTAATATTTTCTCTATAAACAATAATATTAATGCTGTAAATTGTTCGGATAGATTAAAAAAATTGATGCAAGTGCTTTTTCTCCTTCAAACCATTCTTCGAGGTAAAAACGCTCTACCTTGCAGAAACTAACCTTTAACATCTAGTTAGCTGTCCTATACTTAAACATTTAATATATTGTTATAAATAATTTGTATATTGGATATAGGAACCGAAAACATCTATACGAGGGTAGTTCAATAAGTCCTTAGAATGAAGTATAAAAACAATTTTTTTTGGGTAAATTTTTTTTTATTTTTCAACATAATCTCCTTGGAGCTC
>NC_046658.1:158512036-158521873 GCF_010883055.1 Belonocnema kinseyi | reverse complement strand
CGTTTTTTTCCATTTTTCTTAACGAACAATTTTTTTTCAATTGGTTATAAAAACACGTAAACTCAGAAGATGTGGACTGTGACTACACCATATATCTAGTCGAGAGTGGTGCTGACTGAAAACAGATGATTTGGAGCGATTCGCGCGTCATCTGTTGGTCATTCTAAGGACTTATTGAACTATCCTCGTACATTTTGAATCTAAACATAACTTTTTCTCCATGAGGTAACCCCTTGAATTCACTGCAGACTTATTATCCAAAAATTAAACAAATTGAAATGGTAGAATTGTTTATCTGTTTTGTGAATGCTTTTATTCCCATGATTTCCAAAGGCACAATTCCTGAATTGCGTGAAGGAAGCAATTTAATTTGCGGCAGATGTCAGCCTTCTAGATGCATAAGAATTTTTGCATTATTGCGATCGAGATAGCACATATTACTCGAATCCGTATAGCATAAAAACAGTATTAAGATCAGTACTTATGTCTTCACCCCGATGATTCGAAAATTGATTCTAATGATTGTTCAACTCTGGAGATTGAAGGGATCACCCTGAGCCTGAGGCATTTGCCAGGTTGTTTGGACTGCTCGTACCGCGTAATTGCGGGGCAACGAGCATATAAAACAACTGCCGCGTCCGGTGCATGTACAGTGGCTGCTGCAGACTAAACTATTCGTATACACACATTCGACACACACTGACAATGCCCATATGGCATGACACGTGCACAAAAAACACAAACCCCCTTCATATTTAATATATATATGCCTCAATTTTTCTTTTTTTAAGACAATAATTTCCGGAAGTTATTTTTGTTAGACTGTTTTAAATGAATAAATATACGATAGGGACTTCCCAGACGGAAAAATTATATATAGTTTATCACGGAGAAAAAGATATCGCACAATGACATCGCAAAACCTCTGTATTGAAATATCGATTGAAATAAAGCGTAATATGATAACGTTCAAGCAGGTTTCGGAGCTTTTAGGATATTATAATGCACTAACATCGCTTGACCACTACTAGAACCCTCGTACATATAATATAATAAAATAATAATATAATGTAAAATCTTGCAATGTACAATATCACGATTTTACGCTATTATAATGTGATAATTGCGATATATAGCGCAGGAATTACGGTATATATTGCAATTCTTGCGATATCGTTTTCTCCGTGATATGTAACACTTCACACTATATATAAACTATATATAATATTTCCGCTTGGGTTCTATCAGTATATGCGTTTATTTGTTCATGTTTAAAGATAGGGTTGGGTACAAATCTGTATCTTCTCCAAGTCATTCTTCACAAATGATTGTTGAAACTAGAAAAAACGATATTTTACTCATGTTTTACATCTATAGTAGCATATGGTTCATAAATTCCGAGGCGGAAAAATTATATATGGTTCATATATTGTGTATAGTATTATATAGAATATTCATTTGTTTTATACATTTTTTGCATTAAACAAATAAGTATTATATATAAAACTTCAGAATATAATTACACTGTATATAATTTTTCCGCCTGAGTTTGGAAGCAAACTTACGAAAAAATATATATTTACACTCTAAAAATCAATAGGTGACGAAGGGGAAACAATTTCTGAAAATAAGAGCCAGCGGATGTGGATTACTTCGGATTAAATTGGATTACTCTAGATTACCTCTAATTATAGAATTAGTCTGGATAACATAATATTACTCTGGATTACATGATATTATGCTGGATGACTTCGCTTAAGCTACACGTACGCGAATTTTTAACTAAATTTGATTACTTTTTAACAAAATATATAAATACTTGAATTTTCAACAAAGCAGTGAATTTATTAACCAAGAACATTAATTTTCTAGCAAAAAAGACGAATTACCAATCAAATACATCAATTTTTAACTTAAAAAGATACATTTCCAACCAAATAGTTGAATCTTCTAATAAAAAATGTATGTTTCACCAGAAATGGAATAGTTACACTTTTAATTTAAAAATAAATGTCTATACCCAAAATCAATGATTTTCCAATAAAATAGATCAATTGTCAAAGAAAATGATAAATTTTCTACTAAACTGAAAAATCTTCAAACTAAAAATTGACGTTTTAACAATATTGTAAAACTTTCTACAAAGCAGAATAATTTTTAACCAAACGAGATGAATTCTCAACGAAAAATTTAGTAATTGATATTTCAGCGCAAAGATATTTTAATTTTAATTAAGAAAATAAATCAACCAAAAAGATGAATTTTCAACAAAACCTTTTAACTTTTTAAACAAAATAGATAATTATGAACAAAATTGTTTTTTTCAAACAAAATTTTAATTGCGCCTTTTAATTGCGATTTTGTAACAAACTAGTTGAATTTTTAACCCGGAGAGACGATTTTTTGTAGCAAAATCGTTCAACTTTTAACCAAAATAAGACTTTTTCACGAAGATTATATTACGTTTTAACTAAAGAATTTAATTTTCGACCAAAAATATCCATTTTTAACCGAGGAGATTTGTTTTCTACAAAGTAGATTAATTTCGAACCAAATTATTGGATTTTTTAACTACAAATATAAATTTTCATACGAGAAGATTAATTTTCTACCAAAAAAGATGAATTTAAACAGTTGAATTTTTAACTAAAATGAATCAACTTTCTACGAAAACGAAGCACTTACATTTTTATTGTAAAAAATATTTTTTTTACAGAAATCTCAAATAATCAACAAAATAGTCCAATTTTTAATCAAGAAGATGAATTTTTAACTAACTAAATTGAAGAATCTTCGACTGAAATGGTAAAGTATACATTTACAAAATTTATTTTAAGCAAAAAAAAAAAAGAATTTTCAACAAAATAATTAAATTATCAACCGAAGATAGGGATTTTTAACCACAAGCAAAAAACTAAAAAATTAAGTTTAAACGATTTTTTGAATAATATTCAGGTAGATTGAATTCCCAAAGAAGAAGATTAATTTTCTCCCAAAAACGGAATTTTTAACAAATGAGGAGTTAAATTTTGAACCAAATTATTTTCAACTCAAATCAAGACTTCAACCAGAAAAATAAATTTTTCAATTAACAAAGTCTTTCCACTTAAATCAAGCACTTGAAGTTTCAAATAAGAAATAAAAATTTTTATCCAAGTAACAGTTATATTTTTAACTAAGAAACACAATTTTTTAACAAGGAATGAAATACTCACATGTTCAATTAAAAAGAGAATCTTTTATAAAAAAATAGAATAATTAGGAAAATGGTCAAATTTGTAATCAAGGAATGAATTTTCAATTAAAATAAAAAATCTTCAACTGGAATACCAAAATTTTAAATTAAAAAAATAAATTTTCAATAAAATCAAAAAAGAAAAGAAGAATTTTAAACAACATAGTTTAATTTTCAAAATAAGAAAAAATTATTGACCAGATAGTTAAATTTTCAACCCAAAAATATGAATTTTCTACAAACCAATGGAATTTTTAAACAAAAAATTACTTTTTAACAAAATTGTTACATTTCCTAGAAAATTGTATAATTTTTCACAAAATTGTTGATTAAATCATTTTTAATAATAAATAAAATAATGTTAATAAGTATTCCACTAGACCAATAGTAATAATACTTAAAAAAAAACGAATTTTCGAAAACAATTCCTTAAACAAATTCCGTTTGTTCAAATAATAAAAAATTAATAAACCAATGTTAATAAATATTCCACTAGAATAGTAGTAATTAATTTTAGAGAAAAAAACAAATTTTCGAGAAAAAAAATTATTCAAACAAAATTCCATTTGTTTAAATAATTAAAAATTAATTAACTAGTGATAATAAATATTCCACTGGACCCATATTAATAATTTTAAGTAAGAAAAGACGAAAGTACAGTGTTCAAATGATCATTTTTTTAAGATATTACATATATTGTAGAATTATTTTATTCGAAGGTGATTTTTATTTGTTTTCTAAACTAAAAATTGCATTTTTATCGTGATCCGCAACCGAGCCTTTTCCAATTTTAGGTTCCTGTAACTTTGAGATTGTAAAATTCCACATTCTATTTTTTAGAACTAAATGATTTTTTTAAATTTTATATATATATATGCACTCTAGGGTGAATTTTTTTATTTTTTATTTAAACTGAAAATTTCACTTTTCATCGTACTCCGCAACTGAGCCAGTTCCAATTTTAGGTTACTGTCACCTTGATATTATAAAATTTCATATTAGAGCTCTCAGAGCTAGATAATTTTTCAAACTGTAATTCAGTATATATTTACTTTTTTGACATAAACGATATGGCGATTTTTAGATTTTTCATAAAAGGCATTCATTTCGAACAAAATTTAAAGTCAGAATATCCATTTCTTTGAAAATATACACCCTTTCTTTTCAATTTATAAAAACTTGTATTTAATTCTGTCCTTGGCATCAGATGCTCAATTGTGGAACATAATCCGATCGCTCACATTTCATTGGTTTCTGAATTTCATACAGTTGTAAACTATAAAACCGTCAATCGCAATGTTACTTGTTTATGAATTTCATACAGTTCTAAAACATGAGACGATCGATCACATTACTACTGGGTAATAAATTTTCATACAGTTCCAGAACCTATGACGATCTATCACAATGTTACTTGTTCATGAATTTTATACAGTTTTAAAACATAAGGTGATCAATCACATTGCCATTTTTTCCTGAATTTCATGCAGTTTCATGCCTTATGTTTCAGAACAGTAAGAAATTCGTAAAACAAGTAACAATGTAGTAATGTGATTGATCTTCTTATGTTTTAAAACGACATGAAAATCAGAAACAAATTACCACAAAGTTGATCTCCTTATGTTTTAGAACTGTATGAAATTCATAAAGAAATAAAAATGTTATTGCTCGTCGTATGTTTTAGACATTCATAGAATTCATATCAAGTAATAATGTGATTGCTCGTCTTATGTATCAGAACCGCATGAAATAGAAAAACAAGGGACAATTTAAGCGATCTCCTATGTTTCAGAACTACGTATGAAATTCATGAACAACTAACAAAATGTGATTGATCGTCTTATGTTTTAGAATTTCATGAAATTAAGAAATAAATGACAACTGAACTGATTGTATTACGATTTATAAATGTGTGTAATTCGGAGAAAAAAAATATAATGTGATTTATCGCCTTATATTTTAGATCTTTACGAAATTCATAAACAAGTAATAATGTGATGGATCGTCTTGTATTTTAGAGCTGCATGAAATTCGGAAAAATGCTGTTATAAGTGATCGGCTCGTGTGTTAGATTCTTCAATCTTAAAAAAAAAAAAATTAGTTTGTAACAAAGTAGCAACAAACGCAGTGTCAACTTTTAACAGAATTGATGAATCTTTAAACAAAAATATTAATTTTTTGCACAAAAAAATTTCAATATAATTTGAAAGCTTTTTAACCAAATTGTTAAAATTTTGATGAAAAATGATAAAATTCGAACCAAATGGTGGAATCATAAACTAAAAAAGATGAATTTACAACGAAATGTGCAATAGGATAATTTGTTCTTAAAAAAAGTTAATTTTCATAAAAAGAAATAATTTCCAACGAAATAGTTAATTTTTTAACCAAGAAAATGAATTCTTGATAAAAATGATGAATTTCTAACTAAAATTATGAACTTTCAACTAAAATTATAAATTTTCAACAACCGATGTACTACTTTATAACTTCTGCATATTCAGATATCAAAATTTTAATTTTTTTTGAAAAAACCCGGGGAAACTTAACCCAATTGAAATTCATCTCTCTGTCATTCCGATAATGCAGGTCTCTGTCGTATCGATGCTGTCGGTAACCACTTAAAAATTATTTATGAAATAAAATTTTTTTATTGCCCACAAACAAGACTTGTCCCGGGACATTAGTTACGATGTTTTTTTTTGCTTGTCCCAAGTTTT
This sequence comes from Belonocnema kinseyi, assembly GCF_010883055.1. Classification (NCBI taxonomy): domain Eukaryota; kingdom Metazoa; phylum Arthropoda; class Insecta; order Hymenoptera; family Cynipidae; genus Belonocnema; species Belonocnema kinseyi. Next base: position 158,515,918 of record NC_046658.1, on the reverse strand, counting down.
CGGCCTAAAATATTGTATAGTTTGGAAGTAAACCTGAGGAGAATTGTAACACATATAACCTCAAAATACACAGACATTAATCAAATTTAGCAAAATTAATGTTTTTTTTTTATTCTACAAACGAAGAGTTCAGGGACGTCCGTTAGCATGTTCGCTCTCCTTTCCAAATTTTTAAAACTAAATATTTATTATTGTAGAGAAAAAGCCGGGGGAACCTAAATTACCTAAAATAAAATCCCATAAGAAAATCCAACTAATTTTGGATTGATGATTATATATTTTGTATTGAAAAATCTACTACTTTATTTTTAGTCAATAATATATCTGTTCTGGTCAACAATTTTATTATTTGGTTGAAAATGAACTTTTTTTGTTTAAAATTCATATTTTAACTTTTTTAATTAGGATAATTTGTAAAATCCTTTTTTTTTACTTGAAAATTGAACAATTTTGTGAACATGACTTATTTTTTTGCTAAAAAATATTTCTTGTTTGAAATTTTTCCTTATTTCTAAAAAAATTATAGTTTTTGTTGTTAAAAATACAACTGTTTGGTTGAAAATTAATCTATTCTGGTTAAAGGTTTAAAAAATTGGTTGAAAATTCATTTTTTGTAATTTGAACATTTATCGTTTTGGTTGAAAATATAACTATTTTGTTGCAATTCTTTTTTTTTTACTTTTTTTTAACGGAAAATATAACTAATCCATTTTTGGTTTATCAACCTATATTGTAAAAAGGATTTTCTGTTTTTTATTTAGAATTAACTTTTTTAGCTGAAAGTGTAACTATATTCCATTTTTGGTAGAATATTGATATTTTTTTAGTTTAAATTTCATGTATTCTAAGGAAAGCTTATCTTTATTGCTTCATAATTTATCTCCTTTGGTTGAAACTACGTGTTTCTTTGTGTTGAAAATTATTTCTTTTTATAGAAATTAACTTTTTCATAATAAATTGAACTATTGCACTTTTAGTTGAATATTCACCGTTTTTAGTCTCTGATCCCACTATTTGGTTCGAAATTTATCACTTTTGGTTGAAAATTTAAATACAGTGAAACTCTTCTATAGCGCCGATTTTGGGGCTGACGGTGGGTGGGAACTAACTCATTATAGCCGGCTCCGCTTTTGTTTTTTCACGCATGAGTGCTCGCCTGAGTGACGGAAGGGCTATAGAAGGGAGGGCTATTGAAGAGTTCCACTGTATTTGTTTAAAAGCTCATGATTTATATTGAATTTTTTTTAGTAGAAAATTAATCTTTTTATTTGCAAATTCATCTATTTGGTCAAAACTTGTTTTACGAATTGCATACAGTTCTGAAATATAAGGCATGGGACAGCATAAAATTTAGAAACAAATGATAATAAAGTTTATCTCCTTAGGTTTTAGATCTGTATGAAATTCATGAACAGGTAACAATGTGATTGACGGTTTTATAATTTACAACTGGATGAAAACAAAAATCGCTCTATAGTTTATGATAAAAAAGTAAGTATACACTAGATTACATTTTAAAAATTATCTAGCTCCGAAATTGGCTCAGTTGCGGATCACGACAAAAAGTAAAACTTTCAGTTGAAACAAAAAATTTATAAAATCACCTTAGAATTTATATATTATATATCATTTTAAAAAATCATTAGGTTCCGAAAAATAAAATGTGGAATTTTATAATCTAAAAGTTACAGAAACGTAAAATTGGAACAGGCGCGGTAACCACGATAAAATGTGCAATTTTCAGTTTAAAAAATAATTATAATTGACCTCCGAATTAGTATATCTATATGTAATAATTTTTTCAAATTATCTATTTCCGAATCATAGAGTATGAAATTTTACAATCTCAAAGTGACAGGAGCCTAAAATTAGAAGAGGCTGGGTTGCGGATCACGATAAAAAGTTCAATTTTCAGTTTACAAAACAAATAAAAACCACTTTCGAATTAAATAATTCTACAATATATGTAATAATTTTTGAAAATGGTCCAGTTCAGAGAAATAGAATATGGAATTTTACAATCTCAAAATGACAAGAACCTTAAATTGGAACCAGCTCGGTTGCGGATCACGAAAAAAAGTGCAATTTTCAGTTTACACAAAAGATAAAAACTTACTTTCAATATATATATTGGGGGTATGTTTTTATTTTGCTTTAAACTAAAAATTGCAAATGTGATCCGCAACCAAGTCGTTACCAATTTGAGAATCCTCTCACTTTTAAATTGTAAAGTCCCATATTCTATCACTCGGAACTGGATTATTTTGCTGAATCATACACCTTTGGTCTCAATTAAATAACACTTAAGCTCTGGAGTAAACTTTTATTTTATCTTAAAATGCTGATTTGAATTTCACAGAATATCATTTGCTGTCCTGCAAAAATCCGAATGTGTTGGTTATCTAGTTCTGTACTTAAACCTTTATTTATAAATAGTAGATTATTATTTATAATAATAAATAGCAGTAACAATTATTATTATATTAGTAATTTATTGTATTTAATTGAGAAAATGCGCTTTGACGGTCACAGTCTTTTTCTAAAAGAATAAGACATAAATGAAATGTGGGAGTTCCGTTAAGCGATCGATAGATAATGATGCCTGAAAGGTTCTTTTCATCGATAGTATTCGTGGTGTTTCAAAGTTTCGAAAGTGCTAATCCATGATAACGTTTTCTCGGGAAAAAAGAAGAAGACCTGAGGCACTCAATAAAAAAAAATTCGATCGTTGGGAGGTCATGCGATGTGTGGAGGTGACGTGAAGGAACTTTTGGTCTCCCCTGAGGATGGAGGAACCCTCCGCCTCACCGTTAATTGGTACCTTTTATTACACTATTGGATACGTAAGGAGAGACGGAGGCCTTACAAAACCAGGACGAATTATCCATTAGATCGTTTCACTGACCGTTTGGCGCCAGTCATGCTTCCCTTTTACAACATTTTACTCCTCAAGATAGGGTAGCGGAAATTCGGAATGGGATACAAGGGATAATCCCGTTTTTGTCGTTCCTAGAAACAAAAGGGCAATTTAGGAGGGTAGTTGAATGAAGAAGATGCTGGTTGAAGGGATGTATTTTAGTGACTCACTGAAGGTAAGAAGGTTATTGGTAGAGCAGGTCCCCTTATCAGAAGTAAAAATATATCAAATAAAGCTAAAATGGCAATACATAATTCTATATTTGTACCGACTGTACTGTACGGTAGCGAGACATGGACTTATCAAGAAAAAGATAAGAGTAAAATTAACGCAATTGACATGAGATTCATGTGCATAATATTCGGGAAAACCCTGATGGACAAAGTAAGTAACGAGACAATTCTAAAAAAATGTGGTGCAGAAGAGACGCTAGTAGACACATGGGAAAGAAATCGGTTAAGATGGTTCGGAAATGTTGAGAGAATGCCAAATGAACGACTAACGAAACAAGTGTATCAAGATAAAGTAAATGGCAACGTGCCCAGAGGTAGACCGCGGAAAGAATGGTTAGAATGTGTGAATGAGACCCTAGTTAGAAGAGACATAAGAAGTCACAGAAACACGAGAGCCTGCATGAAAAAATGCATGGACATAAAAGAAGCTAGAGAAGTATGCCAGGACAGGAAATCTGAAAAATCTCTATCCCTTCCACACACTACTCCTTTCCCCTGCCGAGTGAGTCACGCCTACCCCGAAAAGGAAATGGCTTAATGGTGTAATAAAAGTTTTCACTTGGAAGGAATACTTTCTTTCAAAATTTACAGTCTCTCTCCAATTTCATGAGGGATTGTCCTGAGAGGAGCACAACAGGATTTACTCCACCTTTTCTGAAAAAATTGCGCGACGTTGAGTATTCTCTACCTGAACAGAACACTCTCTTCAGCCAGAAAATTTTCAACCGAAAA
>NC_046658.1:158493589-158511936 GCF_010883055.1 Belonocnema kinseyi | reverse complement strand
AATGGTTAGAATGTGTGAATGAGACCCTACTTAGAAGAGACATAAGAAGTCACAGAAACACGAGAGTCTGCATGAAAAAATGCATGGACGTAAAAGAAGCTAGAGAAGTATGCCAGGACAGAAAAGTATGGCGGAAAATAGTTAATAAGAAGAGTATCAGTAGAGTAAATGAGCCTGAAACAAAGGACTTTAGATACGCCTACCCCGAAAGGGAAATGGCTTAATGGTGTAATAATAATAACTTAATGCTACTTTTTTCTAATCCTCAAGGGAAACAATTTACAAATGTTATTGGATTACAAAATATCTAAAACAACGTGTTTTTTACAATCTATCCAGGTATACCATTCTAAGGTGAAAAAAAGCAATGATTAAACCAATATTATTATTAAATTTGATATTTCTGGTGTATCTGGCAATAAATAAATTACTAAAATGCTAAATTTCAAAATAGCGGCCGAAAAAATAAATTTTTCAATTTATATGTAATGTTCGTTAAAATATCGTAATAGCGTTTTAATGTTTGTTTTAAAAACCTATTTTCAATAATCTTTATTATTGTTATTTTAAGATATCAATAGTGAGTTCAATATGGCGGATAAAAGAATGTTCTATAATAACAAGGCCAACGCAAACTCAGTCTGATAAACTCTTCTGTGACCATAAGATTTTTTAGCCACGTACTATATAAACCAGATATAAATTTAAAGGTTGGAGGAATCGCTGATTTCAAAATTTTCCATTACGATTGCAAAATTAATTTGTTCAAACAATTTTTATAAACAAATTATTGCTTTATTAACTAATTTTGGGGTTATTTAAAGGGTTTTTGAGTATGTTTAATCCATACAAGCGATTATTTTTGCAAAATTATTTCAACAATTTGTTTAAACAAATGATTGCATAAAAAATGTCAGAATTATAATCTATGTCAAAAATTACGTACGACATAGTATTGAAACTAATGGGATATTTAAACGCATCGAAGCAATTTGAAGCAATACATCCTCAACTTCCGAAGTCTAAAAAACATATAAGAAAAAATAAATAAATTTAAAAATCGCAAAACAAAACATAACGGAAAATAAAATAAAAATAAAAAATGTAAAAAAAAAACAACAAAAACGCAGGCATGAATGATATTGTTATCTTCGTTATAAATAATTAAATATGTTATACAAAACGTTATGCAATGCGTTTAAGCATGGCATTTGTTTCAATACTATATCATGCGTAATTTTTGACATAGAATCTAATTCTGACATTTTTTATACAAAGAAATGTATTTCATGCAATAATTTGTTCAAAACAAATTGTTTAGACAAAATAATCTTGCAAAACTAATCGCATGTTTCGATTAAGCGTACTCAAAAACCCCTTAAATAAAATTCATGTCGTATTTGTATTTGCTTTGCCTTTCTTATAAACATAAACAGTTTTATTAAATTTACAAAATTAATTATTTATTAATTTGTTTATTAAAAAGCGTAATTGAAGACATAAAAGAACTATTCCGGATGTAACTTGTTCCGTTTAATCTAATTCCGGTATTTGTTTTGCAAAATTAGTTAATAAAGCAATAATTTGTTTTAAAAAATTGTTTGAACAAATTAATTTTTCAAAAGTAATGGAAAATTTTGAAATCAGCGATTCCTCCAACCTTTAAATTTATATCTGGTTTATATAGTACGTGGCTAAAAAATCTTATGGTCACAGAAGAGTTTAAAAGACTGAGTTGGCGTTGGCCTTGTTATTATACAACATTTTTTATCCACCATATTGGACTCGCTATTCATATTCAAAATAATAACAAGAAGGATTATTGAAAATAGATTTTTAAACCGAACATTAAAACGATGTTACGATATTATAAGGGATATTACATACAAATTAAAAAATTTATCTTTCCATCGCCATTTTGAATCCGCCATTTTGAAATGTAGCATTTTAGTAGTTTATTTATTGTCAGCAATATTAAAAATATTAAATTGAATAATAATCTAGGGTTTCTTATTGTTTTCTTTCACCTTAAAAATGGTAAATCTGGAGAGCTAGGGGGGGGGGGAGTTGAGACAATTTGTTACAATTTTTAATGGCCGAGAGAGGGGGTTCTTCACTTATGTACGTAATTTTTTGAAATTCACAAAAATGTTCTCCTGATTATCTTTTTAGTTGTAAATTGTATTATTTAGTTAAAAGTTTCACAATTTTCTTCACGAGAAATCATTTTTGGTTGCAAATTCAACTGTGTTGTTAAAACTTAAGCCCTTTTTTTAAATTTCATCTTTTTCAATAGAAATATTGGATCTTTCTTGGGCAAAATGCAACCGTTTTCTTCTAATTAAACTATTTTCTAGGAAATTTATTTTTTGTTTAATGTTCCTATGTTTGTGTTGAAAAGTCAATTCAAATCTTTTCGGATTAAAATTCAATTATTTTTTTGAAAATTTGTATTTTTGATTAAAAATTTCACCTATTTTAGTAGAATTTTTATTTAACTTGGACAAAAATGCAACATTTTGTTTAAAAATTGAACCATCTTGTTAAAAATGAATACCTTTTGGTTAAAAAATCAATTATTCAAAAGAAAATTAACTTACTCTTTACAACAAATTTGGTAAAAAGTCGTATTTTTCGGTTCGAAATTCTGCTGGTTAGTTGAAAATTCTACAGTTTTCTTGAAAATATAACTACTTCATATTAAATTTACTTTTTGTTTAAAATTTATTTTTTAATGTTAAAAAACGAACTTAGTATTTTCTGTGTGAAAGTCTAACTTGAAAAAGTGTTTTTTTTTTAATAAAAATTTATCTATTTTAGTACCAAAAATTTTGTTAGTACTAATTTATTATTTTATATATTTTATTTTATTATTTTATAAAATTATTTTAGTTTTGAGTACAATTTTATTTGGTAGGTAATTCAACTTTTTTGTTATATCTTTATCATTCTTGCTTGAAAAAAGTCGTCTTTTTGGTTCAAAAATTGATTTTTTTTTGTAGAAATTTTAATTTTTTTATTTATATTTTGATCTTAGAAAGTCAACTGAAATCTTTTTTTGATCAAAATTAAATACAATTTTTTATTTCTTTTGTGCATACAAATCTATCTGCTTTAAGAAAAATTTCATCTTTTTGGGATATAATTGCAACTATTTGGTAGAGAATTCAACAGTTTTATTAAAAAATCATCGTTTTGTTTTTTTAAATTCAACATTTTTAATTGAGAATTCAATTGTTTCGTACAAACTTATTTCTTGTTTAAAAATTCATATTTGGAACGTAAAAAATTAATTGCAATCTTTTTTAACAGGAAACTCAACTATTTTTTTCTTCAAACTTTATCTTTTTGATTTAAAAATTTATCTAATCTAGTAGAAATATCATTTTTAAATATTAATAAAACTTTTTTGTTAAAAATTCTTCTTCTTTGTTTAAGTATTTAAATATTTTGTTTGGAAGATTTGTTTAAATCACTTTGTTACAAAATCATTTTTTTTCTTAAAAATTTAAATTTTTATTTGAAAATTCATCTCTTTGATTTAAATTTCAACTATTTTAATGAAAATTGATCATTCAACTACTCAGGCTCTCGATTGGGTTGAAAATTAAACTTTTTAGTCGGAAAACCTTTTTTTGGCTTAAAATTAATTTTTTAACTAAAAATGTAACTTCTCCATTTTTTAAAAATTGATCTGTTTTAGTGAAAACTGCTCCTTTTTTAGTGAAAAAAAAAAACAATTATCTTGGTTTCAAGTTTTATGTTTGTGGCATTAAAATGAACCAGTTTCGTTGAAAATTTATTTTTTGGCTGACAGGTTATTTTTTGGTTGAAAAATCAATTTTTCTAGAGAAAATTCTTATTTTGACTTGAAGGTTCAACAATTACAATTTTTTTTCTTGAGTGAAGAATCCGAAGAAAAATCTTCATTTGTTAAAAATTCGTCTATCTAGTTTAAAAATTCTTTTTTTTTTTGTATAAACTTCATCTTTTTGGATTGAAATATAAACTATGATACTTTTTTGTTGGAAATTTATCTTTTAACGAAAATTCGACAGAAAACAGGAAAAATCAGGGAATTTTGTAATCAGACTAGCAAACAATTTCTGAATTTTCGACCAGTGATCCCAATTTTATTGCGCATGCGTCGCATCGGCCGTCTCATTGGATGTTAATAGCGCGCCTTTTTGAATTGATTAAATGTGTAAATATATAAATTTTGTTTAATAAATCATAATTGCAGAATTAATTCAAATAATTTTCAGATCACAAAGTAGTCTTTCAGTATGAAATGTAAATTAATTATTTGATTTTAGTATTTACAAATAAATTATTGATTTTAAATTGATTGGAAGGAATAACTTTTTTCATCGGCGTAAATTCAAATAATTCAAAATAGTTTTTTATACCTTATAATTATTATACATTTAAAAAAATTTGATTTGCATATTTCATAATTTCAAAAAAACACGCGATTAATATCCAATGAGTCTGCTAGTGCGACGCATGCGCAATGCGGTCAAATTTTCAAATTAAAAGAAAAAGAATTTTCTACTAAAAAGATGAATTTTCAACGACGATGATAAATCTTTAACTGTAATAGATTAGTTTTCAGTTGCAAAATAAATTCTTAATCCTGAAAAAGGTTGTTCAACAAATGGTTTCATTTTTAACCAAAGAGATCAATTTTCAACTAAAATGATAAGTTTTAAACCAAAGCAATGAGGTTTCTACAAAATTGTTGAATTTTCCCCCAAGAAGTTAATTTTTAAGCAAAATATATGAATTCTCGACAAAAAGTTTAATAGATATTTTAACAACAAAATATTTTAATTTCATATCAAAGGCAGTTGTACTCGTATTTAAGCAAGCAATTTTTTAAAACAAAATGCATTGATTTTTAACCAAAAAGTAGAATTTTAAACCATGAAGATGAATTTTCAAGCAGGAAAACTTATTTTCTATCATAAAATACATAAATTTTCAACTTAACAAGATAAATTTACAATAAAAAACGGAATAGTTAATTCTTAATATAAAAAATTAACTTTCAAACAAAAAACGAATTTTTAGTTAAAAAATGTATTTGCAACCAAAAAATAAAGAATATTCAAGAAAATAGTTAAATTTTCAACTACGTAACAGATCATTTTTGAACTAAAATTATGAGTCGCCAACTGGACTAGTTAAATTTTCAACTGAAAAACAAATTTTCAACAAAAAACGATAATTTGTATACAAAATAATTCAATTTTTGGCCGAAGAGATGAATTATCAACCAAGAAGAACTAAAAGTTACAAATTTCCATGAAAAATTGAAAAGTTAAATTTTAAGTTCAAAAATTTATTTTAAAATAGAAAGGGACGAATTTTCAAAAACATAGTAAAATTTGCAAAGAAAGATATGTATTTAAAACTAAAAAGATGAATTTTTAACTAGAATATGTTAATTTTCAGTTTAAAAAAAAATGTAAACAAAGAAAAAAATGCTTTTTCTTCAAAATATTTTAACTTTCAACAAAAAACATAAATTTGCAACTGAAATGATAAATCGAATCCAGAAAAATCATTTTTTAAACAAAATATTTCAACCCTCTTCCAAAAAGATAAATTTTTAACAAAACAGTCGATTTTTCAACCAAAAAGGATCATTTTTAACAAAATTGTTTGATTTCCAACAAATTAGATGGAGTTTTGACCAAATAGTTGACTTCGCAATTAAAAAAGATAAATTTTCAACAAAAAGCGGAATAGTTACGATTTCAATAAAAAAAAAAACAACAACTAACTTTTTACAAAAAAGAAAAGAATTCAAAAAGAAATCTCACATTCAGCTAAAAAAACTTTCTAACAGAGTAATTCAACTTTCAATCAAGTACTTACATTTTGAAAAGAAAGTGAAAATAAATTTTCAACCTAGAAGATTAATTTCGTATACTATTTCACTTTATCTCAATTTTTCCATTTATAAATTAAACAATTGAGATAAAGTGAAATAGAGTAACAAAAACACATAAGAGGCAATAAACAAGAAGGAAAATTGAGAAAATGTGAACGGAACAAATTAAGGAGAACATAAAAAGGAAGCAATTTATAACAAACAAGAATTTACACATCTTTTTGTGGAAACCTCAATTTACTCATTAGGTAATAAAAGTTAGGGAAAATAATGCAATAAAAATTCACTTAAATTGCAAAACTGACTAGAAAAAGAAATAAACATTTCCTTCCTGATATTCTCATCTTAAATATTCGAAACTGTGAAATTATGACTGTTAGTGAATGCTTTTAATTTATTATCTAATTATAAAGATTAGGAGTAATTCTTATTTATTTAATGATAAAATTTATCTATACATTTTTCTAAATCTTTTTGATAAAAGAGAATATTTTAATTGTAAATGATAATTTGATACTCGAAACTAATTCTGCCCGACAATAACATTTCTGGAAATTTTAAAATGATTTCGGATTTATTTCAAAAGATTAACATTAAGTTTTTAAGATTTCAAAATACGTCGAAAAAATATCTGAAAATTTTAAGACAAATTTTTCTGTTCTGCAGAATTTAAACCCAATTTAAGAAAACTGAATAATTGCTAAAGATATTTCGAATTTTTAGAATTTTTAAAAGGATTAAGAAATAATTTAAATTTTGGGAAAATTTGAAAAAATTTAAAAGAAAATTCAGATGTTTCAAAATATTGAAAAAAAGGTTTTTAAGAATAAGAAAAGGTTTGCAGAGAATATAAATTTTTCTTCAGATTCCCGGAGTTTGCTATAATATTTTATTTTGAAAAATAGATTTTGAAAGAAAATTGAAAAGTTTATTACAGCGTTTTAAATTATAAAAAGTTTAGAAGCTTTTTAAACATTTTGAGCTATTTCATGAGAATAAAAAAATGTACTTTAGATTTCTGGCCAAATGTTAAATGAGTTTTTATTCGAAAAAATGATTTTATGAGTATATTAAAAGAGGTTTGATCAGGTCTCCAAAAATCCTCAAAGAAAAATCTGGATTTTTAAAATGGCTTTTAGCTAAAAAATTAATTCATTGTAAAAGAAAACTAAAAAAAATAATTAAAACAAATTTCAAAATATTTTTAAAAAGTTGAAAACTTACAGGAAGGTTTTGTGATAATTTTTTTTATTTTAAAAGATTTTCCAAAGCTTCAGACCTCAGTTGAGTCGTTTAATTAAAAACTTATTTTTTTAGAAGTTTATTATTTTCTTGAAAATTCGTCTTTTTAGATGAATTCTAATATTTGTTATTTGAAACCGAAATTGAAAAGAAAGAAAAATTAATTATCAAGAAACATTTTTAATTAAGTACAATGCATATTGTACATAACATATTGTTTAAAATTTTAAATAAAATATTTTAAAAAATATTTTTAAAATTTATTTTTATTTTTATTACATAAATGTAATTATTTGGTTGGAATGTTTGTTGTACAAAATTAATCTTCTTGTCATTAAATTCACCTGTTTCGTTAAAAATGCATCTATTTATTGTCAAATCCACTTTTTTCTTAAAAATTAAAATTTTTGTAATAAAAAAAGAAACTGTTTGTAGGAAACTCGTTTCTTTTGTGTCAATGTATCTTCTTTTTTTGACAATTCTGCCGCTTGGTTAGAGATTGATCTAATTTGATAAAAGGTCACTTTTTGTTTTTGCTAAAGATTATTGATCTTTTTAAATCGAAATTCATCCCTTTGGTTGAAAATTTATTTTTTTTTCGTTGAAAAATCGTTTGTTTGTTTTTTTGTAGAAAATTAATCTTCTTCTCAGGAAATACATATATTTGGTTGATAATTGTATTTTTTTATTAAAATAAAATTTTTTTTAATAGATTAAAAATTGTACTGCTTCGTTAAAAATTATGTTTTGTTGTTGATTGATTCATTTTATTTCACAATCCATCATTTTGGTTGAATTTTGTTTCATTATTTGTTGTATTAAAATTTTACCTCGTGGTTAAAATTTTAATCATCATTTTAGTTTAAAGTTCATCCCTTTTATTTAGAATTTGATTATGTATTTAAATTCATCCCTTTTATTGCAAATTAATCTTCTTGACAGGATTAATTTATTAATCAATTCCTCTATTTGTTTAGAAATTTAACTATATGGTTTCAAATAACCTTTTTTGTTTTTTAATTCATATTTTTGGGTTAAAATGTTGAACAATCTTTTAGAAAATTCGTCTCTTTTGGTAAAAAAATTTTTTTGTTTAGAATTTTACCACTTGTTAAAAATTGAACTACTTTGTTAAAGATACATTTTTTTGTTCAGGAGATTGATTCATTTTAGTTCAAAATTGATCCCTTTGGTTGAAAATGTAACTGTTTTATTGCAAAGTCGTATTTCTTGGTAGATAACTAATCTTCTTGGCCGGAAATTGGTCAATTTGGTTGAAAATTCAACTGTTTGGTTTGAAATAACCTTTTTGTTAAAAAATAATATTTTTGTTGAAAATAAACTATTTTTTAGTTCTGGTTGAAAATTCATAATTTACGTTGAAAATTTTTATAAACAAATTCACGTTTTTGGCTTGAAAATTCAACAACTTTGACAAAAATTATCTTTTTTTGTTGACAATCAATATTTTTTGTTAAGATTCCAATATTTGGTTAAGACTGAATCTATTTTTAGAAAAATTGAACTATTTAGAAGAAAATTTTACTACTTTGTAGAAAATTAACTTTTTTGTTGAAAAATTATATTTTTTGTTGAAAATTCGTATTGCTCGGTAGAATTTTAATCTTCTCTATAGAAATGTCCACTCTTTGATTAAAATATTAACTATTTGGTTAGAAATTAATATTTTTTGATTAATAATGTAACCATTTCTTTGAAAATTCGTCCTTTTTGTTAAAAAATAATGCTCTTGTCAAGAAATTAATCTATTTTCTTCTTTTTAGGTTGAAAATGTAACTATTTTGTTGAAAATTCGTTTATTTAGCTAAGTCAAACTGTTTTTTATTTAAAATATAAATATTTTTTGATTTAAGTAGCATTTTGAGCGAAAGATTTCAATTTTTAAAAGTTTTTTTATTTTTTATAAAATAATTTAAGTTTCAACAAAGTACTTAAATCTTCAACCAAGTCGCTGGATTTTTTAAATTCAACTTTTGGCTTTAAAAATTCAAATTGTCTGGTTGAAATTTCAACTTTTAAGTACATGTGTCACCTTTTTTCATAACTCAAAAAATTGGTTGCAAATTCATATTTTTTGTTAGAAAATTAGTCTTTTTGTAAAGAAATCCATTTGTTTTCTTCTTTTTCGGTCAAGGATTCAACTATTTTGCTTAAAATTCGTCTTTTTAGATAAGTTAAATTGTTTCTGATTTAAATAAAAATATTTTTTGATTGCAGTGTGAATTATTTGTTACATTTTTCGTTGAAAATTTACGTTGGAATTTTGGTATGACGTATCTATGAAACTATCGAAAGCATTTTTTAATTTTGTAAACAATCTTAAGAAAATTATATTTATGTAAACCAAAAAGAAATAAACAAATAAACTTAAGCAAATAGTTATTTAAACTCTGTATTTTGTATTTGCGTGATTGATGATGTTACTGTTTAAAAAAATTGAGTATTGAAATTATTAAATTTTTAAGGACTGAATAATTTGAATTGCTTCCATATTGATCATTAGTAATATTAAACACAAATATAGAGCCTTAAATACAAGTAAGTAATCAATAGTTATTTTAAATTTGCATTTTATATTAAAAATAATTTTTATCCTCAAACCGTTTAGCGCGCTTGATGATGCCAGTGTTTAAATAATTTAAGTATTAAAATTGTTAAACTTTTAATAAACAATAAATATTTATTTGAAATTTGTATTTTGTATTAAAAATTATTTTTCACCTCAAGTTAAAAAAAACTAAGTATTGAAATTATTAAATTTTTAAGGGCTGCTGAGTAATTTGGATTGCTTCCATATTGATCATTAGTAATATTAAACACAAATATAGAGCCTTAAATACAAGTAAGCAATCCTTAGTTATTTTAAATTTGCATTTTATATTAAAAATAATTTTTATCCTCAAACCGTTTAGCGCGCTTGATGATGCCAGTGTTTAAATAATTTAAGTATTAAAATTGTTAAACTTTTAATAAACAATAAATATTTATTTCAAATTTGTATTTTGTATTAAAAATTAATTTTCACCTCAAGTTAAAAAAAACTAAGTATTGAAATTGTTAAATTTGTAATGACTGAATAATTTTAATCGCCTTTAGATTGTGCATTAGCAATACTAAAAATAACTTGTAGAAACTTTAACGAGGTAGTTAAAGTCTCATTCCGGGTAATTAATGTATTATGCAAGGCACGTTTTGAAAGTTCATTAAAAAGCCATAAGTTTTCTGGATTTTCTGGAAGACTCGTAAAATCGTGAAAATGGGGTGGTTTCCCTTATATATAATTTCCGGTCGGGTTCATTATACGCAACAGACACTTCTGGCCCAGGACAAGTGTGACTTAAAAAAAAATAAAAATAAGTGTCGTATGTGGGAAAAATCGGTAGTCAGGGTCGTCTGTGTCAGGATAAATTGAAGCATAAGTAGAGGCAGCTGGGAGAAACGGAAATGGGATCTGTTCCACCGTATCCTGTCACTTCGATGACGCGACGTTCAGAGGCCTTCTTCTTGCAACTATTGATGGCACATGTTTATTTTAAATATCTACACGATTTCGTCAGGCGCCAGTCTGTTGAATTCTGATGTCCGCAAGGAAAATAGAAAACACGAAGCCGGTGTTTTGATAAACATTGGTGTGAACCAGTTTGGTATGATTTTTTCAATGTAAGAATCTCGAACCGAGAAAGGGGAACTTTTTTCTCAAAAGGACGTATCTTCAAGAAAACAGTTTGAAATTTCAACCAAAAGAAGGAATTTATGAATATAAATCATTTTTTAACATAATAATTAAAGGTTTTACAAAATAGTGGATATTTTAAATAAATGGTTTAATTTTCAAACGAAAAAGATAAAACTACAGACAAAAAAAGTTGCGCTTTAAATAAAATAATTTTTTTTTAAGTGAATAGGAATTTTTTAGAATATAATTGACTCTTCGGAAAGTTAGGGTTGCAACTAAAAAAGATTAATTTTCAACAAAATGAATGAATTTTTTAAAAATAATTCAATATTTTATAAAATGTTTTAATTTTCATTCAACTAGCTTCATTTTCAACAAAATAGTCTATTTTCCAAACGAACAAGATTAAACTACAATTTAGAAGTTTTTTGGTTTTATGGCAAAAAGTTGCAGTTTGATTCAAATAAGTTTTTCAATCCTAAAAGAATTTTTTAGAAATTAGTTAAATTTTCTATCCGAAAATTTGAATGTCATAGAAGGTTAATTTCAACCAAAAAACATCACTTTCTAAAAAAGACATTTTTTTGAAATTCAACTTTCCAGATAGAAAATTCAACTATTTTCTACAAAATTCTTGTAGGATTAAAAAAATTATTTGATTCAAACTGCAACTTGTTTTGGTTATAGTTTAATCTTTTTCGTTTGAAAATTAGGCTATTTGTTTAAAATTAAGCTATTAGGTTAAAAATTCAATTACTTTGTAATAAATTGAATTTTCAAACAAATAATCTAATTTTTGAATGAAAAATATTAAACTATAACCAAAACAAGTTGCAGTTTGAATCAAATAATTTCTTTAATCCAACAAAATTTTTTTAGAAAGTAGTTGAATTTTTTAGCCGGAAAGTCAAATTTCAAAAAAGATAAATTTTAATAAAAAAGATAAGTTCTCAACTAAATAAATGAATTTTAAAAAAATGCTTGAATTTTGTATAAAATAGTTGAATTTTTAACCAAAAATTCTAATTTTCAAACGAACAAGATTGAACTATAACCAAAAAAGATGCAATTTGAATCAAATAATTTTTTTCAAGCCAATGGGAATTTTTTAGAATATAACTCAATTTTCTTTCCAGAAAGTTAAATTTCAAACAAAAAAGATCAATTTCTACCAAAAAAGATTAATTTTTAACAAAATAAATGAACTTTTCAAAAATAATTGTATTTTTTATAAAATGTTTGATTTTTTGACCAACTAGCTTAATTTTAAACTGGATATTTGAATTATAAACTAGATAGTTGAATTTTCTATCCGGAAAGTTGAATTTCAAAAAAGGTAAATTTCAACCAAAAAGATGACTTTTTAACAAAATAAATGAATTTTAAAAAAATGATTCAATTTATTACAAAGTAGTTGAATTCTTAACCAAACAGCTTAATTGTTAACCAAACGATCTAATTTTCAAACGATAAAGATTAAACTATAAACAGAAAAATTTGCAGTTTGAATCAAATAATTTTTTCAGTCCGAAATGAAATGTTTAGAAAATAGTTGAATTTTCTATTCGGAAAGTTAAATTTCATCAAAAAGAGATGACTTTTTAACAAAATAAATAAATTAAGAAAAAATTAAATTTTTCATAAAGTTCTTAACCAAATAGTCTAATTTTTTATCGAGAAAGATTAAACTATAAACAAAAAAATTTGCAATTGAAATCAAATAATTGTTTTAAACCATCAAGAATTTCTTAAACATTAGTTGAATTATCTACGCGGGAAGTTAAATTTCAATAAAAAAATATAAATTTCAAACAAAAAAGATGACTTTTCAACAACAGAAATAAATTTTTTTAAATTATTTATTTTTTAGGCAGTGGTATAATTTTCAACCAAATAAATCAACTTTCAAACAAATCAAATTTTTAAACAAAAACGATCAAACTCTAACGAAAAACAGTTGCTTAAGTGCTTTTTTTTAACCAATAAACACAAATTTTCATCCACGAAAGATGAAATTTTTGCGCAAAATTAGAAATTTTCAAGAAAACAGTTGAACTTACGACCAGAAAAGATAACTTTTTGAGAAAATAAATAATTTTTTACAAAATAATTAGATTCTCCACAAAATAGTTAAATTTTTCACCAAACAGATGAATTTTCAACCAAGAAGATTAATTGTTTGCCAAAAAGTACAAATTATCTACAAAATACATGAATTTTATACCATAAAGATGATTTGTCTACAAAGAAGATTATTTTCCTACGCAAAAAGAAATGTGAAGAAAATCGATGAATTTTCAACCGAATAGTTGAATCTCAACTCCTAAAGAATAAAAATTCAACAAAAAACGTAAAAGTCGAATTTTGAGATAAAAAATTAGTTTTCAATTTGAAAAAAGCGAAAAGAATTCCATTTTCCATCAAAGAGGTTATCTGAAAAAAAATTATTTTTAAGAAAGTAACACTGATGCTGACCCTTCTCCTATTTTACAAGATTTTATTTACAATTAATATTTCGTAGATTTAATTAATATATAAAAATGTTAACGTTAGAGATTTAAAAAGTTTTTTATCAATAAAAATTTCGATTTTAAAATGATTACTTGAGATAAATCATTTTTCAAGAACAAGAAAAAATCTGAATTAGGTCAAAAAAACGTAATTGGTCAACGCTCCACTTATGGATAGTGGCGTTCCTGGTTCAAATCCGGGCCGAGGCAGATTTTTTCTTTCTCTTTAAAAATGATTTGCCTGAAATCGATGAAAGTGTACAAAATTAAAAATAATTTTTCAGAAAACAAGATTTTATTTTTAGTTTACGATTCGATTATTTTTAGACTTCCTCTTTTTTACTGTATAATTTTATTAGTATAAAAAGCCCTACGAAGGTATAAATATGTTTTAGAGTCAGCTAAAAAAAATAATTTAAAAGACATTAAACCTAATTGTTTCTCTTGGTTTTTCTAAAATTTTCCAGACTTACAAAATTTATACTTAATACATGTTTACTAGTATGAAAACCGCAAACACCTGAAAAAATAATTTCGTTATTACTGGAGACTGTGTAGATATGTAGATTTTAAAATGGTTTTTTATGGGTCTATTAAACTTTAGTTATAACCTATAGAACGCTAATTAAAAAACTGTAAAATTTCTGAGAGACGTTTAAGACCTCCAAGAACAAAACGAAATATCGATAAACTGGAAAATAAAAATAATATGGAAGTAAAAGTATTTTAAAGCACATTTCGATAACGCGCAAAATGAAGGCCTTCGTCAATCCACGCCAATTTAATTAAACTTTTTCAGGGTCCTCATAAATAAGTTTCCAAATAGTTTGAAATTCGATAATTTTGATTTTTGACCCACCATAGTGTTTAAAATTGAATTCTGAAGAAAATTCAATTTCACAAATTTAAATGAAGCACAATAATTCTTTAGAAGATTCTCTTACGTAACTGAAATTTCAGTCATATTATCAATCCACGACAAACTAATTAAACTTTGTCAGGGTTCTCATACACTAATTTTTCGCATTGTTTTAATTTTGATTTCTATAATTTAAATTTTTTACGCGCCCTAGCGTTTAAAATTAAATTTGAAAATTTGAAAATTCAATTTTGCAAATGTAAGGGAAGAATTTTAATTATCTTGCTTAAATGAATTTCAGAGTCGTATCAATCATGCGAAACTAATACAATCTTGTTAGGGTTCTCATACACTGCTTTTCCTCATCGTTTTACTTTCGATATTCATAATTTTGTTTTTTTGACCCACCCTAGTGCTTAAGGTTACATTTTGAAATTTTAAAAATCAATTTAAAAATATAAAGGAAGCATTGTAATTGTAATTATCTTACGTGAATGAATTTCATTTACGAATCATCAGTCCACGCCAAATCGATTAGAATTTTTGTCTATTAATTTTGGGCTATGAAAAAAATAAATAGACAAAGTTGCTCTTCCAAAAAATAAGGAAATCTCATTCAAATTTGTCATGAAGAATTTTTGATAGGACACGTACTTTTTGTTTTGATCATGAAAAATAACATTCAAAATTAAAAAATTAAATTTTTCGCAAATCGACACAAGGCACAAACTAAAATTAAAATACAAAAGTTGTTTAAACAAAAAATATGTACAGGTTTGTTATGAACTCTGGTTATAAAAATATATTATAGTAAAAAAAAAACTTTTCGGAAAAAGGACACAAGATACAATAATATTTTATTCAACAAGATTTTTCGCCTAAATTACATGTACATAATACGTGATGAGAATGTATTCGTGTAGACTGAATGAGCTTTAACGAAAGAGAATTCACAATCACCAAATGACAGTTGTTAGTCGTTCGTGACACATTAAAAACATTTTTTACAATATTGTTATAAGATATTACCTATTTGATTAATCTGTTTAAGTTGAGGCTTGAATAGTTTTACTGGAATTGCGTTTTTTATTGTAAATAAATATTTTCCAGTTATAATATCAACTATAACATTTTTGATCGGAATTCACCTTTTTTGGTTAACATAATACTTCATTTTTCTAACAAATTGTTGAATTTTACAATAAAAAAGATTAATTTTCTACCAAAAAGATGAATTCTAATAAAAAAAAAAAATCGTTGATATTTCAACCAAAAAAATGTTTTAATTAGAAATTAAAAGCAATTAAATTTATTGACAAAATTTAATTCATTTAAAAAACAAAGGAATTTTCGCCCAAGCGGTTCGACTTGTAACCAAAAGAAATAAAATTTCTATACCAAAAGAGATGATTTGTCAATCAAATAAGATTTTTCATTGAAAAAAGAAAAAATATTTCAAACGTTTGATAAAATTTTTAACCAGAAAATAATTGAAATTGTTTGATTAGTTTTTTCAATTTATGTACTAATTTTAATTAAGATGAATTCTATTTCAAAATTTGCAACCGAACAGTTAAATTTGATATTTAATATTAATCTACAATATTAAATTTTAATGCATACTTACTGATTTGATTAAAAATTAAATTTATGAGTTACTATTAAATTACTTACCGAAGGAGTTGGCAAAATGTGAGGTTACAATTGGAGGTTTCAATAAACTATTTTGAAAAACTTTTTAAAAATAAATAATCACTTGAACGAAAAGCGTAGAGCTTATAAATACTATTTTTAATATTCATTAATTTAATTTCATAATATCTCGTTATTTTGTTGAGCAAAATGTTAATATTTTGATATAAATTTTATTAAAAAATAAAGAAAAATAAATTCCTTATGATTTATAATAATCCATTCTTGTTTTTGAATCTATTCTATATTTGCAAGTTATTTTTACCATTTTATTTTGATAAACCCCATTGGATTTTTCTGGTCCCAGCATTGGCTTATTTTGTGTCCCACTTAAGGATATACCCCAAAATTCTTGTCCCACTAATGGGCGATCTGATTAGTTTAAAAAAATATCCATTTATGTTATTTAGCTATAAAATAAATAATATATTTTCTGTTCTAATCGATGAAATGATGTACGAGTCCCTTATCATAACGGTTTTTGTAACAAAAATTCTAATTCACCATTTTAAAATTATATTTATGTGGGTTAGCTTTTCGTAACTGTCCCAGTGATGACAGAGAAAAAACTGAGAATAAAATTTGCTGCTGGAAATTTTTTAGAGCCGTAAAGTTTTGTTTAGTCAACTTTGCTTCTTTCAAAAACATTGGAAAGAATTGACAAATTTTATTTAAAAAATTGTATTGTGTATAGATTTACCTGTCAATTTTTATAATAAAATCCAAAAACAAGACATTTCATTTGTGCTTTAGTCCTTACAAAGGAGCATAATTTTAGAGTGAGCCAATTCAGCTAATTGATAGAAGTTAAAATTTTTTTTGTATACATAATTTGAAGTGTCCTTTTTTATATAAGAAAAACACACAGAAAGTTTAAAATTTTAAGCCTCAAAATTAAAATAGGCTCTAAATTATATCATATTCACTACATTTTAAAATCAATTTTAATAACAACAGTTACTTATTGTATGGAAGGACAAACCTGGACTAACGAATACATAAGAAATAAAGTCAATTTTACATGAGTAGTTAAGAAACACCGATTTTAAAATGGAAAATTTGATGAAAAGTGCGCCAAAGTAAATTGAATTTAAAAATTACAAAATTTTTTAAAAATAATTTATATATACATCATCTTTTATAAAATAGTCGGATAAATTTGATTTACATTTAATATTTCAGTTTTCAAATTGATGGAATTTTTAATAAATTTATTGATGATAATAGACTCTAATATTTTTCTTTTTTGAGTAGCAAAAATTTTCATATTATTAATCTCAAAGTCAAAATAGTGATCAAATTTTAATGCATGTTGTGACAAACCAATATTTTGATTGGCTAATTCACAATCCCGTTTGTGTTCATAAGTACGAGTTTTTAATCTCTTACCTGTCTCACCAATATAAATCTTATTGCAACTTTTACAATTTAACATATATACTAAACCAGATAAGTTTTGTTTGTTATATTTGTCTTTATTTTTAAGCAAAGAAAACTTATTAAGTGTGTGGTTGTTTGTAAAATAGACATTAATGTTATATTTTTTACACCACTTCTAAGACGCTCAGAAAGATCTTCAATATAAGGAAATGAAACCTTTAGATTATATTTATTATAAGTTTCAATCCATTTTTTATTTTTAGATAAATTATTATTATAAATCTCATGGATTCTTTCTTTAATGATTTTGTTTACTAATTTGAGTGGCTAATTATTTTGTAAAAGAGTAATTTTTAGTTGATCACAATTTTCTTTGCGGAATTGAAGATTACTTAATTTAAGACATCTATCAATAAGACCTTTAATTAGACCAACTTTTTAAGTAAATAAATTATGAGAATTATATAAATTAGAGAGAATTATTATATAAATGGTGGGCCATTTTTTTAAGGCCATTTTCAAATCGGCCTTTCTTAACTACTCATGTAAAATTGACTTTTTTTCATATGTATTCCTTAGTCCAGGTTTGTCCTTTCAAACAATAAGTAACTGTTGTTGAAATTGATTTTAAAATGTAGTAAATATTATATAATTTGGAGCCTATTTTAATTTTGAGGCTTCAAATTTTTAAGTTTTTGTGTGTTTTTCTTATATAAAAAGGGACACGTCAAATTTGGTATACAAAAAAAAAATTAAACTTCTAACAATTAGCTGAATTGGCTCACTCTAAAATTATGCTCCTTTGTAAGGAATAAAGAACAATTGAAATGTCTTGTTTTTGGATTTTATTATCAAAATTGACAGGTAAATTTATACACAATACAATTTTTAAAATAAAATTTGTCAATTGTTGAAAAATGTTGAATTAGGTGATGTATTACCTTGAAGAAGACCTGCAACTAGATTGAAACGTACGAGGGTAGTTCAATAAGTCCTTAGAATGAAGTATAAAAACAATTTTTTTTGGGTAAATTTTTTTTTATTTTTCAACATAATCTCCTTGGAGCT
>NC_046658.1:158470632-158493489 GCF_010883055.1 Belonocnema kinseyi | reverse complement strand
CATATATCTAGTCGGGAGTGGTGCTGACTGAAAACAGATGAGTTGGAGCGATTCGCGCGCCATCTGTTGGTCATTCTAAGGACTTATTGAACTACCCTCGTACGTTGGTTATATCAATTAAAATTAACGAATAAAGATTCATTGACACCTGAATCCATTTTTATTTATATTGGACCGTATGACCAGAATAAAACTCATTCTCTCATTAATGATAATAACGGTCGAAGAAATTTCACAATGTGGATAAACTCCAAACACTGAATTCTTAATCAGCATGTGTTTGTCATGAAAAACAAAAGAAAGTTTAACCGATAATTTTGTAAAGTTTATCCTGTGAGGTTAATGTTTGTTGCGAAGAATCTTTCGTCAGAAATCGTTGTAAAGTTTATCTTCTCTTTTTTCTGTGGGTCGGTTTATCTTATTTAAGTTTGAATTTAGAAATTTGAAAATTCCATTTAAAAAATATAAAGGATGCATTGTAATTCTCTAATCTCTTACGTGAATGAATTTCAGAGGCGTCTTTTTATAGGCGCGAGATAAAAGTGAAAAAAAAAGGTGAAAATATCGTTCATAGCTTGTGGCCTATCAAAATAAGTCGAATTGATGCACAGCTGGTAAGGTAGCAAGGAAAACAGCAGTTGCAGAATGGAAGCTTTTGTGTCCAGTCACGCCAATAATCCGAGGTGAAAGACTTCTGGTCCGTCATTTTTCGGTCAAGCGTCGATAATAATCGTCTATTGAAATTTCACAAAACCTATTATATTATAGTGAGAAAAGTGTATGAAACTCAGAAATACGACAGAAGTTAGTTTACACAGAGACAGCAAAAACCTCGGATAGAGCAAAAATATTCAAAGGGTTAAAATAAACATTCTTGCATAGAGGGAAAAAAAATTATAGCTGAACTAGCGATATTTATCTTTAATCTGGCAACAAATACAGTAAGAAAAGAATCAAAGATATTGGAAAAATTTGATAAACAGGGATTTCTCAACTTCAAAAGATAAATTTTGAACCAAAAATAGAAGAACTGAATTTTCAATTAAAAAAAAATTGATTTTCAACTAGAAAAAGGAGTTTTTAACAAAATATTGGAATTTCCAACCAGAAAAATGAATTCAAACGAAAAGTTTACTGTTTTTTATTTCCACAACCAATTTTTTTTGCATCAAAAACAGTTTAACTGAACAAAAACAAAGGAATTGTCATCAAATTAGTGCAAGCCACAAAAAAAAACTAATTTTCGTATAAGAAAGTGGAAATTTTAAGAAATAAATGGATTTTCCAACAAGAAATATTTTTTAATCAATAAAGAAAAAATCATCCGAATGTTGAATTTTCAAGCCTGAAATTGTATTTTAACCTAAGATGATGTAACTTCAACAACAGAAAATTATTTTAAACCAAATAGTTGAATTTTCAAAACCAAAAAATGAATTTTCTATCAGAAAAGACGAATTTTCAAAAAATACATAAATTTTCATCTGAAAAAAATAAATTGTTAATTAAAGAAATTAACATTGACCCAGTAATAGAATAGTTAAATTTTAAGTTTGAAAATTAAATTTTCTACCATAAGAAAAAAAGAATTTTTAAGGAAACAGTTATATTTCTAACTAAACTAATTAAATTTTATCCACAAATCGAACAGTTAAATTTTCAGTAAAAAAAATTAATTTTCAACAAAATAAAATATACATTTTCCGAAACAGTTGAATTTTCAACCAACATATGAATTTTCGACCAAAAAGATTATATGCTATTAAAAATTAAATATTGAGTCACTGAAGTAAAGGTTGGACTAAAATTAGGTATCTTTATAAAAAAAATGAATTTTTAACCGAATAATTAGTTCAATTTTCAACGCAGAGGATTATATTTTTAACAAAAAGACCAAATTTTCTACCAGAAATTGAATAGGTAACTTGTTTTAGTAATAAAATTAATTTTAAATAGAAAAAACTAATTTTTAGTCAGAGAAATAAATGTCCAAACATAAGATAAATTTTTAAGCAAGAAGATTAATTTTCTCCCAATAAAAACCAAATTCTAATAAAACTCATGAATTTTGAAACAATTATTTGGATTTTAAATGGATTTTTCAAAAAAACAGTTACATTTTAAACCAAAAAATGAACTTTTAACCAAAAAAATAAAGTTCAATTTTAAACCAAAGAAATAAGATTTAAACTAATAGGATAAAGCGTCAATAAACAAAATTAATTTTTTATAATAAAATAATAAATGTATACAAAATAGAGTAATTTTCAATGAAATAGTGGAATTTTTAACTGAAGAAAATAGATTTTCAATTAAACACGAAATAATTAAATTAGCAGTTGAAAAAATAAATGTTCAGCCAAAAAATTATCATATTCAACAAAATAGTTAAATTTGGAACAAAAAAGGGGCTTTTAATTTAAAAATAATTCTAACTAAAAAATGCAATAGTTGATATTTCTACTTAAAGCGATTTAATTTTTAATACAAAAACAGTTGAATTTTTAATTAATTTTGTTGATGAAAATATTATTGCCTAAATTGAATTTTAAGTACCTATGAAAGTAATAATATCAAATTTTAATCAATTATCAAATTCATAAACTATATATGTATTTTTTTGTAAATTCATCCTTTTTGAAATAACATTCAACATTCAACTACTAGTTTGATGGTTAAACTAATTTGTTAAAAATTTAATTTCCTTTGTTAAAGATCCATCTCCTTGGATTAAAACTTAACTATTTTCTTAGACATAAATTTTTGCTATTGTATATTTAACTATTCCATTATTGGCTAAAAACCGATTGTTTGAAGTTTAATCTTTTTATTTAATAATGTGAACAATTGGCTGAAAATTCAACTTTATAAAAAAAATTATGTCCCTTTTGCTTGAAGGTTCAACTATTTGGTTTTTAATGCGAATATTCGGCTTAAAATATTTAATATTAATTTTTTGTTGACTAAATACTAAGGCGTACATTAAATTTGTGTTTCAGGTACATGTGACTCATATGTTGGATTACTTTCTATTTTAAAATAGAACTTGGTGGTCGTATTGGTACGTAGAAGATAATATTGGAAAATTTCAAATCCCTTACAAAAACATTTTTTAATTTTCGAGCATAGTTATATTGTTTTTTTATTGTAATCTAAAATTATATAAGCATTCTTTTTAATTCTTAAAAATTAACTAGCAATAAAAATATAAACAATTTAAAAAACCCCTAATAAACCAATTTTTAATACTAAGATTTTGCACAATTTTTGTAACAATAATTTTGAATTGAAAGTTAACAATGTTCCAAACTGAACAATTTTAGATTAGATAAAATTAATTATTTAAAATGGAATAAAAAGGAATTGAACTGTTATTTTGGATTAAAGAATCTGGAAATTAAATAATTTAAGATTTGAATTTTGAAAAAGAGACGATTTCAAAACGTTAAGAATTGAATATTTGCAGATTGGAAATTTTAAAATGGGATCATCCAAAATTCTAAAGAATTTAAAATTGTATTATTTCTAATTTGAATCGTATAAAATTTAATAATTTAACATTGAAAAAGAGAATTTAAATAATTTTGCAATGCTTTTTTTCACAAAAAAGTATAATTTAACATTGAATTACATCAAACAAATTCTTCTACGATCAAAAACGACTGTCATTTTCACTGTTCAAAATAAAAATTTGTCAATTGTAACTAATCCGAACATCAATTATAACTGGAAAAATTGGTATTCATAAACAATATTGACATTAACACATTTTAAAATTTGAACCCTCAAATTTTTTTATTTCTTTTTAAGTAAATTTAAATCGTTTAAAGGTAAGCTTTCAAATTGTTTATCATAACTTTCAAAATTGAACCATGTAAATTTGAATTCCAAAATTATTCACCATGGAAATTTTTCAATCAAATACTCTTCAATTTTGCATGAATAATTTTAAAAAATGCAATTAAAAATCCCAAAAGTTAAGTTAATAGTTTCCAAATAAAAAACAATTATTTAACATTGACTTTCAAGGTATTTAATATGGAATTTTGGAACTACAATATTATAAAATTCGAAATTGAAAACCTCCTAAAATTAACAAATTCCAAATAAAATATTTTCGAATTTAAGCTTTAGAAACAAAAAAATCTGTCAGCAATTTGATGAGTTCTGTTAGTCAAAATTTATATATATTTGTTTAAGATTCATCATTTTAGATAAAAATTCATCTGTATGGTAAAAATTTTCAGTAAAAAATTATCGTATTTGGTAATGAATTAATCTTTTTTTTCAAAAAATCATCTTTTTGGTTGAGAATTTTACCACTTGATAAAATTCTTTGATTAAAAATTTCTTTTTCTTTGTGGACATTTATCCACCTAGATGAAAATAGTTCTCTTTGGTTTAAAATTGAAATTTTTTATTAAAAAATGGTGTTTTAGTTCAGAAATAATTTTTTAACCCATTTTTAAAATTTTTTATTCAAACTTGATATTGTTAAATAGAGATCGATGGTTTTCTGATGAAAATGTTCTAATTCTTTATTTTTTATTAAAAATTAAACTGATTGATTGAAAACTAATTTGGTTTGGTTAAAGATTAAGCTATTTTGTTAAAATTTCATATTTTTTACTTAATTTTGTTGTTTATGTAAAAATTCTACTATTTGGTAAAAATTTAAATTTTTGTTTGAAAATGAAACTATTATTTTCAAAGTCCATCATTTTTGGTCAAAAATTGAACTAATCGATTGAAAGTTAACCTACATTTAAAAAAATTCATTTTTTGTTTAAGATTAATCTCTTGTGCTCAAAGTTTAACTCTTTTGTAGAAACTTTTTTTTAAATTATATATTGTTCTAAATTAATTTTTCCGCTGCGAATTAATGTACTCCATTTTTGGTAGAAAATTCATCTTTTTTATATAAAAATTTCTCTCTTTGGTTGAAAATGAAACCTTCTTGTTAAAAAGACCCTTTTCACTTAAGAACTATTTTTTCCCCTATTTTTCAATTCTTGAATCAAAATTTCTATTTTCAATTAAAAATCGTTGCATGTACTTTTGTAGAAGATAAAACAAAACTATTTTGTTAATATTTAATATTTTTTTTATTGATTTCTATTGATCAAGTAAAAATTCTTCTTTTAGTTGTAAATTTGAATATTGTGTTAAAAATGCTACTATTATGTTAAAAATCTCCTGGGTTTAAAATTTTACTTTTTGTAAAAAACTTTTTTTTTTTAATTATTTTTTTAATTTTGAATTTACTTATCCAATTTTTGGGGAAAAATTTACCTTTTTAAGTTTAAAATCCAACTATTTATTTACAAATTGAACTGGTTTGTGCAAAATAAATTTTTTTCCTGATTCATAATCAATATTTTGAACTGGCGTTTAAATTTTACATTTTTTAAATTTAGATTTTAGTTAAATATTCTTCTTTTTGGTTTTTAAATTAATCCTCTTAATCAACAAAGCACCTTTTTCGTTAAAAATTCAAAAATGTTTGATCAAACGTTAAATTGTGTTGTTAGAAATTATTTTTTTTTAGATTCATCGTTAGATTTAACATTTTCAGGTGAATGTAAAAATTTTGTTTGAAAATTTATCTTTTCTGTTGAAAATAGAACTTTTCATGTTGGAAATTCAACCGTCCTCTGAACCAAATTTTTCCGGCTTTACACATCAACTATTCGGATGAATTATTTTGTTGAAAAATTGAATTACTTAATGGAAAAATTAACTATTTAGTTGAAAATTCATTTCCCTTGACTAAGAATGAATTATTATAATATTCTTTTTGTTAAAAATTCAACTTTCTTCGAAAACTGATTTTTTTTTTACTTAAAAATGTATCAGACAAAAAACAAACGAATAAAATTTGTTCTCAATTTTTTTACTTCCATAATTTTAATTTCATTACTTATTCAACAGCCTCGCACTATTTAAAGGATTTTGTTTGGTTGATTTCTTGATATGCTTTGCTAACATTGTAGTTTTTCTTTAGGCTTAAATTATTATCTGTATTCGGAAAAAAATTTAAGCAATTAAACAAATATTTTTTACTTCGAAGAAAAATCCAACGAAAATGGTTCCTACGGCCTTGGCCCTTTACGTTTGGACTTCCTCGATTTAAGGCCAAGGTTATTTGCAGACATCCCCCACACATTGGCCTTAAACCGAGCGCTTAGTGTGTACGTGTTTAGAAATATACATCTTATTAGGCCTTATTGTGCAGTTTTGACAAAGAATTTTCCTTTTTTTAGCTGAAAATTTTTTTAATTTTCATTTATTATCAGAGAACTGTCACGTGTTGCAAAACCTTTGCCCCCGCTTCTATAACACTTTGTAAAGCTCCGTATAAAAGATTTCATAGATTAAAAATATTAGATTAGAATTTTCTTATTTGAAAATTAAGCCGCCGGGAAAATGAAAACTTAGTCGGGAAAAAGTGAGGGAATTTTGAAAATTAATTTTTTGGGCATTCTGTGGGTCACATTGAAATGATATAAAAAGTCGCGAGACGAAAAAATTGAAAAAATCGCGGCCTTCGTACTAGGATTAGAGGAAATAGATGTGGTATCCTGTAATCGAGAACAAGAAATTTAATGGTTTCTCCTTTCGAATCTATTGAGAATAAAAAGGAAAACCTTGTCGACTTCCGTTCGATCAGAAGCCAAGCTGCAATCTCTCTCGACTTCTCGGCAGGTTATATTGTTCAGCTTCTTCGGATCGCTTTTATTCGAAAAAGTGTCTCATCCCATTTTCTCATTTTAGAAAGATCATCAATCACTGAAAAAAGTTGCAAAGCTGGGGCATGTCGATAACAATTTTTTGCATTAGATCCAAGATTATTCTTTATGAAAAAATAGAGCCCCAAGGGGGCCAAACTAATATTGAAAAATTATTTTCTACCAAACATCAAACAAATTTTCACCAAAATAGTTCAATTTTCAAACACAAAGAGAAACCTAAAAGAATATATTTTTGACGAAGTAGTTGAATTTTTGATGAAAAAAATTATTTTTAACAGTATAGTTGCATTTTCCACAAAGCGGCCTGGCGTTACTTCCCATAGGGGTAAAAATATCTCAAATGTGCCACTTTTAAATCGATAGTTTTATTTTTAATCAATTTATACAGTTTTCGATTCGTTTTTATATCAAAATAACTCCCCTACAATATTTTTGCAAAAATTTATTTTTTTAAAGTTATTAACAATCAAAGTTCTTGATCATTTTTCTTCAAAAATGAATTACTCGCGAATGTTACATCGAAATTTAATAATTGAGTTATGAACATTTTTATTGCGAAGTATACTTTATGCTAAAAAATCGTTCGGGAATAAAAAACATTTTTTTATTGTTTAAATAATCGTTTGTTTTAATCAACTTAAAATTAATTAAACTTCTTCGTCTGTGAAAGAATTCTTCCACGTTCTAATAGATTTTACATAGTATAGTGAAATTTTCAACCAAGAAGATTAATTTTCTACCAAAACAGTATTTTTTTAACAAATCGGTTTAAAAATTCAACCTAGTAGTTGAATTTTTAATTGTAAAAGATGAATTTTCAATTTAAAAAATTTAGTAGTTGGTATTTAAAATAATGGAGATTTTTTATTTAAGTAGGAAAAGGTTGAATTCGTCTTTTTGGGTTTAAAATTCGACTACTAGGTTTAATGTTTGAACCGGTTTGTTCAAAAATACTTTTTTTTAGAAAATTAATCTTCTTGGTTGAAAATTTCGCTATAATTTGTTTAAAGATTAAAATATTTTATTAAAACTTCAGTTTTTGTGTTGAAGCTTTATTAGTTCAGTTAAAAATTCATCTTTTTGCTGGAAAAATTAATTTTTTGGTTAAAACAATTTTTTTTAAACTAATTTTTTCAATGATAATTTGACTATACAATTTTTTTTTTGAAAGTCACATGTATATACATGAATACTTAACCACTCTCTTAAAAAACAATATTTTTGGTTGAAGATTCATTTCTTTTGTTCAAAATTTACCTATGCTTAATTGAAAATTAAACCACCCTATTCCTTTTTAGTAGAAAATTAATCTTCTTGGTTGAAAATTCCTCTTTTTGATAAAAAAAAACTATATCTAGTAGAAAGTTGAACCGCTTGATTAAAAATTGATTTTTTTATGAACATTTATCATTTCAGTTTAAAATTCGTTTCACATTGTACTTAATATGATACTCACAATAATTTTATTCAAAATAATTTGTTACCCAATTTTTCCCCTACTTCTTGGCTTAAAGTTGATCCACTTTATTAAAAACTTATTTTTTTTCTAAATGATACTTCATTCCTTTAATTGAAAATTCATCTATTTTGTGGAAAAGTAAAATATTTTTATTTATTTGTTTTAAATTAATTTTTAATTTCAATTGGTGAAAAACATTTGTTTTAAGTTAAAAATTTGACTATTTGGTTAAAAAATCTTATCTTTTTTAGATGAAAATTTAAAGTTGAAAATCTTTTTGTTTGAAAATTTATGTAGTTGATTGAAAATTCGTCTTTCTTAGTAGAAACTTAATCTTCTTGGTTGCAAATTTGTCCTTTTTGGTTAAAAATGCAATTATTTGGACTTAAAGTTGAACTACTTTGTGAAAAAATTAATTTCTTCTTATTAAGGATTCATAATTATAATTGAAAACTCAGTTATTTCTTTTTAAATAAACTTTTGTGCAAAACCTTTTATTTGATAGAAAACTTATCGTTTTTGCTGAAAATTCATTTCAAAAAAATTTCATCTAAAAATTTAACTATTCTATTTTTGGTTGAAACTTTATCCTTTGCATTTTATAAGATAACATTTTAACTATTTGGTAGAAAAATGAAATTTTTTGGATGGAAAAATTCATCTTTTTAATTTGAAAGTCCACTGTTTTATAAAATATTTGACTTTTCTGCATAAAAAGTTTACTATTGTGTTGAAATTTCATCTTTCATAGAAGAAAAGTCATCTTCCTTGGTTAAACAGAAACTTTTTTGTTAAAAATACAACTTACTTCGAAAAAATTCGTCTTTCCAAATAATTAAATTTATTTCATATTAAATTATCTTTCTAAATTTTTCTAAGAATTATAAAGAAAAGAAAAGAAATTTTGTCTAGAAGCTATAAGGTTTAAAAATACTTTTTTTACATTTTTTTTATATAAATAAAAAAAAACTTTGAGTTATTATTAAAGATATTAAAGTTTTTACAAGTTCTTTAAGGATTCTCAATTAATCTGAATCTTGTAATGTTTAAAAAAATTTTTAATCGAAATGTACATTTTTTTAAGATAAAAAAAACTTCGAACAATTTTTAACAATTTCGAAGAGAATAAGAAATTTTCTTAAGTTTCTTCAGAAAATTAAAAATAATTTTTTAGTTTGAAACATGACATTAAAAATGATTTCAAAAATGACAAAAGGAATCTGGATCATTTTGAAGCAACTTTTTTTATTTTAAGACATTTAAATGAATTTTCACTAAAACACGTCGCGTCAACATTTCAAGTGGGTAGCACGCACTGTTGTGTATAACACATAAAGCATTGCGCAGTTTCATAACCAGACATACTAAGAAGTTATTCAACAAAAAATCACTTACTTTTATAAAAAATAAATAAATTGTCCTCGAAAAACACAGTTTTCATCATTCTCACGTCAACACTTGATAGTTGGAGGCTGGGACTCCCGACGCCTGAAGTCGAGAAAACCTCTTCAACCAAAAATAATAATTTCCAACAAAAGGGATAATTTTTAGCTAAATAATTAAATTTTTAGGCCAAAAAGATCAATTTCTTTTTTATTGTATGTTTGCAGCCTCCTGTCACCGAGAGTTGAAAATGGTACATGTGTAATGTAATTATCTTGAAAATTACAAGGTGGATTCTTCTAATTTTGAGAACTGGTTTAGTTTTTATTTTAAAAGAATGATTTTAAGTTTTGATGATTTCAAAATGCGGGATAAAAAAATATGGAAGAGTATGAGACGATTTCTTTAATTTTTCATTAGTTTCCAATTTTTTAGGTAAACTGAATTTTTTCAGGGTGTCAAAAGAATAAAAAAAAATTCTTAAGATTCATGGAAAATTGTTAAATAAGTGTTTTTTACGGAATTTCAAGAGGAAATTGAAAAAATATCACAAAACATTTCGAATTATTTCCTAAATTTTTTAAAAGGTGTGTAAAAGATTTTGAAGCAAACTTCGCAATTTTGACATATCACGTAATTTTAGAGAAAAATGGAGTATAAGTTTAAGAGATATTCACGAAAATGGAAGACATTTTTTCAGGTTCCTAGAAAAAATTAATTTTAAGAGATTATTCAAAAAGATTTGAAAAATTGTCAAAGAAGGATCTCAAAGATGTTAAGGCAATTTTTTTAATTTTGCAGAATAAATAAAAAAATACCGGGCAAATTTTAATAATTTTTAGATATTAGAAGATTTCGAAGGTCTGAAAAGATTTTTTTTTTAATTCCTTATATTGGTTTCAAAGTTTTAAATATTTTTTTTAGTTTGAAAAATAAACTTTAAGATATAATTAAAAAAGGTTATAATATAATTTCGTAAGATTATGAAATAAAAACAAATAAAAAATAGATTAAATTCCAGAAATATATATTAGAATTGAAGACATTCAATACGAATGTTTAACTTTAAATTTGTTTTCGAAATGTAGATTTTTAAATATTTCAAAACTAAACCCCAGGAGCTTTAAAGTAATTTATAAAATTTTCAAGAAAATAAAAAAAATTTCTTAACATTTCTGTAAACTGGAAAATATTTTCAAAAATTTATCAAATATTTCCAGATTGCTTCCCAAATTCCGAAAGTGCTAAACATCTTTTAAAAAGACTCAAGATTTTAAATTATATTTGGTAAAATCCTATAAAATAAAAAAATGTCTTTAAAATCTTCTAGATTTTTTTCTGAAGCGTCTAAAATATTGTAAAATCTTTTTCTTAATTTTCTCAAGAATCTTATGAAAATTATTTTTATAAAAATTAAAAAAAAACTAATTATACTTATTTACTTGTTCTCGATTCTCAATACTTAATTTTAACATGGATTTATTATAACACTTCGAAAAATAATTTTTGATTAATATGAGTGTTGCCAAAGATAACAAATATTGGTTTAATCGTCTATCTTTAAGAGTGACTATACAAATGTTTAAATATTTTAGCTTCATTACAAAGTCTATTTGATTTAAAAAATATCTCATTTAAGAGTTCGTTATTTAATTGTAATATAAAACAATATTATATGATTTATCATTTTCCTTTTTCGTAATATATAGATATAATAATTATATTTATTATATTGTGAAAGGGTAATATAAAAAAATTAGTTTTTTATCACTATATTTAAGTGTTTCAATATCCGGAACTAATGCAAAATAACGAAAAAATCAGTGACAAATTCAAATATTAGCAAAAAAATTGCCGAAAATATAAATGAGCTAATTGTAAATTGACCAAATTATAAAATAAATAAATTGTTAAATTCCCATAGATATTTCTATTACAGAAATTTAAAATTGCCGCAAATAATTAATCAAAGGTTAATTAAAATGTTTGCATTATATATATATATAATTTCATAAATAGCTCATAAATTAATAATCAATTAACTATGTTCGCCAGTTCTAAATTTCGGGAATTGGAACATTTGTGGGAATTTAATAATTCGCTTATTTTTAGTTCTGTTTCGAAGGTCGTGAATTTTAGTTTCGGATAGTTTTAAATTCGGGATTTTATTTTTTTACAATTAAAAATCTTGTCATTATTTAAAATTTGGGAAATTTTATAATTCGATAATAATTTACTAACTGACTTTACACTATAAAGAAAAAATTATTTAAAACTATTTTATATATATTTATTTTGTAATATTTATGAATTTTCCCTATGGTACTGCATTTTTTGTAGAACAAAATTACTACTAATGCCACCGCACGGCCGTTTTCAACTCTCATGACACATTGTTTACATTGTGAAGTACAGTGGAAGCATCCGTCTGTAAGTAAGAAAAGGGGTGTTATAGGAACTAGGGAGTGAGAGGAGGAAAATTATATCAGGGTGGTGTAGTACCTTTGTTTAGTGGCTAAACTGGAACTGCTCCTCCTGAAAGGAGTAAGTGAAAAAAATAATAGTTTAGTTCGAAAGTTTATTAAGTAAATGTGTACGACATTACAAAGTTTTATTTTTCTGATTAAAGTAACGACAATGATAGAAAGTCTTCGTACTAATGTCCTTCTGTTTTAATACACGCTTTCGTTGTTGTATTACACATTAAATTCTGGTCGAAGCAGCAAGTGCCTGTTTTAGATATGGTGACAGTGTCTGGGGTACACTCACAGTCGTAGAGATCGCACAAGCGATAAGGTCTATTGCAATAAGAATGCCTTGCCGTTGAACTGTACACGACGTAAATTAGTGCCAATCCCACCAGTATGGTTGTCATACACTTTGCAGATGACACTTTTTTTGACTGAAACAAAAATGAAAAATACTATTTTAACTTTGACGTGTTTGACGTGACAAGGTGTCATGTCGACAGAACCAAATAAAAAGGTTCCTTACTTCAGAGGGCATTGGGGTTCCCAATATTATTTATATGGGATCCTTAAGCTTCCATGTTTTGCCACCCGAGATGGCACCTTTTTATTTTGTTCTACCGAAGTGGCACCTCGTCATTTCGACCCGTCGACTTTTGGATTTGAGAAGATTCATTTGAAAAAGAATCAAAGACCGTAAACTCATCGCCGGCTACCTGCGACCTCTTCCCCCACTACTGTGCTTGTCGGCGACAAATTTCCTGGCGACCTCCATTGGCCGCGGACTACCTGTGACCTCTTCCCCCTCTACTGCGCTTGCTGGCGAAGAATTCTCCTCCTGCGTTGCTGGCTGGAAGCGTGTTCGGTATATTCGCCGATGCAATGCTCATCCTTAATGCGCTCAACAAAAAATGCGCAGTGAGAAGGAGAATTTTGTCGGCAAATATACCGATCATGCTTTCAGCCAGCCGCGCAGGAAAAGAATTCATCGCCGGCAAACGCAGTAGAGGGGGAAGAGGTCCAAGTTGGCCGTCGGCGAATTGACGACTGGCCAGTTGCTCTACCCCCACTACCCGCCTTCCACTCACGCAGCTGAGAGAGACAAAACTAGACGCATGCTGCCAGCAGTTTATAAATCAAATACTAAAGATAAACAATTTTCGGATTTGTAAGTAGTAATTTAAAAATTTTAGAACTGAAATCTACTTCTCAGTTGGATTCAAGCAATATTTCACTTTCCTGCAAAAATTGAAAATAAGAGTAAGTGTATTGTTAGAAATTCCTGTTTTGTAAAATAATGATAAATATAGAAAAATAGGATAAATTTTGGTAAACTCTGTTACAAATTACCTCATTTGTATTTGCGATTACGGAATTTTCTATAATAAATTGTAAATAATGCGTATGATTTATAAATAAAACACTTAATCGTAAATAAATATATTTTAATAAAGTGAATACCACTTATCATTATAATTATGTTTAATTAAAAGAGTTTTTGAAAAGAGGATGTCTAGTGACTAGTCTAGTGACCCGGAAACTGGGAATTTGCTGAGAATTTGATGCATCTTGAAAAATGCAGAAAGCATTTATCTTTTTTTAATAACCAAATTACCAAATACAAATGTTTTCTGTTTTGAAAATAGTTTAATTATAAATCCTTCCCAATTACTGATGCTCTAAACTGAAAACATTTATATGCAAAGATTTATATACAAAGTAAACTAGGACCTTAAAAGCATTTTTTAATTAAAGAAAATGTTTAAAAATAGTTTTCTTCTAGAAGCCGACATTCTTCCGAAATTGAACCACTAGCGTAAGGTTAAGAACTTTTTCTACGAAACTCTTCCCCCTATACTGTGCTTTTAGGCGACAAATTCCCTGGCGACCGTCCATTCGCCGCCGACTACCTGTGATCTCTTCCCCCTCTACTGCGCTTGTCCTGATTCATCTGTTTGAAAAACTATATTTCAGTTATTGAAAAACAATTTTTTCACCGGCAAATTTGTCAATTCTATTATTGCTTCAAAACATATTGTTTATAATTGACAATGCAACTATTTGATAGAAAAATTAAACTACTTTTATGAAAATTAAATTTATTCAATGAAAAGTACATTTTTGTTATGAATAATCATATTTTTGTGTTGGAAATTTAAGTTTTTTGTAGATAATTCGTCTTTTTGTATTCAACTGATTGAAAATTCGCCGTTTAGTGGCTTAAAATCATTTTTTTTAACGAAAAATTCAAAGATTTCATTTTTTATTTAAGAAGTCAACTATTTGGTAGAAAAATCATGTAATTTTTTTAATATTCTACTTTTTTGCTAAAAAATATAAAATATTTCTAGAAAACTAAGTTATTCATTCAAAAATGCTCTTTTTCTCAAAGAATTATATTTCCGATTGAAAATTCAACTTTTTCATGGAATTAAACTATTTTTATTAAAAATCAATTTTTGTTATGAGAAATTACATTTTCGAGTTGGAAATGCAACTGTTTTAAAGAACTCGTCTTTTTGGATTTAAAATTAAAAAATGTTATGGAAAATTAAATATATTTAGTTGAAAATTCCTTTTTTTAAGGCTTCAACTATTTGGTTAAAAATTCGTATTTTTGGTTATATTTAAATAGTCGAAAATTCGTCTTTTACTTGCTTAAAAGCAATTATTAAACCTGAAATTAGAAGATTTAATTTTTTATATAAAAAATACATTTTATAGTAAACAATTTTAACACTTCGTTTCATTGAAAAAAATTTGTTTGTAAGAAACTAATGTTTACATGTGAAAATGTACCTATTATAATTATTTTTGGTTGAAAATTAATTCTTTATCAGATAGTACAATAATTCGAATAGAAAGGAGAAGAATAAGCTCCGATAATACAACTATTTGGTAGAAAATTGAAATTGGTTGAAAACAGAATTTAAAGGGTTCGAGGAATTCGATAAATCCAAACAAATTCACAGACTTCAATGAATTCGAGGAATTAACGGAATTCATGGAATTCAGAGAATTCGAGGAAAGCTCGGAATTCAAGGAAAGCTCGGAATGAAAAGCGCTCAAGAAATTCACGGAATTTAATGAATCCCAGAAATTCACGGAATGCAAGGAATTCGCGGAATTCAATGAATTAACGAAATTCACAGAATTCAAGGAATTAACGAAATTCACAGAATTCAAGCAATTAACGAAATTCTCAGACTTCAAGGAATTCGTGAAATGAAGGGAATGTATGGAATTCAAGAAATTAACTGAATTCACGGACTTCAACAAGTTCATGAATTCCTTGAATGCAGTGAATTCCAGGAATTTCTTAAATTCGATGAATTCTTTGAATTACTTGAATTCCATCAACTTCGTGAATCCCGTGTATCTCCCTAATTCGTTGAATTCTGTGAATTCTTTTAATTCGGTTTATTTATTCAATTCCGTGAGTTCCTTGAGTGCCGTTAATTTCATGAATTTCGCGAATTCCTTAAATTCCATGAAATCTGTGAATTACTTTCATTCCGCGGATTCCTAGAATCCCTTAAATTCCGTGAATTGCTTGAATTCCTCGAATTTTTTTAGTTCCTTAAATTCCGTCAATTCCTTGAATTTCTTGAATTCCGTGAATTGATTTCATTCCGCGGATTCCTTGAATCCCTTAAATTTCTTAAATCCCCTGAATTTCGTGAGTTCCTCAAATTTCGTGAATTCCTTGAGTTTATTGAATTCCGTGAATTCCTTGAATTCCGTGAATCCCATAAATTGCATGAATTCCATGAGGTCCGTGTATTCCATGAATTTCTCGAATTCCATTAACGCCTTGCGTTCCGTGAATTCTGTGAATTCCATGAATCCTATGAATACCTTCAATTCCGTAAATTCTGTGAATACCGTAAATTCCGTGAATTTCTTAAATTCTGTAAATTGCGTGAATTCCATGAATTCGTTGAATTCCTTGAATTAAGTGAGTTCTTTAAATTCGGTTAATTCCTTGAATTTGGTGATTTCCTTGAATTCCGTGAATTGATTGAATCCCGTAAATTTCATGAATTCCTTGGATTCCGTGAATTCCTTGAATTCCAAGAATCCCTTGAATTCCTTCAATTACGTAAATTCTGTAAATTCTATGAATTCCAGGAATTGTCTGAATTCCATGTATTTAATGAATTTCGCGAATTCCTTGGATTCCGTGAATTCCACGAATTTCATGAATCCCTTGAATTCCTTGAATTCCGTGAATTCCGTGAATTCCAATAATTGATTGAATTCCGTGTATTCAATGAATTTCGTCAATTCCATTAACTTCTTGGATTCCATGGTTTCCATGAATTCCGTGAATTTCTTAAATTCCGTGAATTCCAATAATTGCTTGAATTACGTGTATTCCATGAATTCCATAAATTTAGTTAGATGACCAACGCGAGAGTAGTTGTTTTAGACGATCACTCCAAGAGAGGTTTTTCAGCCTGCTGATATCAATTTCGTACTAAAATCTTAGGAATCTAAAGTGTTTCATATTTCACAGTTTCGTAAAAAATTGCTCTATTCCCTCTGTTTTAGGAAAATTTTAGGCTGCATTACTTT
Source organism: Belonocnema kinseyi (assembly GCF_010883055.1). Taxonomy (NCBI): domain Eukaryota; kingdom Metazoa; phylum Arthropoda; class Insecta; order Hymenoptera; family Cynipidae; genus Belonocnema; species Belonocnema kinseyi. The sequence continues at coordinate 158,476,849 of NC_046658.1, read as the reverse complement.
TGGAAGAATACAGCAGAAAAAAATGAATTTTCTACCAAAAGACGAATTTTCAACGAGATGAAAATATTCCACCAAGCGGATGGATTTCCAATCAAGATAGATGAATTCCAAAACAAATATTCGAATTTTTAAGTGACAAAAACATCTTCTTTTACCAAAAATTGAATCGCTAAATTTTCACATTAAAAACTATTTTACAACAAAAAAACTATTTGCAATAAGTTGAATTGTCAACCAGTTGATTAATCAGTCGAAATTTGAGCATACAAATTCCAACTCTAAAAATGGTCAACCCTCTAGTGCTAATTTCATTTATTTAATTGCGATTTCGTAATTGATAATTTGGTTCGAGTGGAACAGAATGTGAAGAATGTGTTTTTTGTCGAAAAGGCTTCTTTGATCAGTTACAGGAAACGTTTGAGCGGTCGCACCTTGAGGTTCATAAAGGCACATGTGAGTCAAGTTTCTTCGTTTCGTGTTTTTTTATTTCACTGCACGTACGAGGGTACATACCTTCGTACTTATAGGTATACGAGCTTTATATGAACCTGCCTTACATCCACGCACCCGGTAAAGAATGAGCGATTCCGAACGCGCGCCATCACTGATAAGATTGCACTGCAATACGAGAAAGAATTTTTTTCCCCCTCACAGGAGGCACTTCGCTACTAGAATAAACAAAAAGCTCCTAACATGTACAAACAAATCGATTTTTATGTTCTTCCTTCCATTCCAGGTTCGCATTTTTCAGTAAAAGTATCTTAAGAATAGTATTTTAAAAGTTTGAGAGTAAATTGTCCTCATGGAAATTTATTATATTAATGGACGAGTTTCGATTAATGGCCCTCTTCGATGAAGAAGGTGTCAATCTCGGGACAGTGAGGGTACGTGGGGGTACGTGGGTTAGCGTTAGGGTACGTGGGTTGGCGTGAGGGTACGTGGGTTAGAGTGAGAGTACATTGGTCAGCGTTCGCAGATGATAAGGTTGTTATGGCAGAATCAATCGAAAACTTGCAAAAAATGTTGAGCAAACTGAATTACAAGTATTAAACGAATGTTTAAACAATTGAACCTTCAGTTAGAAAGATCAAATGCAAACCAAAAATAGTATAGTTAAATTTTCAATTAAAAAAATTAATTTAAAAAAAATATTTTGACAAAATAGTTAAATTTTCCGTTGACTATAACTATTCTATAAATATAACTTCTATTTGCTTGAAAATGAGATTTTGTACTAAAAAGAAAAATTTTCAACAAAATACATTAATTTTTAATCAAATACTAGAATTTTTTACTTAAAAAATATATTTTTTCTACCAAATAGTTAAATTTTCAGCTCACTTGTACTCAGCTCTCCATCGCTTTTGAATTAAAAATGAAATAGTTAAGTTTTCAGTTAAGCAAATTCATGTCTAACCAAAAAAATTTCTTTTCAACAAAAGGGTGAAATTTTCAACCAAAAAAAATAAATTCTAAACAAAAACTGTATAAGTAGATTTTTGGCGAACCCAAGAGACGAAATTTCTATAAAATTGTTGCATTTTCAAACCGATAATATGAATTCTAAACGAAAAAGTTACTTTTTTGTCAAATAGTTTAACTTTCTACTAGAATAATAGTAAAGAATTCTATTAAAATAAAACACTGGTGAATTCAACCAAAGAACGAATTTTTAACAAAATAGTTGAATTTTGAACCAAAATAAGTTAGATTTTTTCACCAAAAGACAAAAATTTTGAAACGCAAAAGTAGAATTTTGAATTCTACTAATCACTAATGCTTCCTCTGCGAGGAAGCAACTACATTTGTTAATGATAATTTTCTTTTCATCGAAAAGAGTCGATAAATATGAAAATATTTTTTAGTAAACAATCAACTATTACACTTTTTGTTGAGATTTCATATTTTCCGGTTGAAAATTTCAATATTTTGTTGAAAATTAATATTTCTTTGTTAGGCATTAATTTATTTAACTGGAAATTTAAGTATTCAATTTTAAGATCAAAATTTATCTTTTTTAGTTGAAAATTTAACTACTTTGTGACAAATTCAAATAATTTTTTAAAAGTTGAACTACTTTGTTTACAATTAATTTTTTTAGGCTTAAGATGAAACTATTATAGTTGGTTCAAATTTTTTTTTTCTTTTACCGAGCAAGTTGAGACATTAACTACTGTTTTGTATTATATGAATTTCAACCAAACTTGTGAATATTCAACGAGGAAGATTAATTTTCTACTGAAAAAGACGAACTTTCAACAAAATACGTGAATTTAAACTATAAAAGATATGGATTATAAAAGTGAATTACTTTAATTATACTTAAATTACTTCCAATCATGTGGGTTTCAATGTAAAATGTGATTGTTATAAACAAATTGAATAAACAAATTTGTTCTATGTGCAATTTTTTAAAGTTTCGTCTATATTTGTTTAATTTGTTAGAATTAATTTGCCAGTGGTAGTCTGGAGTGGTACATTTAAATTTTATATGAAATTTGATTGTTATAAATAAATGCTATAAACAAAATCATTGTTTTTTCAATTGTTCAAAGTTTCAGGTGCTCTTTTAGATATTTTTTACAATTGGTTTAGTAGTGATATTCCGGAGCAGTACATTTCCTATAAAAAATTTAATAATTATAAACAAATGACTTAACAAAATGCGCTGTTTGTGCAATTTTTTGAAATTAAAGAGGTTTTTTTTTAATTTATTTATTAACGTTCTATAGTAATTGCAAGAAATCATATTGTTATTTCATTACAAACGTTTCTTTTAGCTGCCTAGTTCGACGAAAAATAAATAATGAATGAGAAAAAACCTGCATTGAGAATTTGTTTATAACAATCACATTTTGCATTAAAAGTCAGTCTACTGCTCCGGAATATCACTGGAAAATCTCGTGGAAAACGAACCGAAACAAATTTCAAGACAAAAGTACCTTAAACTTTAAAAACTTTCACAATGAGCGAATTTGTTTATAAAATTTGTTCATAACAATCACATTTTTCACTAAATGTCAATTTTCTGCTGGAAAACATCACTATCAAACCAAATGAAACTAATTTCAAGAAAAAAGTACCTCAAACTGTAAAAAATTGCACAAACAGCGAATTTGTTTATTACATTTATTTATAACAATCACATTTTATATAAAATTTCAATGTGCTGATCCAAGCTGTCATTGGCGAACCAATTCAAACAAATTTAAAAAAAAATATCTCAAACTTTCAATTATTGCTTAAGCTCTGCATTTGTTTATATTATTTGTTTATAGCAATGATAAATATGCTTTTATTTAGTTTAGTATTACTTATAAATGACTTTAAACTGGATTACAGACAAAGCTAAGTTTATACATATGAAAAATCATTACAAAATCTCAGGCTGTTGTTTATAACAACACAATCTTAATAAAAAATTAGTAATTTATTATAAACTTTTAATTCGTACTTTGCGAATATGATTTTATTGATAAGACAGTTATGTCACTCAGACTGAAGAATGTATGGATTGTTAATGCATCGGAAAATTAAGAATGGTAAATTTGACAATTTTTATACTTAAATAAAGTAAAATTCATAATATTTTTTTAATTGGCTCTCACAGCTACCATAAATGTCTCAATTGCAATTTGGACAAAAAATAAAAAATTTCCCGAAAAATGAAAGAAAAAAATTATTTTTTTTTTAGACAAAAACAAAAAAGAGAAAAGAAAAATGAGAAGCCATTAAACCAAATCCCCTTCCTTCTCTTTTTATTTCTTTCGTCTTTTTCATTTTTAATATTATTAAATCACAATAAAAAAATCTGTAAAAAGTATTAATCAACGTTTCGGCACTCATACAACATCCTTATCAAGGCAAAACAAAATTCGAGCAGGCACGAACAGTAACGAAACCACTTGACTTTATTTTTTGACTTGATTCTTGAGAGAGCATCGTAGTTTCGTTGCTGTTCCTGCCTGCTCGATTTTTTTTTGCCTTGATAAGAGTGCTGTATGAGTGCCGAAATGTTGATGATTATATTTTAGAAATTTTTTTTGTATTGTAATTTGATAATAATACAAATAAAAGGGGAAAGAAGTAAAAAGAGAAGAAAGGGGGTTTCGTTGTTTGCCTTCTCATAATTCTTTCCTCTTTTATTTTTGTCCAAAAAAAGGAATTTTCGTCTTTTCTTATGAAATTTTTTATCTTTTTCCAACTTGCAATCAAAACGTTTTGTGGTGGTTTGCTAAATTTCGTCTTTGGATTCCTGGTATTGCTTTCAGGATTTCAGCACATTAAATCAATTAACAAGAAACTATGGAAATAACATAAAGTTACTTCAAACTTAACTAAAATTAAAGTTCCAAGTTACTGCAAAAATTGTTACTAAGTTCCGTTACAAGTTACTGTTTATAATAGTAACGAAGTTACATTAAATGATACAAGTGACGTAATTTTGTAGTAACTTACTTACTTGTAACAAGTTTCTACACAACTCTGGAATAAATAATATTTTTCCTTATAAATAAGAATTAAGAAAATTAACAGTCAATCAAAATATACAAAAAACCCAAAGTTACTTCCAGATGACTAAAATAAAATTCTAACTTACTGCAAAAATCGTAACTAAGTTGCTTTTAAAGTTACAACTTAAAATAGTAACGAAGTTACATAAAAAGATTCGAGTGACGTAACTTTTTAGTAACTTAGGTTTTTTAAACAAGTTACTACCCTACTCTGGAATAAATGTTTTTCCTTATAAATAAAAATTAAGAAAGTTAACAATCTATTATATAATATCAAATTATACAAAAAACACAAAGTTAATTCAAAGTAACTAAAATTAAATTTCCAAGTTACTGCAAAAATCTTAAATAAGTTATGTTTTAAGTTGCTATTTAAAATAGTAACGAAGTTACCTAAAAAGATACAAGTGATGTAACTTTTAATAACTTAGTTACTTGTAACAAGTTACTAACCAACTCTAGAATAAATCATGTTTTTTCTTATAAATAAGAATTTAGAAAGTTAAGAGTCAATTAAATTATACAAAAAACAAAAAGTTACTTCAAAGTAACTTAAATCAAAGTTCCGAGTTACTGCAAAAATCGAAACTAAATTGCGTTGCAAGTTAATCTTTTCAATTGTAATGAAGCTACCTAAAAAGATGCAAGTGACGTAACTTTTTAGTAACTCAGTTACTTGTAACAAGTTACTACCCAACTCTGGAATAAATCATGTTTTTCCTTATAAATAAAAATTAAGAAAGTTAAAAGTCCATTAATTAACATTAAATTATACAAAGTAACTTCAAATTAACTAAAATTAAAGTTCCAACCTACTGCAAAAATCGTAACTACACTGTCGTGCAAAAGTTTTACACCACCTATTTTTTATGACTGGATAAATTCTCTTAATTTTAATTATATTAGAGCTGAAAAAAATTTCTCTCTGAAAGGTTGATTGTTTTCGAAATTCTGTATAAAATAAGGCTAGGGTGAAGCCAATTTGTCTAGTTTTTAAGTAGATATTACAAAAATAGTGTAAATTGCAATGTTTTCTTAAATTTTTCAATAACTTCTGAACTAATCAACATTTGTCAATGTTCTTTGGCTCATTTTGAAGCTATTTTTTTATTGTATCAGAAAAAATTACGAGTATAAATTGTGAAAAATTTCTTTTCGAATTGCAAGAACTTGAAGATGTAATAAAAAAGTTGGAAAAATTTGAAAACATCTTATCTGTAGGTAAATCAGAATAAAAGTTAAACAAATATATATTTTCAGGAAAGTACATAAAAGCTTCATGATTATATGTTTCATATATTTTACGATATCTACTTAAAAACTAGATCATTTGGCTTCATCCTGAGCTTACTTTATACAGAATTTTTTAAACAATGAACCTTTTAAAGATAAATTTTTTAGCTTAATTTTTAATTTATTTGGTGAAAAAGAGGTGGCCTAAAACTTTTGCATGGCAGTCTAAGTTACGTTTCAATTTAATTTTGAAAATAGTAACGAAGTTACCTAAAAATATACAAGTGATGTAACTTTTTAGTAACTTAGTTATTTGTAACAAGTTACTACCCAACTCTGGAATAAATAATGTTTTTCCTTATAAATAGAAACGAAGAAAGTTAACAATCAATCAGTTAACATCAAATTATACAAAATACACAAAGTAACTTCAAAGTAACTAAAATTGAAGTTCCAAGTTACTTTTGAAA
>NC_046658.1:158461096-158470532 GCF_010883055.1 Belonocnema kinseyi | reverse complement strand
AAGTAACTAAAATTGAAGTTCCAAGTTACTTTTGAAAATAGTAATGAAGTTACCTAAAAAGGTACAAGTGACATAACTTTTTAGTAACTTAGTTATTTGTAATAAGTTATTACGCAACTCGGGAATAAATAACTTTTTCCTTGTAAATAAAAATTGAGAAAGTTGAAGATGAAAATGGATGGTCTGTCATTTCAGTGTGAATAGCGAGTATTTTATAATCCCAGAGTAATTTCGTCGATTAATATTGTTAAATGTCTTTACACTTATCAATAATTTCACGGATTTCTTTTTCCCTTCGGCTCTCTCGGCTTTTGTGCATTGAATTATAAATTTAAATTCACGCCCGCGAACTCTCTTAACGAGCCTCGTTTGTATTCGATTAAAAAGTGCACCGCCAAATCGTCGCGTCGCGGCCGCAAAACCACGGGACAAGATTTTTTCGACGAAAGGAGAGATGAGAAATTGAAGGGCGGTATCTGAAAATCTTTCTTCGTTCCCACGTGGAACCTGGCATGCGGTTCGCAAGGGCGGCTGAGAAACAAAGTGGTATTAGCAAATTACAGAAATGCAGAAAAAGACGAGTTCATGTCTCTAACAAGGTTCACCTTAATTACAAGTTAGCTCTTTTTCAAACTTGGCTCCTTATATTTCAAAATTGATGCGAGAAAAGCTCTGCTTTGGCTGAAAATATTCACGTGAAAATACACGCACGTGAAGACCCGAGTTTCAAGTGAGGAGATTTGAGGAGAAATGGTTTAGGTTTTATTTTTTTAGGATAATTTTAAGTATTGAAGACTTGGAGACAATATTTTCAATTTTTCAAGATTTACAAATTTTTTAGCTAAACCAAATTTTTTCAGGTTGTCAAGAAAATGAAAAAAGTTCTTAAGATTCATGGGGAATTTTTTAATGGTTCTTTTGTAAGGAATTTCAAAAGAAGATTGAAAAATGATCAGAAAACATTTTGAATTATTTCCATATTACATAATTTTAGAAAAAATTGAGTAAGTTTGAGAAATATTCAGAAATTTTAAAACTATTCAAAAATAATTAAAACTTGTAAAGAATTTGGTGAATTTTCACGAAAATGAAACATACTATTTTAAGGTTCCTAGGAAAAATTGAAATAATATTTTATTTTGAAAAATTAATTTTAAGGAATTATTTTTAAAACATTTTAAAGATTTTAAAAAATTATCAAAGAAGAATCTGAAAGATTGTAGGGCAATATTTTAATTTTGCAGTAAATATTTAAATAACTTAAAATGATTAAAAGGTTTAGAAGGTCTGAAAATATTGAAAAAATAATAATTGTACTTATATTTGTGTAAAAATTTTTAACCATTTTTTTATTTTCAACAATGAACTTTAAGAAAAAATTTTTAAAAAATTTTAAAAATATCAAACCCAATAGTTGAACTTTTAAGAAAAAAAAGAGAATTAACGACAAAATAGTTCAACTTTAACCAAATAATTACATTCAAAAGGTAGAAAAATGAATTCTTCAAAATAAAGTTAAATTTTTAACATCAAAGAATTCATTTCCAACCATGAGATATGATTTTTCTACCATAGAGAAAGGTGAATTTTAATCCCAACAAGATTAATCTTCTGACAATCAAGACGAATTTTTACAAAGTAAATGAATTTTCTCTCCAACAGATAAATTTGGAACTTCTAAGGGATCAACTTCCAACTAAAAATGAAATAATTACATTTTCAGAGAAAAAAAATTTTTAACCAAAAAATATTTGAAAAAAAGTTGAATTTTTAACCAATGAAGCAAGTAATTTAAAAAATGATTTTTTAACAAATTAGTTGAATTTTCTACCAAATAGGATACATTTTTAAACAAATAGTTTAATTTTGAACTTAGAAGATAATTTTTCTATAAATAAAGATTAATGTCCTAAAAACGTAAATTTTTATCAAAACTATATCATTCTACAAAAACAGTAAAATTTTTAACATGAAAATATGTTTTTCCAAGAAAAAAGTTACTTTTCTGCCAAATAGTTAAATTTTCATAAAAAGAGTTTATTTTTTAACCCAATAGTTTAATTTTCTACCAAAGTGTCGAATTTTAAAGCTAAAAAGAATTTTCTATAAAACAACCAAAAATAGGAATTTTCAACTAAAATTTAGTACTCGATATTTCAAAGAAAAAATATTTTAATTTGAAATAAAAAGCAGTTAAATTTTTTAACAAAGAGAATAATTTTGTACCAAAAATGAGAATTTTTGAACAAAATACATCCATTTTTAATCACATTATTGAATTTTAAATTAAAAAAAAAAGAATTTTCTACAAAACAGTTCAACTTTAACCTGAAAATATCAATTCTCAAATAAAATGATGAATCTTTAAACAACAAAATGATTTTTTTTAAATTATTCTAACTTTATACAAATTAGTTTAATTTTTAACTAAAAAGAGGTTTTAATTAAAAGTGCAATAGTTAAATCTCCATTAAGAAAAATTAATTTTCAACTAAATAACTGAATTTTTCACTAAAATAGTTAAACTTTTAATTCAGAATGATACATTTTAAACACAATAGTTGAATTTGAAACCAAACATTTTTTTTAATGTTTCTTATTCCTCACAAAGTAGAAAAATTTTTTACCGAGAAGTTCAATTCTTAACCAAAAACATTCATTTTGAACACAGAAAATTAATTTTCTACCCAAAAAGGCCAATTTTTAATTAAATACAAAAATTTTCAGACAATTAGTTAACTTTTCAACCAGGAAAAGATCAATTTTTAACCAAAAATGGAATAGTCATATTTGCAGTTTGAAAAATTAATTCTCAACAAAAAATACCAATTGTGAACAAAATAGTTCAATTTTCAACTAAAGAGAATCCTAAATAGAAAAAGAAGTTTCAACAAGAGTTCACCATTCAACCCAAAATATTACTTTCTAACCAAGAAGAGTAATTTTCTAAAATGAAATAGGTAAATTTGCAACCAAAAAACGAAACTTTGACTAAAAAAATGAATTTTGAACAAAATACTTTTTCACAAAACTCTTCCATTTTCAACAAAATAATGTAATTTTTAAGCAAAGAGAGGAATTTGTAAGAAAGTAGGGTAATTGATAGAATGATTGGCCACTTAAGGAATTTGCAGGTTTAAAAATTTGAAGAAAAAAATCACTTCAAGCGTAGAACGAAATTCTAGAATACACGATTGGATAATTAATTATATAAAAATTTAAATAACCATAATAATTTAAGAGTTAAAAGTATTACACTATTTAAATTTAAATAAATAAACAATAATGTAAAAAAACACAATGATTGGTCACGAGAACACGTTGATTAGCATAACCCAATGATTGTATTATTTGACACTGAAATGTGGTGAAATACAGTCATTGGGCACTTTTTTAAACACATCAGGTTATAGATTACTCATTTTGAAAGCACAGTGATTAGCCACTAATTTGAATATAATGATTGGCCTTCAATTTTGGTCCGATTTCGAATTGAAAAAAAAAGAAAGTTAATTAAATTCTGGAAATTTTGACATAGAATACAAATACTTTGTTCATTATTCCATTTATTTGTTATAAACAAATTTGATTAACAAATTAGCAAATAGTCTTATTATCGGTAAAGAAACATTTCTGTTTGCTAAAAGTGCTTCATGTTAATGTAGGAATGACATTTAATTAAAAAACTAATTAAAAAGTTTATAATAAAAATTGTTATAAACAATTCTTGTGGAAAATATTAAAAATTGAGATTTTTTCAAATTATAATTTCCTTTAATCGCCAGGACGACTTCAGGTATTCCTTAATAGGTGTGAATTAATATTTAATAAAAAAAACAATTAAAATTTTTTTTAACAAATTATAAAAACAATTTCAAAATGTTGGCCCTTTCATATAGAATTTTTTTACAATGGAAATGCTATAAGCTGTTGGACGAATGACTACTAGTCACAAAAATGTTTCAGAAGTTAAGAATAACCATTGTTATGCATAATTCTCCTGCCTAAATATTCAAATTTAAGGTTTTATCAAATTGCAATTTTTTTTAATCGCTGGTATAACTACGGATATTCCTAAAAAATGTATCTTTGATAATATTTATTAAAATATAACAACTTGAACGTTTAGAAACAATGGCTACAATAAAGAGTTCTATTTCTCAATTTTTTATTTAAAGGAACCAGATTTTTGCTACGTGAAACTGTTGAAATATTTTATCTTATTTGTTTATAAATATTCAGACTGTCAATTTCACCAAATATTATCGAAGATGTATTATTTTCAGAAATATCTGCATCCATTCTGGATATGAAAGAAAATTTAAATTTGATAAAACCTTCAATTTAAACATTTCATCAAAATAATTGTTAATAACAATGGTTATTGTTAAATTTTCTAATATTATTGTACCTAGCAGTAATTTGCCCAATAGCTTAAGTGAAGGGGCCAATATTTTGAATTTGTTTATATAATTTCTTTATCAAAATTTGAATTGTTATATTTCATCAAATATTATTAAATATTTATTATTTCAAGGAATACCTTAAATAGTTCTGGTGATAGAAGGAAATTATAATTTGTAAAAATCTCAAATTTTAATATTTTGCCACAAGAATTGCTCATAACAATGGTTATTATAAACGTTTAAATTAATTTGTAATTAAATGTCACTCCTAGATTAATATGAAGCACTTTTGGAAACAAATTTTTAACGAATTGTTAAATTCACAGTCAATAGGATAAATTTTCAAAAAATAATTTTCATTTTCTTCACACAAAAAGATGAATTTTCAAAAAAATAGATGAATTTTTCACAAAACAGTTAAATTTTCAAAACGATACTGTGTATTTTTAACAAAAATGGTAATTTTCTACCAAGCAGTTAACTTTTTAAATACATAGTTTAACTTTTGAAGAAATATTTTAATTTTTATTAAAAAAGATCATTTTCCAACTAAAATAGGTAAGTTTTTAGCAAAAAATGGATTAATTAAATTTTCAGTTCTAAAAAGATTAATTTTCAGCAAAATAGAAAATTCATTTTCCACCCAAAAGGAAGAATTTAAAAAAATGAATTTTCCACAAAATGGTTGAATTTTTAAACCGACACTGGATTTTTGACAAGAAAGTTTATTTTCTACCAAGTAGTTTATTGTTCACATAAATAGTTTAACTTTTAACCAAATAGTTGAATTTTCACCAAAAGGATGAATTTTTAACCAAATGATTGAATTCCTAAACAGAAAAGATTAATTTTTAATTGAAAATGCACATTTCAACCAATAATGGACTCCTCTTTCAAGATAAATTTTTAACTAAACTGGTGAATCTTTACAAAAAATTGGTTTTGAACAAAATAAATGAATTTTTACCAACGAATGTAGATTTTTAACTGATAAGATTATATTTCTACTAGAAAAACATGAGAATAATCTTCAACTAAAAAGGATTAATTTTAACCAAATAATTGTTATTTTAATTAAAAAATATAAATTTTCAACTAAAAATGTAATAGTAAAATTTTCGGTTGACCAAAAAGTACATTTTTAACCGAAAAAGAAACTAATATTCAACGAAATAGTTAGATTTTTCAGTAAAGAAACTAATCTTTAACAAAGGAAATACATTTTGAGCAAAATAGTACATCTTTCAAACAATTTGTTACATTTTTTACCGAAAAATATAACTTTTTAACAAAATAGTTGCATTTTCAGCAAAATAATTCGATTTTCAATCCAATCGTAGAATTGTCGACGAAAACAAAAATCTAAACAATAAATTGTGAAGAATGGAAATTTTCTTGAAAACAGAAGGAAAAAAGTTGAAAATTTTTTTTTTGGCATTAGGTTAATAATATATATTTTTATTCTGCAATAAATTTTAAAAAATACATATTTTTTGTAATGAAATAAAAATTTGGCTCTTTATGTCTCATCCTGAAACTGACTCAGCGGACCTAAATTTCAATACAATCTATATTTTCAAAAAATTATATATTTGTTTGTAAAATTTGCAGTTAGTAATATTGTGCTTTTCAAACACAGTTAGGGGCTGAAACTTAATATAATTGATACAAATCCTAATTTTATTTTTAAAAAACACGACTTTTTTATATAATATTGTATGCCCACGGATAGGGGCAAACCCTGAAATTAGAATGTTAAAACTAATTAAGTTCATAAGGAATTATTATTATTTTTATGCAACAACAAATGGACCAAAAAAACGTAAATTTAATTCATCCAATAATTTTCATAATTTTCATAAAAATAGATTGGGAATTTACTTTGTTTTTCATAAAAAATTATTAAAATGAAAAAGTTATTTTAGTTATATTACAGATGTGAATACTTAGCGAGATCCAAACAAAGCCTCGATTCGCGCAGGTGTGACCAGTATAATATAATATACATGGATAGAAATATTAGAAAAGAAGATGGAAGAAAATTACTGAAGAAATACATTTTTTCGTTCAAAAATGTGCAGAACCTTCAATTTTGGTCCGATTTTGAATTTAAAAAAAAATTAAAATTCATTAAACTCTAAAAAGCTTGACGCCCCAACCTTCTGTCTCCTCTATTTGATTTATTAATAATTTTTCCACTCAAAGTATGGAAAAATTGAAATTCTGGTCCTAACAATTTTTTACGCTTTAATAACTGATAAGGAAACGGTTTGTAAAAAATGCCTTAAAATAATTAATATTTCATAATATTTGATCAAATATAACAACTTAAATTTTTATAAACAAATTAAATTTAAAACTTCAAAATTTGGCTGTTTCGTCTAGAAATGTTTTTTTTTTACTGAAAATGTTTTAAGCTATTGGACAAATAACTGCTAGTCACAAAAATATGAGAGAAGTTAACAGTAACCATTAGTATTAACAATTCTTGGTGCAAAATATTTAAACCTAAGGTTTTGTAGAATTTAAATTTTCTTTAATGGCTAGAATGGGTACAGATATTCCTGAAAATAATATATCTTTCATAATATTTGGTAAAATGTAACCATCTGAATATTTACAAAGAAACCAGATAAAAAATGTCAAATTTTGGCACTTGCACATAGCGAAAAATCTGGTTCCTTCAAATGAAAAATGGATAAATAGAATTTTTTCCTCTGCATTAAATTATATTTGTTTTCTTTATTTGTTTCGTTATCTATTCTGGGATTCTGTATTATTAATATATATAAATACTAAATAATTGCAGGCAATTGTGAAACAATTTGTTGGGTTTATTATTTGTCCAATAAATCGTTTTCTATTAAGACAATATGGATACATTAAAAGTTCTCAAAAAGACCCCATCCGATTTTTTAATTTTTAATTCCAATGGAAATGTGGAAGATTTGGCGCAGTTTTTAAGGAAGAGAATTTAATTTAGACGATAAACAATTGTAATAGGTTAAAAACAAATTAAATTATTATTCTATCCCTCATTTGAAAAGAAAATTTCTGAGTTTAGAATTTATTAAAGAATCTTTCGACAACAAGTTTTCAGGTTAGTTGTACACATATTTTATCATGGAATTTCAACCTGAAAGTAATAACAAATGCGGGAGGCCAAACTTAGGTGACTTTGTAGAACGTTATACTTTAACAAAATAAAGAAAAATTAATTAACATACGGGAAAAATATACTGACATCGAAATAAGAGAGGCTTTTTTACGCTCGCTAAATCTATGTGATAGGAAGAAAGTGTCAGAATTCATGAATTCAATTTTATCTTCCGATGAAAATGAAAGTATGAATGATTTCTGGATTAGTTACACATTTACTCAGCGTACGACTATTTGGCAAAATCTAAAGAAGAATGTTATTCGTATTAGATTAAAGTAACGGAAAAGGGTTTTACAATCGGATTAAAATCTTTTTTGGATCATACGATATCTCGGATTTTTAAAGATCGTAATGTTTCTCTTCCATTTGCTGATACAAGGAAACCTCATAAATTAAAGTTAATTGTGAAATATGGTTGTGGTATTTCTTCAAGCCAAAGCACATACAAACGAAAGAAAGATAGCCAATACTATATGAATTCGCAAAAGAAACCCCAGAAAAAACCAATTCAGTAATATCATAACTTCAAAAAGAAATCGATAAAATAAAGCACACAATAATAAAGAACGATTCCGATATTCTTGTGATAAAACCTGATATGAAGTTGACGATGCCTGACCAAAAAGTTTGCGAGGCTCTTTTTGGAACCTTATCATCTATGACTTGCTAAATTTGTCAAGCTACACCTGAAGAAATGAATGGCTTAGATAGAGTGAAAGATAATGTTGCAGATATCAAGTCATATGACAATGAATAGTCAACACTACATGCTAGGATCCACTTAAAGAAAAATCTTTTGCATATAGCCTATCGAATCGATTTTAAGAAATGGCGAGTAGATAAGAATGTATACAAAGATTTGCAAAAGAAGGCGAAGCCTCGAATTTGCAAAGCTTTTCATCAGAAGACAGGATTGCTAACACACACAGTAAAACAGGACTCAGGCACATCCAATGATGGGAATACCGCAAGAAGGTTTTTTGCAGACTCTGAACTATCAGCAGAAATTGCAGGGATAGACTTGGAGTTAGCAGAAAGATTTGCGTAAATTCTGCACAATTGTACAACTGTACGTACGTTTATACCCGTGATACAACATGCCTGTATAACTGTCCATAAGTTATTATTGCATGGACCAGGTGTTATGAAACATTTTCTCTTACCAATTGGACAGTTGTCCGAAGAAGCAGTTGAAGTTCGGAATGAAGACTACCACAGAATAAAGTAATGATAGAATTTGTCGCAGGAAATTTTTTAGAGGGATAAAGTTTCATTCAGGCAACTTGGCGTTTTTCAAAACACATGTGCTGTCATGGAAAAAAATGAAAGTTTAACCGATATTTGGTTAAAGTTTATACTTCTGTTTTTTTCTTTGACAAGGATATTCGAGAGTTCAATTCACGCAAGTTTTCTCGTGTTGCTACTAAAACTGATTTAGCACAAAAAATGTTAGTCAGTTCGGATCCATGTATCAGTTACAAAAGAAGAAATATTTCAAAAATCTGAAATTCATGAAAAAGTACTCTTTTCTCTGCATTCATTACCAATCCTATCTTCTGACATGAATCTTTGCGAAATTGGGGGTTTGCCTACCAATTTGGTGGGTTTATGTCAAAATATTTTGTATGAACTATAATTTTCAAAAAAAATCAAAATCGCACGAAAATTAAAGGCTCTGGTAATTTTTGAACGAAACAAGTGCATTTCCTTCCACTGTGCATCACTGAGTAATCGCATGTGTAATACATATAATAATATTCGTTAATGTAGTTATACCAGGTGTATACATATGAAACCGGTATTTTTTCAAGAAAAAAACACATTTATTTCAAGAGAATGATAACAAATATTTTATTCAAAGTATGCGCCC
>NC_046658.1:158445960-158460996 GCF_010883055.1 Belonocnema kinseyi | reverse complement strand
CCCCCCCCCCCTCCCGCTTGAAAATTGGTAACGTATTTTATGGATGGCCCCGAATAAAACCGAAAGAAAAAAAGTAGAACCCGATCTTGGCTACCGTGTAGGGCCGAAGAATGTAATATTTGCACGAAATGGTTCTCCATCTTTGTTTCTCTGTGCACATCGTGTTATAGTTATGCCGAAGAGTACATGACGAGAACGTGATGAACGAGTAACGATTCCGCGACGGGCAGTATAGGTCCCATAGAAATGCGTGTCTCGTTCCAAAGAAAAAGTTCCCCCGCGACTTGGCAGTGGAGTCCGCACTCTTGTTTTGCGGGTGCGTTTACACCGCGCAATTTGAATCATGCAACGCCATTCGCCTTCGTTGGCCTTCGCCACGCACGCCAGGCCGCGCAGAGCTTATTAAGTATTTTAAGTACACATCCACCCAACGCCACTTTTCGCAAGAACTTTCAGAAGCATTCCGATTCTTCAGCTCCTTTCTCCAGCCATTCCTGTCGCGCGACGCGAAGATAAGAATCGATTCGCGTTTACATCAGACCTGTAATTCTTATCTTATCGCGTAAATCCGCTTCAATTTGCGATAATGCGATAATTTGCTCTCACGATTGACCCACTTTCAGGCAACGAATTGGCATCCGTGGAATCTTGATTTTCGATAGGAAGTCTTGAAATTTGTATCCCAGGAGTGGATTGCGTCTTATTGAGATATTGCATGAGCAATTGCTAATTGATTACTGATTAATTGGTTTGGAAAAGAGTTATTTAGGGTGGAACAAAAACACTCTGAATGATTAGATTCATGAATAATTATTGCACTGAAAAGTTTCTTTGTGGCATTACGAAGAAATTCGAGAAAAAAAATTTCAACACCTTTTTCACCATTGGGCAAGTCGATTGAAAGTTTTCAAATTTATAATTTTTTGTCTATGGAAACAAATTTTTTAATTTGTTTCTGGGTAACGTTTATGGCAGTAAATAATCTTAGATGGATAAATGTGATACCATTTTGTTTCTGTTTTTTACGGATCCTGTGTGTACGGACTTTTGCAGATCGCGTGTAAAACCTAAAAATGGTTGGGATCTTGTTGCAGCTTCCGTAAAAATAAAAAATAAATATTTGCGTATCTCTTCAATTCGTAAAAAGAGCATAAAAATATAAACAAATAAAAACATTTCTTTTGCAACTTTAGGTACAAATAATACTGAGTAATCCTTGCCTGACAGCCATGGGTCTTCGGGACCCAACGACCTTTTTTAATTAAATTTTAAGTACATTGTTAAAAATATTTGGAAAGCTACAACATTTCACCAAGCCTTCTACAATACAAAAGCGTTAAGTAAAATTGCAGCAATGATATTGGAATGACGAAATTGCAATACATGTATTGTAAGTGTTGTAAATCGTGAAGTCGCCGGAATTTATGGAATTCCTGATATTCACGGAAGTCACACAATTCGCAGAATTCATGGAATTCAAGGAAATCCTTAAATCTATTAAATTCACGGAATTTATAGAATTCTCGGAATTCAAGGATTTCAAAGAACTCACGAAATTGATAAAATGCACGCAATCGATGGAATTCAAGGAATTACAGAAATTCATGGAATCCAAGGAATTCATGAAAATCACGGAATTCACGAAATTAATGGAATTTGCGATGTCATTCATGAAATTCACGGAGTTAATGGAATTTAAGGAATTCCAGAAATTCTCGAAATTAATTGAATTCCTGGAATTGAAGAAATTTACCGAATTTAAGGAATTTCCACTATTTATGGGATTAATGGAATTCATGGAATTGAAGAAATTAAAGGAATTCAAAGAATTCACAGAATACAAGAAATTCACAAAATCCAATGAATTCAATAAATTTGCAAAATTCACAGAATTCAAGGAATTCGAGGAACTCTCAGAATTCGAGGAATTCAAGGAAATAATAGAATTCAAGTAATTAATAGAATTCAAGGAATTTAAGGAATTCATGAGATTCATGAATATCACGGAATTCGTGGAATTAAAGAAATTTGCTATGTCATTCATGAAATTCGCGGAATAAATGGAATTCAAAGAATTAAAGGAATTTAAGGAATACCAGGAATTTAAGTAATTGGCGAAATTAATTAAATTCATGGATTAAAATTTATTTTTTAATTAAAAATTTAAGTATTCCACTTTTTGTTCAAAATTTAATTTTTTTAGTTGAAAAGCCAGCTACTTGGCTGCAAGTTGAAAGTTTTCGAAACTTGGTTTTAACTAAAACTTTCTGTGTTTGGTTGTAAATGTAACTATTTTGTGAAAAATGACCATATTTTTTTTTTGAATATTTATTTTTTTATTTATTCGTATTTAGGCTTTGAAATTCAATAGTTTTGTTAAAAATTTACGTATTTTGTTGAAAAGTCTTTTTTTTATAGAACATTAATTTTTTTTGGTGTATAATTCATCTTTTTGGATGAAAATTCAAGTTTTTAGATGAAAATTCGATTTTTTGGAAATAATTCATTATTTTAAATCAAATATGTGCTATTTGCTGACAATTCAATTATTTCGTTAAAAATTGTTGAAATTCATTCGTTTTTTTAGGATTCATTAGAAATTTCACATCTTTTTTGTTTAAGAGTGCAATTTTTATAATTTCAAATTAAAATCTATTTTGGTTGAATATATCAATTCTTACATGTGTAGTTGAAAATTTATATTTTTGGGTCTAAAATTAAACTATGTCAAATGTTTTAGTTTTATTTTAATCCTTTTTGTTTGAAAATTCCATTATTTAGTAGAAAATGCATCAGTGAAGTTTAATAATGCAATGATTTTGATAAAGTCCTCTTTTTTTGTTGAAATTTTTTTTTTTTAGAAATTTGTCCTTTTGGATTGAAAATTAATATTTTAGGGTGAAAAATTAATCTTTGTTGATTAAAAATTCATTTTTTGGTTGTTAAAATTTCAAGTAATTGGTTGTAACATTGATTTCTATTGAATTTTCCCTTTTTCATCTTTCGAATTCTTTTAAATTCTATTCAATTCTTTAAACTTTTCTCAGCGTTGAATTAAAGACACTAAACATTTAAAACAATGTGGAAATGAACAGGATTCAAATAACGAAATTGCTCAAGTTTTAACAAATTAAACCAACTGATTCGACAGAATAATTCTCTCGATCCAAAAATATTTCTTTGTTAAAATAACAATAATTTCTATTAGAATAATTTCAATTTAATAATGTTTGGTTGTTATAAAGTAAAAAAAAAATTATAAAAAAGATTTTTAATTGGCACTAGGTTCGAAAATATTTTTTTTGTTCTGCAATTAATTAAAAAATATTTATTTGTTTAATAAAATAAAAATTACATTTTTTATTTTTCTTCCCGGAAAGACTCACGCGATACTTGGGCTAATTAAAAACGATATCTTTCGAAAAAACAACAAAGATGTCATCTAAGTGGAAAGAAAAAATATTAGGTGCGTAATATTTGAATCTATCTCTTTTTGTCGATATCTCTTTGTACAATACTAATTTGTTGTTTAATTACACACTTTCGCACGACGCGATGGACGGGTTAATAATCGTGAATCCCAGGCGGAAGCACGGTCCACGCAATGCACACCGATTGTTGAATCTACATTGAGTGGAGGCACGATCCGAATTGAATTATGATCATGCGGTTCTCAATCTGTAGAAATTGCTGGAAACGTGAGAAAGAGGACGGAGAAGAATAACAGGATAATCTATGGGAAAGAGATTCCATACAGATCTGTAAACATGAGATTAGACATTGAGCAATATTTTTTGTTCTTGCACTCTAAATTCAAATCAGTCGAAATTTCACTGATTAAATTAATCAAGCCTATTTTTAAAAAAGCTCGCGGACCAATACAATTTCGTTAACCGACAAAAGCTTGCGTACCGAAAAAAGCTTGCGAACCTACGAAATCTCGCGAACCGACAAGCTTGTCAACCGATAAAAGCTCATGGACGGGAAAAAGCTTGCGGGCCGGAAAAAGCTTCCAGACCGAAACAATTTTGGGAATTGAAAAAATTTCGTGGACCGAAAAAAAGCTCACAGGCCCAAAAAAATATCGTAAACCGACAAAAGTTTGTGAACTGAAAAAAGCTCCAAGTCCGAGAAAAGCTCGCGAACCAATGAAATCTCGCGGGTCGACAAAAGCTTCCGGACCCAAAAAAGTTTGGGGATCGAAAAATTCTCGTGGAGAGAAAAAAAAGCTCAAAGCCCAACCAAATATCTTGGACCGACAAAAGCTCGCAGAACGACAAGAAAGCTTGATAGCCGGCAAAAAGTTCCGGATCGGAAAAAGATCGTTTACCCAAAAGATATTGTAGAGAGAAAATAGCTCATAGTCAGGTGAAATCTCATGGTTAAATTCAACTTTTTTATTTAAAACTGAAATCTTTTTGGGATGAACTATCGACTGTTACATTTTCTGTTTTGAATTAATCTTTTTTTATTGAAAATTCCACTACTTTGTGGAAATTTCGTGCATTTTGTTGAAAATTCATCTTTATTTGTTACAAATTAATCTTATTGGTTTTTTCACCAGTTTTTAATTAAAATTTAATTCTTTTTCAGTAAAAATTAGCATTTCTTGGTTGAATTTTTTGTTTTAATTTAGAGGTTTCTTTTATGGAAAATTAAGATTCTTCCATGAAAATTCATCCTTTTTGGTTAAATATTGAACTACTTTTTTAAAAAATGTTTTTTATTTTAAATTAAATTTTTGAACTGAATATTTAACTGTTTCCTTTTTTATTTGCCTTAATTATAGTGCAAAGTTCGGCTGTTTTTTATTTAAAATTAAATTTTGTTGTGAAATATTTTTTTTTATAGATTAGATTTTCAAACTGAACCTTTTAATGTTCAATTTTTTTGTAAATTTATATCTTTCTAGCCGAAAGTCCAACTATTTTCGATTTGAAATTGAGTTTCTTTTTAAGTATCGACTATTATATTTTCTGTAAAAAAATCCACATTTTGTTAATGAAAATTTTTGCTTGAAATATGAACTTCTATATTTTCAGCTGAGAATTTGTTTTTTCAACAATTTGACTACTTGTAAAATTCAACTTTTTGGAAAAAATTTAACCTTTTTTTTATTCTTTCTTTTTGGTAGAATTTTATTTTTTTATTAAAAAATAAAATCACCTTTGTTTCTAATTCAAAACTCGTCTCTGTATAATGAAAATCTAACGATTTTGTTGGAAATTCGCTGTTTTTTTATTAATTTCTTTAACTGAAAATTTAATCATTCTATTTTTTATTAAAAATTTCTCATTTTAGTTTAACTATTAAATTTTTTGATGAAAAAAAATCTTTTCATTTTTGTGAAAAATAAATGTTCTCAATTTTAAATGTAACTATTCCATTTTATTGTTAAAAATGTATCTTTTTTTGTTGAAAATTCATTTTTTTTAATTTAATGATTCGATTGAAAATTAAACTACTACGCTTTAAAAAATTTAACATTAATTCGTCTATCTTGCTAGAAAATTAATATTTTCGGTTAAATTTAGCAGTTTTGTATTAAAATTTTAATCTTTTGCGCTTGAAATGCCAAATATTACATTTTTTGTCGATAATTCGTTTTTTTTTGTATAGAAAATTTTACTCCCTGCTTAAAATTTGAATTACTTCGTTAAAAATTCATTTTTTGGCTAATGAAAACACATTATTTCAGATATTAATTTTTTTTTAATTGAAATATTTTGTCAAAAGTTCCTCTTTTTTAGTATAAAATTAATGTTATTAATTTCAAAATGATATTTTTTAGTTGCAAATTCAAATATTTGGTTCTAAATTCATGTATTTTATTGAAAATTTATCTTTAGTTGTAAAAGTAAATTTTCTTGAGTAAAACTAATTTTTGTTTAGAAATTGCAACTACTAGATTGAAATTTAAACTACCTTGTAAAAAATTTATACTTTTAGTTAGTGATTCATCATTTTAGTTGAAAATTCATTTGTTTGACTGAAAAGTTAACTACTTTGTTCAAAATTCTTTTTAATTTGTCGTTAATTAATTTTTAACAGAAAATTTAAATATTGAATTTTTATTGTAAATTAATCTTTTTTTAGTCGAAAATTCAACTACTTGGTAGGTAATGTTTGTATTTTGTTAAAAATTGGTTTATTTTTACAAAAATTCATTTTTTGGTTGAAAATTCAACTATTCTGTGAAAAAAATCTTTTTTTCTTGTGAAAAAATTAATTCTTTCAATTTAAAATGTATAACTATTCTTTGAAAATTTAATTATTTAATTAAAATTATTTTATGGTTTAAAGAATTTAACATAAATTCGTCTTTCCTGTTAAAAAATAAATGTTTCTCTATTAAAATTTAAATCTTTTTTAGCTGAAATATTCACTGGTTTTGATTGAGGATGGAAATATTTTGTGCTTGAAACATCAAAATATTGCATTTTTTGTTGAGAAATCGTTTGTTTTTTTTTCTATAAAAAATTTCACAACCTGGTTGAAAGTTGAAATATTTGATAAAAATACATTTTTTTAGTTTATGAATATTCATTTCTTTTTAAATTTAAATATTTGATAAAAAATTAATGGTTTTTGGTATAAAATTAATTATATTAATTGAAAAATATCCTAATCCTTGTTTGATTGCAAATTGATATTTTTCAGTTGCAAATTCAACTATTTGGTTCTAAATTCATGTATTTTTTTAACATTCTTTTTTGGCTGTACAAGTTAATCTTCTTGGCAAAAAATATTTTTTATTTATAAATTACCACTACTGGATTGAAAGTTGAACTGTTTTATTAAAAATTTATTCTTTTGGTCAGGTATTTATAATACTATGGTATTTTTAAAAATCCATCTGCTTGATTGAAAATTAATTTTCTTGTTTAAAAATGAAACTATTTTTTTGAAAATTAATTTATTTGGTTAAATAATCGAAAGATTAGATAATTTAAAATGACTGAATCAATCAGTGAGTCAAGTTGAATGACTTTATGAGTCACTTTTCAGAAAGATCTCAGTCATCGAACCCGCCTAATTATATAATATTATTGATTAGAAAATAAAGCATTATAAATTAAAAGAAGAAAAAAATTGCGATACCATTTTTCATTGTTCCTCATCCAATCGCTTCAGTTCCAAATTTTTTCTATGGCACATTGATTATTGATGATAAGCCTTATGACATAATTAAATATTCCCTCGGAGAAATTGAATCATTAAAAACCGACGGGGAGTATCGAGCTATGAAAAAAAATGTTTACATTAACATCATAGGTGAATTAATCAATTTATAAGTTTATTTCCAAAAGCAGCTTATTTAGAGGTTCCAGTCTTTGATACTCTGTCGGAAAGGAATTTTTGAAATACCGCTGCTTGTAAAACAGTGTGAGACTATCATTTGGGATGATTGATTATCAGACGTAGAACTTTCCAAGGGGGTGCCCATCAGTCATTCTTCTACGTTCTACGAGACAGAAAAAGATCTCATCGGAATCGTAAATTTAATCGGTTCCTTTAAATTTAACTTCTTTCAAAGTTCCAGTTTCCTCTCAAATTTGGATATTCTAATTGATGCAGTCCATTTTTATTATTTCACACTTTTGAAATCGCTTAGAAAGGGAGCCAAAAATCTTTAAAATTTTGGACTAAACACCTTTTTGTATCAACCAAAAATGCAATAGTTATATTTCCAGTTAAAAATTGTTTTTTTAACAACAAAGAAATGAATTTTCAACCCATCGAATTTGTCGGAAAAAGAAAAAGTTTCTATAAAATAGTTGAATCCTAAAATAAATAAAGAATTATAAAAAAAATGATTAATTTTCTACCTAAAAAGACGAATTTTCTACAATAGTTTGATTTGCAAGCATTTGCCATTCATTTTCAACGAGAAATTTAATTTTGAATCAAGAAAGATAAATTTTTAAGAAAATAATTTAATTTTCAACTGAAAAAGATAGCTTTTCAACAACAAATGAACAACAAAATTTTTCATTTAAATTTTCGTTTAATTTTTAATTTGAGGAAACCATTCAGCAAAACAGGAAATAATTTTCAAGAAATTGAACTCAGCCAAAACGACGAATTTTCAGAAATGAACGTCTAATTATGTCAAATAAAAAAAAATGTTTTCAACCAAAAATGCAATAGTTATATTTAAAGTGAAAAAAAGATGTATTTTCAACAAAAAAAACAATGTTTTCATCCAGTCGAGTTCAAGGACAAAAGACAAATTTTTGATGAAATAGTTTAATCATTAACCAAATAAAAAATAATAAACAAAAAAGACTGATTTTCTGCCCAGAAAGAAAATTTTTAAACAAATAGTTGAATTTTCAGCTGAAGAGATACATTTTCTACCAAAAATGAAATCACTCGATTTTCAGTGTGCAATTAATTTTTAAAGGAAAAAAAATAATGTTGAAGAAGTTGAATTCAACCATAAACGATGAATGTTCAATGAAAGACATTAATTTTTGATCAAATTTTTTAATTTTTAACTAAATAAAAAAAGAAAAAACAAATAAAATAAAATCATATTTTTTAAATATAAAAACCATTAGTCTGTTTTACAGGGTCCTAAATACTAAATACTAATACAGAAAGCACTATGCTTTATGCCGATAATTAGTTGTTTACATACATTTTTTTATCAATATATTATTGTTTTTACTAATTTTCTTTCAGAGTGGAATTAAAAAGTCGTGGTTTTTTCATAAAAATTGTCCCCTTTTCTCCAGTCTTCAATTCGAGTAAGGTTATAATTAATATTAAAAAATATAATTCTTTGAATAATTTATTATTGTTATCACTAATATTCTCTTAGAACAACGCTAGAAATTTTAAGTGAAAAAATCACTTTTTGTGCGATTTCCGTTTAGAGTGAGGTAAATAATTAATTGGGTTTAAAAAATCATTTGTTTAAACATTTTTTATTATTGTTAATAATATTCATTTTGAAGAATGCTAGAAAATTGCGGTTTTTTGTACTTTTTAACTATTAGTCTACACTTCACTTAAAGTAGGTTAACAATTAATTCAATTTAGCAAAAATAATTATTTAAACAAATTATTCCTCTTTATAACTATATTCTTCTTTATTAACATTAGATAGATCCGATTTCTTCTAAATATTTTTAATTTTTACTCATTTTTTAATTAGTAAACTAATAAACAATGCATGTTAACAAACATAGTTGTTTAAACAATTTTTTATTTCTTATAACTATCTTCTCTTAGATCATTACTAAACAGTTGTGTTTTTTTCAGAAATTTTCAACAATCTGTCTACTTTTAATTTGGAATGAGTTAATAATTAATTCAATTGAGCAAAAATAATTATGTAAACACATTATTACTGTTTATAACTATTTTCTTCTTTGATAATACTAGACAGTTTCGATTTATTCTGAAATTCTCACATTTTTACCCACTTTTTACTTAGAAAAGTTATAAATAATGCAAGTTAACAAATATAGTTGTTTAAACAATTTGTTATTATTAATAACTATCTTCTCTCAGATAAGTGCTAAGCATTTGCGGGTTTTTCTGAAATTTTTAAATATTTGTCTACTTTTTATTTGGAGTGAATTATAAATTAATTCAAGCAACTAAAAATAATTGTTTAAACAAATTATTATTGTTTATAACCATTTTCTTCTTTGTTAATGCTAAATAGTTACCGATTTTTCTCAAATTTTTACACACTTTTCACTCAGTAAAGTAATAATTAATTCAAGTGAACAAACGTAGTTGTTTAAACAATTTGTTATTATTAATAACTATTTTTGTAAAATAAGTGCTAAACAGTTACGGTTTTTTCTCAAACTTTCAACTATTTGTCTACTTTTTATTTGGAATTAGTTAATAATTAATTCAATTGAGCGAAAATGATTATGTAAACAAATTATTACTGTTTATAACTATCTTCTCTTAGATAAGTGCTTAAAAGTTTCGGTTTTTTCTTAACTCTCAAAGTTTTTGTACAACTTTCACTCAGTGATGTAATGATGGATTCAAGTTAAAAAATTTTTAAACAATTTATTGTTGTTTATAAATGTCTTCCTTTAGGTAATTATTAGAAATTTGCCGTTTTTTCTAAAATGTTTAGATTTTGAAGAAAAAATTCGAAGAGAAAATGGTTGGACCACCCTAATGAACATATATTTTAATTTCTTATCAATAAATCTGAAAAATGTGATCCTACGATTCTGATAATTAAAATATCTCGCTCGGTTCCACTTGACTGGTCAGTGCACCATTTCGATATATTAAGCAATTCTTCCATGCGAGGAACGTATAAAGTTATTCGACTTGCAATTCCAGAGAAAAATCTCGACAGACGGCGGATCCAGATGAGCTTGTTGAATGAATCCAGATGCGCTTCATACCAGCTTAAGAGGGACGCGTTAAAGATTAACGGGGCCTTCAGCTTCAATCTCGAGTTTAAACCATAAAGCTCTTTGTCAAGTTTCGCAAGAAAAAAAAATATCTTGCAAAATAGCGCCCATAATCTGACTCAAGTGAACCAGTTTTTAAATCATTTCAATTTCAATTTTAATTAATCTCGGATTGCACTTGCACCTGTCCGTTCTAGTTATTTCCATACAAGTTCATCTCTATCTGACGTGTCCTCTTAAGCAAATACCCAGTGATGTTTCTCATAAAGATATGAAGATTTTAAAAGATAAACTTCTTTCTCTTTTCTTTATTCTTTTTTTGTGAACATGTGAACTAAATTTTTAGGGAAAATCACCCTATAGTGGATAATCGATAAACAAAAATTCTAAGATATGTAAAATAATTAATTTAATTTAATTATTAATTGAGACACTATACGTCTTTATAAATTAAAATCAAAATTATTTTGATTTTGTTTTAGTTCTTAATTACTGATTATCCAGTTTGGATTGCATTATTCACTATAGGGAGGCTTCCTCTATTAAATTTTTCAGAATTTGAATAAGGTATTTGGAAATCTTTGTCTTTAAGTGCCTCCGAATTTACAGATATTTCTATTTTTAAGGTCTAAAATTTGAGAGTCATCGAATTTAAAAGTATCCACTTTTCAATCATCTGGTTTTGACAGCTTCCAGGGAGAAAAGGATAGAAATTTTTAATCAGATAAAAGAATCTTAAATTGTTGAAAGTCCTCTGGAAGATAAAGGGCACTTTTCCGAAACAGCTTATTTCTAAAAAAAACACTATCTAAAAATTCCTTTATTTTTACAAAAATTGTCCAAAAAGTATCCATATTTAGTACAAAAATCCAGTATACTTAAAAGTATTTTCTATAAACTAATCGTGAGTGAAATAGCTATTGTTTATCTTTTAATTATTTTATTTTATTGTTTAATGCCTAGTACAAATGTAAACTTCCGATTGCAAATTTATAAATCATTCTCCATTCAAAATTAATCAAACAAATTAAGCGCTTTTGTTAATTTCCAAATCCTATTCAAGTAATGTTTCAATCTAAAAGATTATACTCGTAGTTTTAACCCATTTAATTTTTTTTTTTTAATTAGTTCAGGAAGACCTTTTTATGCATAAATAACAATTGAACAATTATCAATTTGAAAAAAATAAGTTAGTTTAAGAGATATTTTCAAGTTTTAAGAAACCCCAAATTTAATTTAAAATTAAAAAATATTTCAAAAAATCAAACAAATAAATATCGATTTTTAACGGTTTCTAATTAAATTTTGAAGCTTTTTAAGGATCTTTAAAGTTTTTCTAGAAAACGAATCTTTAATAATAAATAAAAATTAAACAGTTATTAATTTGAAAAATAATTGAAAAATTTTTTAATATTTTTAGAAGCTTTGAAGAGATTCAGAAATAATTTAATACGTGAAAAGATCTCAGAACATTAAAGACGCAATGTAAATTTTGTAAACTGTCGAATACAACATTTATAACCTCTTTAAGCATTTTGAAAAATAATTTTATTTGTCAAATTAATTTTCAAAGAATATTCAATAAGATTTCCAAAATTTCCAAAAAATTTTTTTAAAGATTTTAAAGAAATTTTTTTACTTTTGCAGAGTTTTAAAAAAATTAAAGAAAAAATATAGTTCCAGGACAATAAAATTATTATTAGATTCCTGGAAAATTTTTTAATTACTTTTTTGATACATATTCTTATGAGAATATTGTAAACAAAAAGTTTTAATGTCAATATATACATAAATATTGCTAGCTTTAAATTGCTAAATTGTATAATTTTGGGAATGTTTAATATTTTTATTCATTCTTCAATTCATAGAATTTAAAATTATAGTGTAGTTGTCTATTTTTTTATATATTCAAATCCTTTAAAATAACTTTAATATATTGAAATTTATTAACATTATCTTGGAATTTTGTTAAATACCCTAAATAAATTTAATTCCTTTTAAATCTTTTGAATTCCTTTGAATTTAAAAAAATACCATAAATTATTGTGTCCTTATTCTTCAAAATTCCTTTGAATTTTTTGATATATCCTGCATAAATTTCAAATACTTTTGAATCTTTTGAAATATCTTGAAACTTTTTAAAAGTCTTGCAAAATTCTTGGATATTTTTAAAATTCCCTGTAATTTTAAAAATCCGTTGGAGTAACTTTAATATATTTAAATTTATCAATATTATTTTTGATTTTTTTTTAAATACCCTAAATAATTTCAATTCCTTTTAAATCTTGCAATTCCTTTGAATTTAAAAAAATACCATAAATTATTATAAGTCCTTTGAAATCTTTTGAAATCCATCGAAACTTTCTAAGTTTCTTCAAATTCCTTGGGAAGTTTGAAACACACCCTAAAATATTTCAAAACCTTGGAAATCCTATTAAATTATCGAAATAAATTAAAAACTCCATGGAGTTTTTTAATCATCTCCTCTCAAAAATTTGAAATTCTTTAAAATCTTTTGAAATTCTTTAAAAGTCTTCCAAAATTCCTTGTAATTTTTTGATATACCCTGAATAAATTTCAAATACTTTAAAATCTTTTGAAATATCTTGAAACTTTTTAAAAGTCTTGCAAAATTCTTGGATAGTTTTAAAATGCCCTATAATCATAAAAATCCGTTAGAGTAACTTTAATATATTTAAATTTATCAATATTATTTTTGAATTTTTTTAAATACCCTAAATAACTTCAATTCCTTTTAAAGCTTTTAAATTCCTTTGAATTTTCAAAAATACCATACAATTTTGTGAATATTTTGATATCATTCAAAATCCCTTAACACTTTTTTAATTTTTTAAAAATTCCTCGGCATTTACTGAAATGAATGAAAAACTCCTCGGAATTTTTTTACTACCTACCATAGAAAATTTCAAATCCTTAAAAATCTTTTGAAATTTTACAAAATTTTTTTAAATTCCTGGAAATTTTTTTAAATACATAACCAATTTGAAATTATTTTAAACCTTCTGAAATCCTCTTGAACCTTGATGAAACCCTATGAAATTCGTTAGAAGTTTCAAAAATACTCTAAAATCTTTCAAATCCTTTGGAACAACTGGAAATTATTGAAACCTTTTTAAAAAAGTATAGTCTTTTAAAATGCCTTAAAATTTTTCGAAATTCTTTAAAACTTTTTAATACTCTTGAAAATGTCTTGGAATTAAAAAAAAGCCTGAAATATTTTAAGTCCTGTGACATACCATTAAATTATTGAAATTAAAACTAAAACTATTTGTAATGTTTTAAAATACCCTAAAATCTTAAAAATCCCGTCGAATCCCTTTAATTTTTTAAAAACTATTAAAAATGTCTTGGAATCTTTAAAAATACCCTTTTACATTTTAAAAGAATTGAAGAAAATTCAGAATCAAGTATAGGCCTGAAATAAAAATTGGTTAACATATAAATCAATTTATTGAAGGAATGTGACTGAAATCTATTGAAAATGTCTTCCAATCTTTTAAAAAGCCCTAAAATATTTCGAATCCTTGAAATTTTGTAAATCTTTTGTCATTTATTTTTATTTTATAAGAATGTGCTAAATTTTGAAAATCTTTCAAAATCCCTGAAAATGATTGAAATCTATTAAAACCCTCACATATTTCAAATTCTGTAAAAAATTTTGAAATCCCTTGAAATGTTTTAAAGCTCTTAAAAATTTCTTGGAATTTTTTAATATACCCTAAAATCTTGCAAATTCTTTTAAATACCTTAGATTTACTGGAATTAATTGAAAATTCCTTAGAATATTTCCAAATATTCTAAAATCTTTAAAATTCTTTAAAATCTTTAGCAATGGCTTAAAATATTGAAAAACAATTTAAATCACTTAATACCTTCAGAATTTTTATTATCCCTTATAATTATTGAAATCCTCAAAAATCTTATAAAATCTCTTGGTATCTTCAAATTTCCTTAACCCTTTTAGATCCTGTATAAACTCGTCCCATATCTTCTGAATGTGTTTAAAACCCCTTTAAACGTTTTGTAAATCCCGTGAAATCGTTCAAATCATTTGAAACCTTTTGAAATCCCCTGGAACTTTTGCAAGCTCTGGAAATATCCTTGAGATTTATAAAAATTTACTAAATTCCCAGAAATCCTTAGAAACCCGTTCAAATTATTGAAACCTATTAAAAAATTTTTGGAAATTTTTAAAATAAGTTATAAAATATTTTTAAAAAATTCAAGAAAATTAAGAAATATTTATAGAACTGAATTCACTACTGGTTAACTCATGGGTTAATTTATTGAAAGAAAAGTGACTTAAGTTACCTTTTTATTTGAAAAAGTGACTAAAAATTGATTTGAGACAGTTACTTAAAGTACGAGGGTAGTTCAATAAGTCCTTAGAATGACCAACAGATGGCGCGCGAATCGCTCCAAATCATCTGTTTTCAGTCAGCACCACTGCCGACTAGATATATGGTGCAGTCACAGTTCACATCTTCTGAGTTTACGTGTTTTTATAACCAACTGAAAAAAAAATTGTTCGTTAAGAAAAATGGAAAGAAACGAGTTCAGAGCGGTAATCAAACATTTTCATTTAAAGGGTTTAACTCCATATGAGATAAAAAAT
>NC_046658.1:158442049-158445860 GCF_010883055.1 Belonocnema kinseyi | reverse complement strand
AGGCGAACCAGCTCCAAAGAAGGCAAAGACCGTAAAGTCAGCTGGTAAGGTTATGGCTACAGTTTTTTGGGATGCACGTGGAATTATACTTATTGACTACCTTTTACAAGAATTCCCTGACTTTTGCCATTTTTTTCAAAATCCGGGACTTTTTCCTGATTTCCAGGTTTTCCCCGTCATGCAGCCAGCTTGTAAATATTGAGTATTTTCTAATTTGACAGCTTGCACTGGGTATGATATAAAAGTGAGATAACAAAGGAGGTTTGAGCCATTGAAATGAATAATTCTGAAGTGGATCTGTCTATTTAAAGCAGATGGGGTCGTTGTTATTTGGTCGTGTACGTCAATGACGTCAGGATGAAGGGATCAATCGGGAGTCAAGTTGTGATAATTGTGACAATCATGACGATGCCCACCAATCAGCAACTTAATTTCATTCTCAAGCATTCCCAGCTCGTTCATCTCGAGTGAAACGAGTCGATGTAATGTTTGAATTCCAAAGAAAGATTTTGCCGCTGCTTCTGCAGACTGCAGTTATTTATATTGGCAGCAGGGCCGTCACTAACATTTCCCTAAGGGTTAATTTCTCCATACAATACAGAAAATTCGAGTTGAGCGATCTGATCCCGAAATTGGATTACAATTATACACTGAAAAAAGCGGGGGGCCCGTAAATCTGGGTCATTTGTGTCCGGCCGAAAATCAAATGTAGCTCTTATTTTCGGAATTGTGTAGAGAGGTCGCCACTGTTGCTTTGTAAAAAAAAGTTATCAAACCCAAGCATTCGCCTACTGATTCTCGGCGCTGCAGTGTCAGTGTATAGTGGCAGAAAAGTCAAATTTTGTTTAGACGAAAAAGACCCACGTATACGGGGACCGTGTTTCAAAAGTGTAAGTAAAATTTGTTTAACTTTCGTTTTAAAAAATTTTTCGTGAGCGGAATGCACCAGAAAAACTCCCGGCACACAAAAATAAACGAAAAAATTTTTTTCAGACTCTTCAGACTCTAACATTTGCTGCGTGAAATGCAAAAAGCCAACGTGCGACGATCATCGTACTTCGTGCTGCAAAATTTTTGTCGTAAAATTTTTATACAAGTTTGAAAATTTTGATTTCGAAATATGTAACCTTTTTTAATAAAAAATCATTATCACACGTAAGAGTTGACTTTTCCTTATCAACATTGGTACATTTTGGACAGTTATATATTTTTTACAGCTTTGACTACGACTTTTCAGAAAATTTTTTGTAAACTTTGAGGTCGCGAAATTAGGCATTTTTTCGCGATAATTACATGCAACATTTTTTGTCATGAAAGCAACACTCTTCCCCTTTAAAAGTCATGTTTCAATTATTTTATATCATTAGTCGTCTAGAAGTTATAATTTAAATTAAAAAAAGAGAATTTTAACTGTGTTTAAAGTTGAAAAAATTTTTTAAAAAAGTAGTTTATAATTTCGATTTTGATTCTTTAAGATTATTTAAACTAGAAGTCTTGAGTACTTTCGTGAATTATTTTAGATTTTTTTCAGTAATGCAAAAACTTTTATAAGCATCAGGACAAAAAGGATCCACCTTTACAGGTTAAAGGTACCAAAAAAACGTTTACGAGCTAAGGGTTCTTATAAGAATATGAAGGATCGGATCAATAAATGAGCCTCAACTGAACACTATTTCTCAATGAAATAAAAATTATCTTCGAAATTATTTGAAAAATCGCACTCCACCAGGATTCGAACCCTACCTAAACTACATAAACTAGTGTCCTAACCGCGCGCTCTACCGACTTCGCTATCGAAGCACTTGGATCTCGGTGACAAAATCTCGAGTAAGGATTTCAAGGCAGTGTCGTACGAAGTCGTATGGTGAGCCTCAACCATTTTCAAACTAAACGTTGTGGAACTCAATGTTTCTTTTAAGAAAACATCTTTCTGATGATACTTGAAAATTTTCGAGAAACTTTAGTATACCATTTTTTATTTATAAAAATTTTAGAATTGAATTTGACTTATTTCAAAAAAGGTTCTATACTGTTGTTTCCTTAATTTATATAAAAATGTTATGAGATATCTAGAAGTAATGAACAATAAACAAAAATTCTCCATAAAATGCGCAGTTTTCAATTTATCCAACTCTTTTATTGTATACAATACTCTCTTACTCAATTTTTAATGAAAAATTAAATTTCTTAAACAATAATATAAAATATATGAAAAAGCGAAGTAAGTTTCACTTATTTAACAAGGGACTTAACACTTGTTGTTTCTAAATATTTTAAACGCTTAAAAACGACCGAAAGGTAATGAATAATAAAGAAAAGTTGCATGTACAAAAATTCTTTATTAACATCAATGACAAAAAATAATGTTCTGCTATACGAAAATTTACATAAACCACAAAGTTTTTAATTTATCGAATGCTTTGATCTTGAATTGTTTACTAGGATTTGAATATGGAATTGCTTTCCTAAAACAACAATTTAAAATATTCAAAAAATAATTGAACTTCACTAATTTTACAAAGGGCTCAATACTTTTTTCTTTAAAAATTTAATCCGCTTAAAAACGATCTAAAGCTTATAAAAGATTAATAACTTTTGAGTTGAAAAACGCTTTAATAACCTCGGTGACAAATAAATATTTTCTGATTAACGAAACAAGTGTATCAAGGTAAAGTAAATGGCAACGTGCCCAGAGGTAGACCGCGGAAAGAATGGTTAGAATGTGTGAATGAGACCCTACTTAGAAGAGACATAAGAAGTCACAGAAACACGAGAGCCTGCATGAAAAAATGATTTTGTTTTTGTTTCTAGTATAAAATACTTCAAAATCAGAAGAAAAAAGAATTCTGTAAAGAAACGTTTGGTGCAAGAACTTGCAGGTCTAAAGTGATAGGATCTCACGGTGGTCGTATGAAAAATATTTATAATATAATTATATAAGAATTATTCTTTTATAAAATGAAGTGCATTCCTAATAAACTTTTTAAAAATGTTATTGAATTCTTTTTCCTTAAATATTTTGATTTATAAACGCACAACATTTTTTTTAATTATCAATAAAATGTAATAATTGCATTTTTAAGCATTTTTTAAAGCTTATAACTTTGTTTTATGCTGTCATATATTTATTTTTTATTTTTGACGAAAATGTTTCACGGTTTAAAAAATTTGAAATGATTTAATTTTAAGTAGATTAATACATACAAATAATCAGCGCAAAAATTATAGACGCAGTACATTTATAAGCTTTTAATAATTTTAGGAATGAAATTACTTTTAAGTCTTGCATAATTATTTCAAAATTAATAACACTTTTTTAAAATCTATATGAAAATTTTTAATTCTTACCCACAAAAAGTTACCGACGCAATAAACTTATAATTTTTGAAATAGTTTTATGAGTGATTTGATTTGTGTGTCAGCGTAAAGTTTGTAGTTTGTCAAAGTTGCAAATTCCTATATACATTTGCATAAATAAAATTGATTATGTGCACCAATGGTTTGAATTTTATAAATATTATTGAATTTCAAAATTATTGTTAGCGGCGAAGAGAACCAACTTCATATCATGTCAACTTAATGAAAGATACTTTTTCAGTAAGAAGTAAATTAAATTAGAATAATATATTAATTTTCATAATATGTGTGCGATGTCTATTGTATCAAGTCTACAGTTTTTATATTGAAAAGATCTGACATGCGTTTCAAATAAATAATTACACAGGCCGACAAAATTTGACAAAGGTCCGGAACCAGAGACCAGACCTAGTATACCCGAAGGTTTTTGCTGCGCTGAATCCGAATCCGACCT
>NC_046658.1:158434036-158441949 GCF_010883055.1 Belonocnema kinseyi | reverse complement strand
GGAATTTTTCTGAGGTCAGATTCGGATTCAGCGCAGCAAAAACCTTCGGGTATAGTAGGTCTGGTCTCTGGTTCTGAGAATTGTTGGCCTGTGTTATTTGAAGGAAAATATTCAAGCATTATTTTAAGAGAAATTATTTCTTCGCTAAAAACATTCATTTTCGCGTCTCAAGAATATGAACATTGTTTCAATTAAAATAGTAGTCAAAATAAGTACATAAATTTACATCGGAAAATTGCACATCAGAATAACAGAACTTTCTAAGAAATTTTCTACATTTTTAGGGTTTCTGCCCGGCGCGGAGTGGGGAAAAATTACTTTTTTTCTTCTTCAAAATACGATTTCGGCTGAACTTGTGGCCCGATTTGGATGTTTTTTGTTTTGATAGAAAAGCTGATAAAATTGCAAAAAATCTATTTTTTAAAATTAGGAACCTCATGATAATTTCAGGAAATTCATAATTTGTTGATGAATTTTATGATTTTATCAAACAAATGATTAATGCATATGCTCATCGAATAATGCATTTGTTTATTAAATTTGTTTGATAAAAGCATGAAATTCATCAATTAATTATGAATTCGCTGAAATTATCATGAGGATCCTAATTTTTAAAAATTGGCATAGAAAAAGCGAATTTTTCTTACGAAAAATGACTGAATAATGCATTTCTTGATTAAATTTGTTTATAATATTAACAAGAATAGTCTTAAGAGAAATTCTTTTCATTAAAATATTTTTTCTATCAAATTTCTTACAATATAACTTTAAAAAATGTTAAATTATTGAAAAACTTATAGAAAACACATTTTCAACAAATAATTTGTTTATAACATTTTTATTTTCTTATTGTATCATGATGGAATATCTTTAAATAAGGTAAATCTATGAAACGCCGGAAATTAAAACAATTTTCCTATTATTGATGAGACCCGGGAACGTCAAATAAAAAAAATTGTCATTTTTTTCGTCATATTTATTTATTTATAAAAAAATTGAAAAACTAAATTAAAAATCGGACTCGACAACTTTCTTTGAAAATTTATCAGCTTTAATAAAAACATCCAAATCGGTCCACAGAATTTACAACTCGGGGAACTCGGGGAAGTGTGGGAAACGGAAGTGAGCAAATTGAGAGAAAACCAGAGTCGAAATTTAGGTCCTAATTTAAAGCCGTAACTCCTACCTTAGTAGGCCCTGGAAGCAGTAAAGTAGATTCTAAATAAGCAGTGATTTCAATTTAATTTAGACCCTAAATTGACGCTATAAGTATCTGTGAAAAATATCAAAATATCTGTGATGTAAATATCAAGGATATTTGCAATTATTTTTTAGACATATTATTAATAGAATTTTATACATTCTCAGATATTTCCAATCAAAATAAAAAAATTTAGAGCATTTTCAAAATTTTCAATTTTCTTTATAACTTTTAAAAATTTGTGTCAAACTTTCTTACAGATGTATGAAAATCATGAAAATTATCCGAATAAAATTTTCAATTTCGATCAAAATTGGAAAAGTTATATACTGTATTTGTGTTTCAAATTTGTCTTTTCGATAAAAATGTAATATTCTTAGCTGAAAATTACTTTTTTTAATTCAACTGCGAGTCTGTTAGTGTCCGTTATTAAAAGTTATTTTTATTTTAAAAAAATAACTGAAAATTTAACTATCCTGGTTGAAGATTCATCATTTTAATTCAAAATTTATCAGTCTGGATGAAAATTTAATTATTCTGTTGAAAATTCGTTTTTTGTGTTAGAAAATTAATCTCCTGGGTAAAAATTTAATATTTTTAGTTTAAAATTCATTTTTACCGTTTATAATTAAAATATTTTGTTAAAAAAGAAAATTTTAACAGGTAATTTTCGTAACTGAAAATATATCTATTCAATCTTCGGATAAAAATTAATTTCTTTCGCTACAAATTAACAAATTTTCTCGAAATTTTGTTTCACTTCTAGATGAAAATTGATCTTTTTTGCTTAAAAATTCAACTATTTTGTTGTTGTGAAGTCTACTAATATATTCTTGGTTGAAAATTAATCTTGCTTGGTTAAAAATGTATTAATTGTTTGTAAATGTAAATATTTAATTAAAAAATCAACCATTTGATAAAAAAATGATTCATTTTAGTTGAAAATCAAACTGTTTTGGTAAAATCCAACTTTCTGATTTAAAATTCTTCTCCTTGGTTGTAAATTTAACTCTGTAGGGTTAAAAATCCACCTAGGTTACCATTATATTTTTTTTATCTAAAACTGATTTTTTTGCGAAACATTGTATTATTTATTTGAAAATGTAATTCTATAATTAATAATAATTTTGTTAGTAAGGCATTCTATTAGTTTGAAAAATCTACCGTTTCGTTGACAATTTTTCTTTTTCAGTCGAAAATTGAATTATTTGGTAGAAAATGTAACTGCTTTGTCGAAAAATCCAACCCTTCTAATTAAATATTATATCTTTGGTTTAATATTTGAAAATTGTATTCAAACTTTGTGTCTTATGGTTAAAAATTAATTTTTTGTTGTAAAAAATGTAACTACTTCTTTATTAGTTAAACTATTTTGTTAAAAATTTGTTTCTTCTTAAAAAAATAATTGTTTTCAACTGAAAATTCAAGTTTCCTAGTTAGAGATTGATCATTTTATTTGAAAATTCATCTAATTCTTTGAGAAGTTAACTATTTTGTTTCAATTTTTTTTATTTTTTGTTGAAAATAATTTTTTAACTGCAAATTTACCAACTTTTATATAGTCAAAAATTTATATTCTTGATAAAAAGTTTATATTTTGTTTTCAAAATTAATTTCTGTGCTTTAGAGTCTTAAACATTGTTTTGGTTGAAGAGACATAATTTCAATTAAAAATTAATTTCATCGGTCAAAAATGTAACTATTTTGTTTAAATTTCATTTTTCTTTTTGCTGAAAATTAATTTTTCAACTGAAAATTTAACTGTACCATTTTTGTTTGAAGCTTGATCTTTTTATTTGAAAATTCAAAGTTTTCTAAACTATTTTCTGTTGATCTAACAAAATAATTAGAAACAAAAAAAAATTAATTTCTGATTCATTTTGGTTCGAATAAAATCATTTTGACCTGAAATTGGTAATCAAAATAATGTGAAACTTTTTTTGCTGAAAAATATACATTCAGAAACAAAACCTTTTAAAACAAAATAAGGTTTCAAAAATTTCCAAATTTGTCTCTGAACAGGTTTTTTGTATTTTTGTTCTGTGGCGTCGAAAAGTAACAAAATTAAATTGTTAGCGCGCAAAGAGAAAGGAGATTAATTTTTTCGCAAGTCGAGATTTATGATCGTGTAATGAAATTTATTTTCGCCTTTCGTCTCCCTCCATTTCAGAATGCGTTTCTGATTTGCATAGGTGGGATTCAGATTAACAGTAGAGCCCATAACCCTGAGGGAAAAGTTGTGAGAAGCGAATAAGAGGTGGGAGCTAAAAGAAAAAAAAAAAAAAAAAAGATGACGAAGATGGAAGAAATTAATCGCAACATCTCTGACACTCGGCTGGTCGCTCGTTGAAATCCTTTCTGCTGGTATTTGCACATCTTTTATTTCTTCGATATCTGCATCCCTCGACGAAAATATCTCCCATCCATCTTTTTCCTCGGAATAAAAATACAGAAAGAATTTTTTTGTACCATTATAGTCTATTTTATTATATAGCTAAAAATTCTCTCAAAAAAAGGAAACTAGGGAAATAATGGGGGAATGGATTCTTTTAAGTAAAATAAATTTAGGTCTGATGTTCCTGAGATTTCAAGTTAAAGCATTTTCAACAAAATAGTATAATTTACAAATTAAGAGATACGAAATTTCTGCATTAAAAAAAAAGAGATGAAATTTCAACTCAGAAGGACAAATTTTCAATGAAGGAAGTTTTTCAAAGTTTTTAAAAGGTTTTCAAGCCAAGAACGATAAAGTCGAATATTTTAGAAAGAAATTGGTCTTTTAAATCCGCTAAGATGAATTTTCGAAAAAGTTTATTTTAACCAAGAAAATTGAAGTTATAACCAAATAATAATAATAGCAGATAAATTTTCACATAAAAGAGAACATTTTTTAATAGATTAAGATGAATTTCAACAAAATAGATGCGTTTTCAAACAAAAACTCAATTTTTTAAGAAAATATTTAGCTTTTAAACATTATAATATGAAATTTTAACAAGACATAAAAAAGTTAATTTTCAAAAAGGAAAAATAAATTTTCAACAACGAGTTGATTTTTCAACTTGAAAAAAAATTATTTTCTAACCAGTTACATTAGCAACCAGTTGAATTTTGAAATAAGAAGGATTTTGTAGTCAAGAAACAAAAAAATGCAACTAAATTGTTAAATTTTGAAAAAATTTGAATCTTCAACTAAAAAATATCAGTTGTCAACCAAAAATGGAAAAGTTAAATTTTAATCTAATACAATCAATAATTTGATTTTTTATAAATTATTAATTAATTTTTATTATTATTAGAAAAGTAACCTCCTTGGTTGAAAATTATTTTTTTTCAATTTTTTTTCTCTATTGAATAAAACGTCTTTTTTAGTTGAAAATTCAATTATTTGGTAGAAAATTGAATTTTTTGTAGGATACTCGTATTTTTCGTCCAAAATATTAACAATTTTGTAGAAAATGTAGCCATTAAGTCGAAAGTAGAACTTCATTGTTCATAATTAATTTTTTAATTTGAAGGTTCGTCATTTGAATTCTAAATTAATTTATTTGGCTGAAAATCTAACTATTCCATTTTTTGTAGAAAATTTATCTTTTTTATTTAAAAAATCATGTATTTTTTTAAGAATTCGTCTTTTTTAGTTGATGATTCATTCTTTTGGTTTGAAATTTAAATATTTGCTTGAAAATTTATGTATTTTTATAGAAATTCGCCTTTTTGATATATAATACATTTTTTTTAACAAAAACTATTTTGATTCATCATTTTGGTTGATCAGTTGAAATATTAACTGTCACATTTTTTTTTAAATTCATCTTTGTTTGAAAATCTAACTACTTTGTCAAAAATTCGATTTTCTTTTTGTTGAAAATTCAGTATTTTTAACAGAAAATTGAATGATCCCATTTCTTTAAAATTTGTTCGTCAACTATTTGTTTAGAAATTTAAAATTATTTTTGAGAATTCGCCTTTTTAGTAGAAAATTAATCTTCTTGATTTTCAAGTCATCTTTTTGTTTACAAATTTCAGTACTTGATTGAAAATTCTACATTTTCTATCAAATTTGTATTTTTCGATAAAAAATTCAATAGTTTGGTATAAAATTTAACTACGGCGTCAAAAAATGAACTATATTGTTAAAAATTATTTTTTTAGTTGCAGATTCATATTTTTGGTAGAAAATTATTAGTGTTATAATTAAAATTTCACTTTTTTCGTTGAAAATTCAATTATTTAATAAAAAATTAAACTATTGTTTCGAAAGTTAAACCATTTTTTAAAGCTGAAGTTTTTTATTAATTGATTCATCATTTTATTAAAAAATTAATTTCTTTCATTGGAAATTTAAATAGATTATTTGAAGTTTTTTCTTCTTTTTTTTGACGAAAATGAGTTTTTTTAACTGAAAATAAAATTTAATTACTTGCTTAAAAATTAATGCAAAATTAAACTGCTTTTCACAAAATTCGTATTTTTGGCTAAAACATTCAATTATTTGGTCGAAAATTTTACTATTTGGTCAAGTGAATTTTTGTTCTGAATATTCATGATTTAAGTTTCAAAATTATTTCTCTGGTTGAAATTTTAACTATTTTGTTGAAGATTTTTTTTTTCATTTTGTTAAAAAATTATTTTTTTAAACTGAAAATTAACAAATTCCATTTTTTGGTTGAAAATTTGCGTATCCCCTTTTTGGTTAATTTTTTTCTTTATTCATGTATAAAATAAAAATAAAAACTACAACATTTCTTTAAAATTTGATTTCGACTATTTTGTTACAAATGTATGCATTTCGTTGAAAATTTGTCTTTTGTAGTAGTAAATAATCTTCTTGGTTGAAAATTGAGACAACTGCAAAATCCCGAAAAATAAAATACCTGACCTTATAAAATTTATCACTTGGAAAATTTCCGAATAATAAAATTCTCGAATTGTAACATTCCCAAATAATAAAATTCCTAAAAGAAAATTACCAAATTATAAAATATCCGAACTAGAAAGTTCCTGAATACAAAAAAATTAACATTTTTGTTATAAAGAACAAAAAATCGAAATATAATTTTAATTTCAATCATTTAATTAATTTTGTAAATGAATAAATTTCAATTGTTTAAATTTGGGAGCTTTCTAGTGGGGAAATATTTTATAATTTGGCAACTTTCTGTTTTGGTTGAAAGTTGAAGTTATAACTATTTAATATAACTATTTAATATATTTTGTTTGAATGAAACTGTTTTTAAATTAAGATTAAAATCAAAATGAAAAATGCAATAAAATAAAAAAAGTAATTTAATTAATTTCTAACCAATAAGTTCAACTTTCGACCAAATAGTTGATTTTTTTTGCCAAATTTTTATAATTTTCTAGCCAAAAAATATAAATTTTCTACAAAAAACTAGAGTTTTTAACTATGCAACTATTTATTTTAAATTCGGCTTTTTTTAGTAACAAATTAATTTCCTCAGTTGAAAATTCATCATTTTGGTTCAAAATTCAACAATTTTGTACAAAATTGAACTATTGGATCGAAAGTTGAATTATTTTGTAAAAAAATTGTTTGTCTGAATTTTTTAATTCTTCATGGACACTTTTCATTCTATTTTGCTGTTTTGAATTCAAACGAAAATCGCGGTTCAAAATTTCAGAAAAAAAATTTAAATAATTTTTACACTATCTTTTATGTGAAACATAATAATTAGTCTCTGCGAACCAAACGGTCTTTTTATTATCACTGAATGATAATTAATCAAATTAAATACCAAGGATGAAGTAATTTAGGAAATGCTCATTCTCTATACTCGGTTCGACGAGCTCTCACTCTTTGTAATCGACCGAGACTCCTCGAACTGACCCCAGTTGTTTTTCAAGCTAATTGACCTAATCACGCTTTTTATTCGATGGTTGATTGCGATTTAAGAGATAATTCCACTTACCTAATAAAAAACAGTCTGCCGACTGTTTTGGTAATTTATGCGTAATTTCGAAACTAGGACATTATACAATGCACTTAGTGTGGTCCAAAAAAGAATTGGATTCTTTTTTCAAATTTGTATGCGTATTACTAGGAAATTTTTACAAATCCGCAACAATTTTTTTTAATGATTTTTAGACGTGGCGCAAAGCCAATAGTCCAGGAGCTGGGTAGGATCCCGTATGCATTAAAGAGGTAAAGGATAAAAACTATGTAGTCTTATGTATTTTGACACAATTGTTTAAACAATTATGAAAAAATGATTTTTTTTAATGGGACAAATTTTTTTAGATAATTTGAGGCATTTTAAGAAGAAATGGTCCCTTGTCATTTTTTTGTAAAATGCATATTTGAAAAGTTATGAATTTTTAAAGTTCAAAATTTGACGATTTTTTGTAACTTTGAATGTTAATAATTTTCGATCTATTGAATATTTTGAAAAAAATAAAGAATCAACTTATTCTTTAAGTCTTCCTCTACCTATTAACCATAAAGAATGTCGGATTAACCAGTGGGAAGCGGTTGTTATTGAAATTTATAAATAGCGTGTTTTGGCGCGCGACAGCGCAGCGGCGCGGTGTGTGTGACTTGCTTGGCGCTCAAATGCATTTATATCACAAAATAAAAAAAACGAAAATTTTTTTTTTCATCTTTCTAGTCCTTAGTACCATTGTACTTATTTTTACATGTGTCATTTTTCTGACATAAACAAAATGAAATACATGACACTTGAGCTGCTAA
>NC_046658.1:158424978-158433936 GCF_010883055.1 Belonocnema kinseyi | reverse complement strand
TATCGCAAAATTAACCGGTACCATTGGATTCAGCGGGTCAAAATACATAAGACTACATAGTTTTTATCCTTTACCTCTTTAATGCATACGGGATCCTACCCAACTCCTGGACTACAATGAAGTTTAACACGTATTTTCAATTTAAAAAAAAAACAAATTTTTGTGAATTTTATTCAGAATCTTTCATTTTTTGATCAATTTAGTTAAAGCTCAAAATTCCTCTTCACAATTAGCTACGAAGTATGAATAATTAATTACTTTTTAAATTTCACTCTCATAAGTTTGTTTTATAGAGTCCCAAAAAAACCCCATAAGTGAAAAAATGGGTTTTGCGGGTTCATGGCGGTAATAATGATTTGTTTCCGGTAGTTCACAAAAAAATTTCTGACACATAAAACACTAATTTTTAATGATAATTAGATTTTAACATAAATAGTTCAAACAATTTGATATTGTTTTTAATCATTTTCTCTTAGAGTAGAGCAGTAGAGTTAGAAGGTCGCGTTTGCGCCCAAAAATTTTCACTTTTTGTCCCATTTCCAATTCGAGTGAAATAAATAATTAATTACAGTCCAAAAAATCAATTGCATAAATAATTTATTATCATTATTATTAATATTTAATTTGAACAACCCTGGAATGCTGGAAATTTTCTGTTTTATCTGAATTTTTTAACTATTTATCTCCTTTTCACTTGGAGTGAATTATTAAATAATTTATTCGATCAAAACTAATTATTTAAACAAATTATCATTGTTTATGACCATCCTCTTCTTTAGTAATTTTGAAAAGTTGTGGTTTTTTCTGAAAATGTTTTCTTTTTGCCTACTTTTTATTTGTAAAGCAATAAATAATCCAAGTTAACAAAGATAAATGTTTAAAAAATTTATTCTTTTTATAATTATCTTCTCTTAGATATGTGTAAAAAGTTGCGGTTTTTTCTGAAAACTTTAATATTGCTTTGGCTTTTTATTTAAAAACAAATGCTAAATAAAAAATAAAGAGAATCTTTTTCTTCTTTGTGAATATATTTTCCTGAATTAAAACAGATATTTGAAATACTCCTAAAAATTTTCTATATTGATCATATACCAATTTTTATTAATAAAAAGAAATTTTTTTTAATTATGTTTGTCAAATTACATTAATCATTGCTTTACTAACTAAAGTTAAATAAAAGGTATAATATTCCAGAAAAACCACAGATTTCTAGCATTACTACAGGATTGAATTATTCAAATTAAAAAAGATTAACAATAATAATAAATTTTTTAGCAATTCTGTTTTAAATGTAAATAATTATGACCTCGCGCTAATTGAAAAATGAAAAAAAGTTGATAATATTTGAAAAAACACAACTTTTTAGCACTTCTCTGAAAGAAGATAGTTATTGACACTAATGAATTGTTTAAACAACCATTTTTGTTAAATTTCAATAATTATTACCTTACTAAGTAAAAAGTGAATAAGAACTACGAACTTTCAGGAAAAAACCGCAACTATCTGGCATTAATGCAGATGAGGATAGTTATAAACAATAACAGTTTGTTTAAACGATTATTTATGCTAAATTTAATTATTAAATCACTTTATGTGCAAAATAAACAAATAGTTTTAAAATGTAGAAAAAACTTCCACTTGTTACCATTGGGCAAAGAAAGTAATATTGAAAAGAATAATAAATTGTTTGAACAATTATTTTTGTTAAATTGAAGTAATTTTTACTTCACTGTAATTAAAAACTAGACAGAAAGTTAAAATCTTTAGAAGACCCCGCA
The DNA here is from genome assembly GCF_010883055.1 of Belonocnema kinseyi. Taxonomy (NCBI): domain Eukaryota; kingdom Metazoa; phylum Arthropoda; class Insecta; order Hymenoptera; family Cynipidae; genus Belonocnema; species Belonocnema kinseyi. The sequence goes on along the minus strand of NC_046658.1, from coordinate 158,432,158 downwards.
ACTTTCTACTGTTAAGCAAAGAAAATATTATTAACAATAATAATAAATTGTTTAAACAATTATTGTTGTTAACTGGAAGTAATTATTTCTTCACTCTAATTAAAAAGTAGACATAAAGTTTTAAAATTAAGAAAAAAATCACAACTACTTAGTACCTAAAAATGCATAAGATAACTATCAACAATAATAATTTGTTGTAACAATTATTTTCGCTAAATTAAATGAAATATTAACTTACTTTCAAGTAGAAAGTGGAAAAAAGTTCAAAATTCATGAAAAAATCAAAATTTCTAACATTCTTCAAAGATAATATTATTAACAATAATAATAAATTGTTTTAAAATTATTGAACTATTTCTTCACTTCAATTGATAATTGGACAGAAAGTTGAAATTTTTTTTTAAAAAGCTGCAACTTTCTACTTGTATTCTGAGAGAAAATTGCAAAAAACGAAATAAATTGTTTAAACAAATAATTTTAAAATCTCATTATCTGTAAAAACTAGTATTTTATGTTTTACAAACAATTTGCATCAGTTAGGAGGAAATAATAAATATTAATATTAATTTAAAGAAAAGGTTTCTCAGTAACTATTTTAAGTCAAATTTCCATATCGGTTATATTTCAGAAAAATATATTCACAAAAGAAAGAGATTGTTTAAAAAACAATTTGAAATTCTGTTTATTAATTGTTTACTTATAACCAAAAAAGTCTAAGCAAAGTTAACAATTGCAGAAAAACCGCAACTTTCTAGAAATTACCTAAGCGAATATTGTTATAAACAATCATAAATTGTTTAAACAATTGCATTTTTTAGTTGGCAATAATAATTACCACACTAAGTTAAAAATTGACACCAGGTGGAAATTTTCAGAAAAATTCGAAACTTTCCACCATTAATATAAGAGAAGCTATAAACAATAATCATTTGTTTGCGCAATTATTTATGTTAAAATTCATAAATTTGTACCACGCTCTAAATTAAAAGTGGACCAAAAGTTGAAGATTTGAAAATCTCTTAACTTACAAAGATAATATTATTAAAGATAATATACAATGATAATATTATTAAAAATAATAACATTGTTTAAAAAAATATTTTTGTTAACTTAGATAAATAAACTCTAATTGACAAGTGGACAAAAAGTGGAAAATATTAGAAAAAACTGCAAGTTTCTAGCATCATTCTAAAATCATACAATTATCAATATTAATAAATTGTTTAAATAATTATTTATATTTAATTTAATTAATTATCTCCTCGCTCTATCTGAAAATATGAAAAAAAGTTTAAAATTTCGAAGAAAACCGCGACTTTCTAGCTCGTCTTTATAAGAAAAATGGTTAAAAACAATAGTAAATGGTTTAACGCAAATTTATAATTATCAGTAGAAAGTAGAAGTTTATGTATTTAAAGAAAATTATATTTAAATAACCGCCAAAAATTATAATTAGCGCCAGAAACTCGCAAAACGCCAATTTTTCACTTATATGGGGAATTTTGGGACCCTATAAAACAAACTTATGTGGGTGAAATTTAAAAAGTAATTATTTATTTTTATTCTATAGCTTATTTTAAATGTTGAATTTTAACTCAATTCATCTAATAGTCGTGATTCTGAATAAAATTTTAAAAAACGAATTTTTTTATGGGAAATACGTTTTTACATGTAAATTCGAAGAAAAAATTGTCCAATGCATTTTTTGGACGATCCTAATGCACATGCATCATTTCTGGTTGACAAAAATAAGTGAGTACGGATAAATCTGGAACAAAGGAAATCGAAAAAATTGATTAACGGGACAAAAAAATGTGATTTACACAACTTCGAGGTGAAAAATGGGATTTCTACCCACCTAAAATACCACAAAACCTCTGGCGATAAATCTCAATAAACAAAGGCAAAAATTCAATTAACTCTATATCAGACTTCACACTCTTTCCCCCATTTTCCCGCTGTTTCTCTTTTTCAAATTATACTTCTCGTTAAAAAAATTAAGTAAGAAAATCAAACTATTTTTAGTTGAAAATTAATTATTTTTCATTGAAAAGTCTACTATTATATTTCTGGTTCAAAGTTTACCTCTCTTGGTTCAATATTCTTTGGTTAAAAATTTAACTATTTTTTTTAAAACAAACATTTTTTTAGAATATAAAAAATTTAAATTAGATTAAAATCAAATTTATAATTCTAATATTATTTAAATTTCTTAGTTAACTAATTTTTTTATTTAATATTTTTGATTTTCTTAGTTAAAAATTTTATTCTTCTAACTGGAAATATAGCTAATTTTTTTTGGCAAACATTTTTAGTGTAAAATTGAACTATTTTCTTAAAAAATACTAACAAACGGGATAACTTAGGAAAATTCAATTGTTTTTGTTGAAAAGTCGTTTTTTTTATAGAAAATTACTCCTGTTTGAATATAAAAAAACATTTTTTGCTAGAAAAGTCATCTTTTTCGGTTGAGCGTTAATTTTATTTTTTAGCACTTACGCTGGAAAAGGGAAACTACGGACACTTTATTAAAGGTACACAGTTCTTAATTGTTTTTAATTAAGAATTCTGCTATTTTATTTTCGGTTCAGAATTGATCTCTTTTGGTTGAAAATTCAACTGTTAGGTTAAAAAGACTTCTTTTCAAGTTAAAAAATCCACTGTCTTGTAAAAAATTCTCCTTTTTGGCTCAAAAGTTTAACAACTTGGTTGTATTTTTTTTCTTTCTTGAGTTAAAAATCTCTTCTTTTGAAAATTCAACTATTTTGATCAAATTTCGTCTTTTTTGATTAAAAATTAATATCTTTTAGCTGCTTTTAGTGTAAATTTAGTCTTATTGGTTAAAATGCAACTGTTTGAATGAAAATTAATCTTGTTTGGCTATGTATTCAACTGCTTTTTGAAAATTAATCGTCTTTTTAGATGAAAATTCCTATTTTTTTTGCCGAAAATTCTTATATTCGAGTTAAAAATTTAATTGTTTTCTTAAAATTTCATTTTTTTTTGTAGAAAATAAAAAATTATTATTAAAAATCTAACTAATTTATTGGAATTTCTTTTTCTTTTTGTGAAAAATCAATTATTTCTGAAAATTTAACTATTTTATTGTAAATTGACTTTTTGTTTGAAAATTCATAATGTTCGATTCAAAATTCAACTTTTTTTAGAAAATTCTTCTCTTTAGCGTAGAAATTCTGGAAAATTAAATTATTTGGTTGAGAATTAAACTATTTTAATTTATAAAAAAATACTTTTTTTGTTGAAAATTAACTCATTTATTGAAAATTAATATTTTTTGGTTAAAAATTTAGTTGTTTTGTAGAGAATTCGTCTTTTTGTTTTGAAAACTCATCTGTTTTGGTTAAAAATTCATCTTTTTTTTGTCAAAAATGAAACTATTTGGTTCAAAATTATCTTTTTGGTTGAAAAATCATATTTCGAGTTTAAAAATTCAACCGTTTTCTAGAGTATTTGCTTTTTTAGTTTGAAAACTCATGAATTAAGTTGGAATTTGTTTTATCTCTTGATTGAATAATATTTCTTGGTGGAAAATTTGTGAATTTCAATAGAAATTCAAATTCAAATTTTCAATAAAAAATTTTTCTTTTTGTTTGAAAATACAACTGTTTTGTTAAAAATTAATCTGTTTTGTTCAAAAATTCATCTTTTTTTTTAATTATCCTTTTTCGTTAAATTAAACTCTTTAATTTAAAATAAAAATATTCTTGGTTGAAATATCAACTATGGCATTTTTTGTTGAGAATTCAACATTTTCATTGAATTCGACTGTTTTTTATTCAAAATAAAAATATTTCCTTGGTTAAAATATCAACTATTATATTTTTCGTTTGAAAAAAATCTTCTTTTATTTCAAAATTCAACTATTTCGTTGAACTTCTTTTTTAAATATTTATAATTTGAGTAGCAAATTTAATTATTTTGTTACAAAATTTTATTATTTTTTCGTTAAATTAACTTTTTTTGTAAATGATTTGTCTCTTTGAATTAAAAATTTATCTTTTTGGATTGAAATTCAATCCAACAAGTTTTTCAATCCATAATTATATAATTATATAATTTAATCATAAATCTTCAACTAAAAAAATTATTTTATAATTAAGAAGATAATTCTTACCACAAATAAAATACTTAAATTTTCAGTTAATAAAATAAATTTCCAACCAAAAAAGAAACAAATTTTCCACAAAATAGTTTAATTTCCTACCACAGAAATTAAATTTTTTAAGCCAAAAGATGAATTTTCAAGTAATAAGAGTAGTACTCGTCTGCCAAAAGACGGATTTTCAACAAATATTTTTAATTTTCTAAAAACGGATAAATTTTCGACTAATAATAGAATAATTAAATTTTCAGTGAAAAACTTAATTTCCAATAAACTTAAAGTTAATTTTCAATAAAATATTCTAATTTTCAATCGAGAAGATTAAGTTTCTATCAAAAAAGATCAATATTCGCGAAAAGAAATAGAATACTTAAATTTTCAGTTAAAAAAAATAAGTCTAAATAAAAAACAACTAATTTTTAAACAAAAAGATCAATTTTTAAATAATAAGATGAATTTTCTACCAAAATAGACGAATTTTTAACAAATTATATGAATTTTTAACCAAATATTTGAAATTTTAAAGCTATTTTCAACCAAAAAGAGGAATTAGTCACCAAGAAGCTTAAATATTCTCCCACAAATTCAAATTTTCAATAAAATACAGAAATTTTAAACCAAATATTTGAATTTTTTGAACCAAATATGGACGAGTTAAATTTTCAGTTAAAACGATTAAGTTTCAAAAAAAAAATTAAATTTTGAACAAAAAAAAGGTCAACTAGAAGAATGAATTCTCAATGAAAAACGTGATTTCTAATCATTCAACCAAAACGGATTTTAATTTCCAGCCAAACAGTTGCGATTTTTAACCATAATAATAAAATTAACTTCAGATTTAGTTTTTCGAAAATTCCCTAACTTTATCAGGTTATCCCCCAAATGCCCTGATTAAATTTTGAAAATTGGACAATTTTATAAGAAAAAATTTTTAATTGTATTATTTCTAATTTAAGGCTTGAAAATGGTACGATTTTATTTTAAATATAAGAATTGCCAATTTCAATGATTTGAGGTGATACGAAAGTTACGAAAATTGAAAAAGTTCAAAACGTTAAAAAGGAAATCATTTCCAAATACAATTTTCAAAATACGATCATTTAAAATTCAAAGAAACTATAATTGTACTATTTGAAATTAAAAGCAATCTAAATTTAAAAATTTCAGATTACAGTTTTTTCTCAATTGACAATTTTGTTAAAAGCGTTTAAAATTGAACAACCTTATTTTAAATTGAAAAATCTCGAATCTGAATAAATTAATATTAAAATTTCAAAAATATGACAAGTTTAAAATTTTAAAAATGAAATATTTTCAGATTAGAATTTTGAAAATAAAAATTCAACTATTTTTAAAGTTTTTCTTCTTGATTTTAAAATGCACCTGATTTAGCAGAAATTACATCTTCAAATGATAAAAATGCAACTGTTTGGTTGGAAATTAAACTATAATACAATTTTCTTGAAAAATTAAATATTTCGTAGAACATTTACTTTTTGTTTAAAATTCATATTTTGATCGTGAAATATCGAATAAAATCTTTTTCAACATAAAATTCAACTATTTTTCTTAATTTATGTTTTCTATTGGAAATTTTTTCTGTTACAGAAGAAATTTCATTATTTAAAAAAATGAAAATGCAAGTTTTTTGTTAAAAATCATTTTTCCTTCCTTATAATTCATTTTGTAACCGAACATGTGACTTTCCACTTTTTTAATATTGATATTTTTTAGTTAAAATTCTCCTTTTCTGTTAAAAAAATAATTTTTTCGTTTGAAATTTCATTTTTGTTGGGTAAAAATGCATCAGTTTCGGGGAAAATGAATTTTTTACTGAAAAGTCATATTTTTGGTTTGCAAATTCAATTTTTGTCAAGAAAATTTGTCTTCTGATTTGAAGGTTCAATAATTTAAGTAAACTTTTGTTTAAGGTTGGGGTGAAAAATCTTCATTTGTTGGAAATTATTATTTTTTTTGTTTTAAGGTTTTTTTTCTTTTGCTGTATAAATTGTATTCTTTTTTTAATAAAATATAAACTATGAGACTTTTTCGTGGGAATATTTTTTTTCGGTTGAATATTCAACTATTTTGTTAAAAACTCAATTATTTTGGTGAAAATTCCAAGATTTTGTTTGAAAGCTATATATTTTATAGTAGAAAAGACATTTTTTTATAATTTAATAAATTTGAAAATTTTAAATGTTCGTATATGAAATACTATTTTATTCCGTTTATAAAATATTTCATGTTAAGAATATCAGAAGATTAAATAGCTGGTATATGAATATTAATGATTTGAAATGAAAAATTTGTCAAGGGAAAATAAGAGAATTCTGAAAACGCGTCCAAGTTTTCCGGAAGTGGAATCTCCTTACTCTACTTCGTGTTGAAAACTAAAAGTCAAAAATTTTTTGTAACCCAAGTATAAAATGATTAAAAATATACATTTTTAGTAAAAAGTAGTGAACAACAAAACGTTTTTGAAGTATTTAAAATGACGGACAATAAATATTCAATCAGCGGATTGAAACAAAAGCGAAGCTATGGCTAAGTCATAGAGTATGTAAAAAGTAAATAGTAGCACAACCTTTAATGAAAAGGATAGACATAAAAAAGCGCAGTGCCTCTAGTGAGCGCGCCAAAAAGCTTGAAAATTCAAAACGGAAAAAGGAAAGTTATTAATTTAAAACGGATTGGCAACAATTTTTAAAATGGCATCCTTCAGATTGTAAGATAACACAAATCCAAAAATGTTTTTTTATAAAAATTGATTCCAGAAATTTCAGTTTATAAGAGATATTTTCTCTCGCTGGTATTTCATTATTATTGTGATTAAAATCTTGAATTCTGCCATTCTCAAAACAGTAAAATGCAAAAGAGGTTATTATGTTTTTAAAAAAAGTCAAAATGATGTCAGAGCTTGCAAAGAAACTCTTAGTAACCCCTTGTGTAAAAGAACGAAGGTTAGCATAAATTCAGGACATTTTGAAGTTCTTGATTAAGTTCTCTTAAATAAATTATTCTCATTGGATAATTTTATGACATGGAATAGAAATA
>NC_046658.1:158415920-158424878 GCF_010883055.1 Belonocnema kinseyi | reverse complement strand
AAAGTAAAGTAAAGTAAAGTAAAGTAAAGTAAAGTAAAGTAAAGTAAAGTAAAGTAAAGTAAAGTAAAGTAAAGTAAAGTAAAGTAAAGTAAAGTAAAATAATAAAATAAAATAAAATAAAATAAAAAAATGGGCGTGTTATCCTGAAATAAAAGTGGGTCACATGTGTAAACTGTTTCGTAGGACAAGGGGGTTATTACCGTGATCGAGATAGGATCACCGACGCCTTCGAGTCAGTCCACTTGGTGAATGCGGCCTAAGCCCCTAAGGTTGACGCATCGATGGATAATGCATAGCGCGATTCGTCCAGTCACTAAGATAATTGCTATGAGGCACGCTCTCAAAATTCTTGGTACTTCTTGAAATTCACTATCGAGATTGCTAGTCCAGTCCATTTTTATATTACTTTTTTGCGACCTTTTCTGACATTCTCTCACGACAGACAGTCCAAGACTTTCCGTTTTCTTTCAAATATGGTCACCAAACCATTTTAGAACAAACAATTTCAAATAATTGGAAATGATTGTAAATTATTGTAGCCAATTCTAAATAAGTATAATGGTATTCAATGACCTTGATCGTTATTGCAGTTTTCATTCCATGAGCAATGATACTTTGTAATTCTTTTGTTTTGAGAGTGGTTTCCATCACAACGTTTCAATAATAAATTTGTAAGTTGGTTCAGCTGATCAATTTGAGAACAATTCTGTCAATATAGGTACTAGTTGTCCATATCAATATGTACAATAGTTTATTGGAGATATAATTATAGATTCATTTTCTGCACAAAAAAAACCTTCAACAATACAGTTCATTTTCAATGAAATATTTTAATTCTTAATCTAAAAAGATGAAATTTTAATAAACAATAAGAAAGGTAAATTTTCATTTAAAAAATTAATTTTCAATTAAAAACCGAATCTTCGACACAACAATTGAATTTTATAAAAAAATGTTAAATTTTGAAGCCAAAAAGACGAATTTTCTACAAACCAGTATTGAATCTTTAACAAAAGATGAGTTCATTTTTAATGAAGTACGCGCGACTTGCAAGTTTGGGCGCGCCTAGGGCGCGCGACTGTTGGTTCTAGCGCTTTGCGCTCGATGATGTATTTACCTCGCGTTACGTGCTCGGTCTTTATATTTTCGCACATTCTTGTGCAAATATTTTAAAATCAAGACTCAAAAAATCCACCAGTGTAATTTTGTGATCGTGAATTCTCTTTTGTTAAAAGAGCTTAGCTCGAGATTTTGAGCGCACTTACGGGGCGCGACTGATGGCTATCACACTCCGCGCTCGGTCTTCGCATTACTGCCGCATTCGTGCACAGACCTTTTAAAATCAAAGGTCAGCGGACCTACAACTGTAGTTTTGTGAATGTGAACTCTCTTTTGTTAAAGCTCTTTCGGCTTTAATCAACACATTTTCATCACGTATCGCGTGCTTCACACTCGATTCTGTCCAAAATGTAAACTTTTTTACACTCAACTTTTGAATGTTGTTTTTTACGACTAAGGCAAAAACTACGTGTCCTATCAAAAATTATAGCTCTTTTTTCGATAAACAAGTTTTGTCTCATTTTTTTCGTAGCTTGTATTGCTAGTGCCAAATTTTTTTATTTTTTCATTTTTAATGTTGTTTTCTACGACTAAAAACAAAACCTAGGGGTCCTATGGAAGAGTGATTCATGATAAATTTTTTGGTCTTTTCAGGGCGCGCAATTTTAGCTTATTCATTTTTTTCGTATTTTGCATAAATTCACCAAAAAATGGAATTTTCGGATTTTTCATTATTTTTTTTAGGCTCAAGTTTGGAATTTTCAACTTTTCGACCAAATTAAAAAAGTTGTTATGATAATCTTGTAGGTCTTTTAATAATCAACGTTTTTCTTTTCTTGACTTTTTTTCATATCATGCGTTGTTTGGCTAAAAATCTTCATTTTAGTTTGTTTTTTTGGATTTTGAAAATGTTCTAACTCTGATAATTTTCTTTTTATAAAAAAAAGTGATGAGGATAAATTGTTAAAGTTTTTGAGTACTATTAATAACCGTAGATAGAATTTTTAAATCTAGAAAAAATGTGGTTTCAAAAATTTTGAAAATGCGCTCAGTTTTTTAATTTTGATCCAAAATAGCTGGTTTACGAACTTGTTCTTTCTTTTTAGGTCTCAAAAAAGTGTGCCAAAGTAGAATCCATTCTGATAAATTTTTCGAAAGTTATCGTGTCTACAGAATACAGACTACAGACTACAGACAGACAGACAAAATCGTTTTTTTTTATTCAGTGGGTCTCAAAACGGTAAGATTTGATGGAATCCGACAAAGTGAAATTTTACATGAAACCAATACATTCTCATTAGGATAAGAATGTAATAAATAAAGCAAGTAAGTTTTCATTATTAAAAAATTTAATTTTTAATGAAACAAACCATTTTATAAACAATTGTTCAACGTTCAAGCCATTAAGGCGATGTTTCTATAAAACAGTTGAATTTTCTAAAAAATTGAAACATTTGAGTTTTTATTCAGAAAAAGATTAAATTTAAGCAAACAATAAAGCAGGTAAATTTTGATTTATTAAAAAAAATTCAATGAAAAACCGAATTTTCTACACAACAATTGAATTTTCTAAAGAAATGTTGCATTTTCAAGCAAACAAGATAAATTTTCTACAAAATAGTTGAATCTTCAACAATAGACTTCATTTTCAATGAAACATCTGAATTTTTAATCTGAAAAAGATATAATTTAAGCAAACAATAAAACAGATAAATATTCATTTAAAAAAAAATTAATTTTCAATAAAAATCGAATTTTCAGTTTAAGAAATTAATTCTCCATGAAGTAGATCTATTTTTACCAAGAATTTGAATTTTCCACCAACAAGTTTCTTGTTCTACAAGAAGATGAATTTTCAACAAAATACGACAATTTCTTACATCATTTGTGAATTTCGAACAGAAAAAAAATTGCTATCTAAAAAACAGTTTAAGTTCCACCCCGAAAATATGAATTTTTAACAGAAGAGATCCTTTTCAATGAAACGCTTGAGTTTTCAACCAAATAGTTTAATTCTTACTCAAAAAATAAACTTTAAAGTAAACAAAAAAAAAATAATTTTCAACAAATTACACCAAACTCTCGCTTTCAGTCTAGTGTCGGGGGTTCCCTTCAAATGGCCTTGGAATGATTTCGAAGAGATAGAAACGTAAACAGTGAGGGCCGCCTGACTCGTTTCCATTTGGAAACCGCATGAGTTAGCAGTTCTAGGAAGGCCGAAAGCGGGGTGACTGAAAGCAAGAGTTTGGTGTAGTTCAATTTTTGAAAAAAGGGATAAATTTTTAACTAAATTAATCAATTCTTAACCAAGAAAATTATCTTTCCACTAAAAAATTAATTAATTGCAACTTCTGCCGGTTTTTCAAAAACTGAGTTTGCTCATTTCCATTTTTATTTATACGATTTAAACGTTACACATACGGTCTACACATCAGCCTAACGGCCTTATGGGAGTTCAAATACTGTAAAATAGTTGAATGAAAAAATGTAATTTTTGATTTTCCATTATTTTTTTATGTTGTGAAAATTGCAATTTTAGATTTTTCAAGAAAATTTTAAAAGTTGTTATGATAATCTTGTAGGGCATTTAAAAAGCAACATTTTTCTTGTCTTGACTGTTTTTCATATCGTGCATTATTTGGTCTAAAATGTGCATTTTCGTGTTTTTGGAATTTTGTAAATGCTATAACTCTGGTAAATTTTGCTTTTACAAAAAAAAGTAATCAAAAAAAATTGTTTGCCTTTTCGAATACTATAAATATCTGTACATAAAAATTTTTGAATTTTAAAAAAAGTGGTCTCAAAAATATTAAAAAATTTTCTCGCTTTTTGAATTTTTATCCAAAATGGCTGGCTAACAAACTTGACCTTTAGTTTAAGACGCTAAAAGAGAATACCAAAAGTCAATTCTTTCAAAAGTTATCGTGCTAAAAAACTGAAAATCTACAGACACACATACACAGACAGACACATTCGTAAAACCCTGTTTTTTGGCAGTCGAATTGTCCACGAGAAAGGATGAATTTTTGATCAAATTGTTAAACTTTTAAGAAAATAATTAATTTTTTAATCAAATAATTAATTTTTTTACAAAAAAAAGTCATGATCGAAAATAAAATTAGCAGAATTTTCAACAAAAAATGATGAACTTCAAACCAAAAATAGTTGATTTTTCATATTAGTTTTTATTAATTAAATTCTATTCGATCATATAAACATTAAAGTTCATTTTTAATACATTTAAAATATTAGTTTATAAAACATTTTTCCTAAAAAATAAAATTATTCTCCTACTTCTATCCCCTACTTCCTCTACATTCCCCTATTTCCCCTCTCCAACCCAAATTCTCTCCACACATTTCATCTTTGGCTTTCCCTTCCTTCTCTAATTTCTTTGTTACCTAGTTCCCCCCTATTCATTTCCCATCACTTCCCCTATTTCGGGTCCCCTCACTTCCCTAAATTGTGAATTGCGTGATGTGTGAGTTGTATGAGTTGTGAATGGCATGAGTTTTGAGTTGCATGAGCTGTGAGCTGCATGTCTCATCATTCGTGAGCTGTAAGTTGCATGAGTTGTGAGTCACATGAGTTGTGAGTTGTATGAGCTTTGAATCTTAGGAATTCTAACTTGCATAAGTTATGAGTGGCATGAGTTTTGAGTACCTTAAGTCATGAGTAGAATAAGTCATGAGATCATGAGTTCTCAGTTGCATGAGTTGTAAGTTGCATGGGTTTTGAGTTTCATGAGTCGTGATTTGCATGAGTTGTGAGTCGTGGGAAATATAAGTTGCATGAGTTCAAAGTTGCTTGAATTGTAAGTTGCATGAGTTGCTAATTACATGCGTTATGAGTCGCAATAGTCGTTAATCCTATGAGTTCTAGGTTGCATGAGTTGCGAGTTGCAAGAGTTATGAGTCACATTGGTTGTTAGCCGCATGAGTTCTAAATGGCATGAGTTGTGAGTTGCACGAGTTATAAGTTGTACGAGTTATGAGTTGCAAGTGTTGTAAGTTACATGAGTTGTCAGTTGCATTAGTTGTAAGAGACAGTAGCTGCGACTTGCATGAGTTGTGAGTTGAGAGAGGTTCGAGTTGAATTAGTTGTTTTATGCATGAGTTGTGAGTTTTATAAGTTGTAAGTTACATGAGTTTTGAGTTTCATGAGTTGTGAGTCGCAAGAACTATAAGTTGCATGAGTTGCGATTTGCGTGAGTTATGGGTCACATAAATTGTTAGATGCACGAGTTGCATAATTTCTAAGTTGCATGAGTTATGGGTCGCATTGGTTGTTAGTCGCATGAGTTCAAAGTTGCTTGAGTTGTAAGTTGCATGAGTTGTTATTTACATGCGTTATGAGTCGCAATAGTCTTTAATCCTATGAGTTCTAGGTTGCATGAGTTGCGAGTTGCAAGAGTTATGAGTCACATTGGTTGTTAGCCGCATGAGTTCTAAATGGCATGAGTTGTGAGTTGCACGAGTTATAAGTTGTACGAGTTATGAGTTGCAAGTGTTGTAAGTTACATGAGTTGTCAGTTGCATTAGTTGTAAGAGACAGTAGCTGCGACTTGCATGAGTTGTGAGTTGAGAGAGGTGCGAGTTGAGTTAGTTAGTGTTAGTGTTATGAGTCGTATCAGCTGTTAGTCGCATTAGTTCTAAGTTGCATGAGTTGTTAGTTGCGTTAATTGAGAGTGGCATGAGTTGCGAGTTGCATGAGTTGTGAGTTGCAAGAGTTGTGAATTTGCATGAGTTGTGATTTCGGAGCCTATTTAAATCTTTTAATTCTAATATTGAATACTATTATTATAAAGTAAAAGGTACTTTTATTCTTTTTTTTTTTTTTATAATATTAAATATGGAGATTGATGCTATCGTAAAGTGCCGTCAATAAAAACGTCTTAGTTTACTTTATTTCGTCAAGATAAGGTCTATCATGGGCACAAATCATAATTGCTGGTGCACAGGTAATCTGGGAAGCGGTGCAACTGCGAATCACGATGATGGCTTGAGGCAGATTTTTTTTCGTCGATATCCCATGAGATCCACCTGCAGTCTTTAACGTAATCTATGATCGGCTATGATATACTATAATACTCGTGTAAGAAGTGATCAGATGGCAGGACAATTTTCATAAGATACTGGTAGCTAGCTCCCTGACTCTCCAGGAAATTGAGGAATTTAGTCCTTGGAAAAATTATTACTCTCATTATAATAAGCTTTTAACAAAATATAGTGTACAGAATTTACCGCAATATTCCCAACAATTTTTCAGGTAAAAATTCCTGTTTTGCGTAGGAAAATTTATTTTCCCATAAAATAGAAATATTTCCATTATGTATGGTAATTTCCTCTATTATTTAAGGAGCAAAGAAACCTCATGACTTTTCGGGAATTTTATCACTTCCTGATTAATTTTGTCAGTGTCAAATAACCTGGAATAGAATAGGTCATTTTTCTTCAAACGTTGGTAGTTTTTCTTCCATGTTTAAAAAATGTTTTTCCAATATTTTGGAAATTTTCTAAAAACAAAAATAATTGTAATTCATCTTTTTCTTTGAAAATGTACTCTTTTGTTGAAAATTCCTCTTTTTCGTTTAAAAATTCAAACGTTTGTTGTTTTTTTTTTATTTTTTAAAGGAAAATTTACATAATTTGTTGTAATGCTAAGAACTTATTCTTTTATGTTTTATGAACTTAATAACATAATAATACCCGTATGTATGAAAAAAGTAATATTCAAGCGTGTATTCAATATTTTCAACTTGCATAGTTTTTATTATTTAATCGCATAACCTCGCATAATGATTCTTTTTTATATTGAAATTAAAACCCAATGTGAAAAATATTTCTTTGCTTTACATGATTGACCCGGTAAATTTATAAAAATTATAGAAATGATGCCAAAATAAACCCAAAATATTTCAGGAGTTTTTCCGAAGTCTTTTTCAAAAAAATTCTTAAAATAACTAAAAAAATACAAAAGTGATTAGATAATTTACCAAAATCTTTATGCCATTTTCTCGGAACTACTTTCGGGAGAATGCCCTGAACACTTAAAAATTGACCGAAATCGTCATGGATTTTTCCTATATTTATTTTAGTGAAAATTCTAAAAATTTTTGGGAAATTCAACAACGATTTTGGTAAAGTTTCAAGTATTTAGGGAATTTTTCCGAAAATAATTCCAGTAAAACTCCATAATGACTCAATAAGTTTTCAAATGTTTGAGGAATTTTCTTGAAAATAAATTTGAAAAAATTTCTTAACTATTTTGATTTTATTTCATCATCTTTCCTCTGATTTTGATGAAATTACCGGGAAGTTATTTTATTTATATTGAAATCCCAAAGTAATCAATATCATGAAATATTCCAAACTTGTTGAAAAATCATCTTTTTTGCTCGAAAATTCAGTAATTTACTTTATTTGTTGACTGAACAATTTTCTTGGGTTGAAAAATAAATAATTTTGTTAAACATTTGTCAATTTTGTTTGAAAATTCATCTCTCTTTACAGAAATTTGTGGTTGTACCTTTATCTTTTTTAGTTGGAAATTTAACTATTTGGTTGATAATTCATGTATTAAAAAATAACCAAAGATATATTTCATTTTAATATATTTAGGTAATATTTAAGATATTTAAAATTAATAAAATAAATTAAAACTTTTTTGCAAATTTTTTTATTTCCATAAAATATTAGACATTTTTTTAAATACCGTAAAATATTTTTAATCTTTTGAAATTCTTTAGAACCTTTCACAGCTCTTGAAAAATTCTTGGATTTTAAAAAAATACCGTCAAATTTTTATGTTCCTTCAGAATCTTCTGAAATTCCTAGGAAATTTCTAAAGTTCTTGAAAATTCTTTAGGACTTTTAAAAGTACCCTAAAGTCTTTAAAATTCGTCGAAAACACTTACAATTTTTTTAATCAATTGAAAATTCCTTGGAATGTTTTTAAATTGTATAAGATAAATAACATTCTTTAAAAGAAATGATATAAAAAATAAATCAATCAATTTTGTGAATTTCATTAAAATATAAAATCCCGTGGAATCTTTTTAAATATTGTAAAACCTTATAGATCATTTAATACCGTTCCATATTCTTGGGAATTGAAAAAAATCTTTCTAGCCACTTAAAAATACCTTGGATTTTTTTGAAATTATTAATATTTAATTTTTTATTTTCATTACCAATGAAATTCGTTGGAATTTTCAAAAATACCGTAAAGTCTTCAAAATTCTGCGGAATCCTTTCAAATTATTAAAATCAATTCTAAATTTCTTAAAATGTTTTTAAATACTTTAAGATCTTTAAAATTCTTGAAAATATTGAAAAATTTGTAAAAAAATTTATATAAATAATAAATAAATACTTTCAAATCCCTTTATATATAAAATAGCGTCGAATCTTTTTAAATATCGTAAAACCTTATAGATCTTATAAAATCGTCCCATATCCCTTGGGAACCCTCGGAAGGGTCGCAGTGCGCGAGTACTCAGGCGAGTATATTTGCAATATTATGCATTCCCATTGGAAATTTTTCGGCATCCCTGACCGTTTACGTTTCGAGGGTACTGATTTAGTAACAAGGCCAGTGAGAGGAAATCTCTCTCTTAAATATTTTAAAAATTCGTGAAAATTCTGTAGAAATTAAAAAAAAATATATCCGAAAATCTTTAAATTCCCTTTAAATTACTAAAATCGTCTAAAAATTCTTTGAAATATTTTAAAACACCTTTATATTTTTCAAACCTTTTAAATTCCCACTAAATTATTGAAATCAGTTAAAAATTCATTGGAATATTTAAAAAATCTTCACAATCCTTTGGAATTACTTCAAATTATTAAAAACTGAAATTTTAAATCCTTCAAAATATTTTGAAATCCCTTGAAATTA
>NC_046658.1:158413927-158415820 GCF_010883055.1 Belonocnema kinseyi | reverse complement strand
TGGAATATTTAAAAAATCTTCACAATCCTTTGGAATTACTTCAAATTATTAAAAACTGAAATTTTAAATCCTTCAAAATATTTTGAAATCCCTTGAAATTATTTGAAGCTTTGAAAATTCCTTGGCATTTTCTTAAATACCGTAAATTTTTGTTTGAAAACCCTTGAAATTATTTAAATTAAATAAAAAATCCTTGAAATATTTGTAAATTCTGTAAAATATTTCAAATCTATTGAAATCATTTAAAATTTCTTGCAAATGTCAAACTCTTGAAAATTCTTTGGAATTTTGAAGAATTACCAAAATATTTCAAATCCTTTGAAGTCCCATTGAATTACTGAAAGCAATTAAAAATTACTTTGAAGTTTTATAAATACCCTCAAACATTTCAAATCCATTGAAAATCCTTTAAACATTGTAAAGTTCTTAGAAATTCGTTGTAATTTGAAAATAATACGCTCAAATTAATTTATTTCTTTGAAATCAATTGAAATGATTGAAATCTTAACTTCTCGTGGAATTTTTTTAAATACCCTAACACCTTATAGATCTTGTAAAATCGTTCCATATCCTTCGAAATTTGTTTAAAATGATTTAAACACTTAAAAATACGCTTAAAGTCCCAAACAATAACCGTTTCTAATTATAATGCACAATAGTACGCAATATATTCGACTGAGTACTCGCGCATCTCGCCCTTCCGAGGCGAGAGTCACATCCATCTCTTGCCCTTCCGCTGAGAAACGGCGTGAGCCAGCTGTTCTAGGAAATACAAAACCAGCGGCTTCTATGTGACCTGGAGTGTATCTTGGCATTTTTTTAAACACTAATATTTCATTCGCATTTCTAATACAAATATGAAATATTTCAAGAATCCTTGAACCCCATTAATGGTTTAAAAGTTGGAAATTAAAAAAAATATCCTAAAATTTTTCCAATCCTTTTGGAATTACTTCGAATTTTCCAAATCTAAAAATTTTAATTGTTTAAATTCTTTTACAATCGCTTGAATTTTTTTTAACTTTCGAATGTATCTTGGGATTTTTAAAAACCCTAATAAAATCTTGCAAATCCTTTTGGAATTACTTCAAATTATTAAAATATTCAACTTTAAATGCTTTTATTTCTTTAAAAATTTGTTGGAGTTTTCTTAAACTATTGATTAAAATATAAAATTTTAAATCGTAAAAAATCATGTTTAAACTTTTAAAATTTTTTGGTATCCCATGGAATTTTGTAAAGCTTTTGAAAATTCCTTTAAATTTTTAAAAAACACCCTAAAATCTCTAAACTCTTTTCAAATCACTTTAAATGATTGAAATATAAAATTCGGAATCCTTTAAAATCTTTTGAAATACCTTGGAATTTTTTTAAGCTCTTAAAAATTCTTCGCATTTTTTTTTAATTTCGTAAAATATTTTACATCTATTAAAATTTTTAAAAATTCTTGAAACTTTAAAAAACTCTTGAAAATCCCTTTGAGTATTTTAAATGCCCTAAAGTTTTTCAAACCCTTTGAAATCCCATTGAATTACTGAAACCAATAAAAATTACTTTGAATATTTAAAAAATTCCCTCAAATATTTAAAATCCTTTGAAATCCTTTTAAACATTTTAAAGCTTTTGGAAATTTCTGAAATTTAAAAAAAAACCCTGAAATTGTTTTATTCTTTTGAAATTAATACAAATGATTGAAATCTTAAATTTCAAATTATTTTAAATTTTTCAAACGCATTTAGAATTTTTTAAAGCTCATAAAAATTGCTTGAAATATTTTGAAATATTCTAAGATCTTTAAAAATTTTTGAAGTATTCAAGATTAATTAACATAACTGATATAAATAATAAATGTATCAATTCTTTGAAATCCATTAAAATATAAAATCCCGTGGA
>NC_046658.1:158393052-158413827 GCF_010883055.1 Belonocnema kinseyi | reverse complement strand
CTTTAAAAATTTTTGAAGTATTCAAGATTAATTAACATAACTGATATAAATAATAAATGTATCAATTCTTTGAAATCCATTAAAATATAAAATCCCGTGGAATTTTTGAAAATATCTTAAAACCTTATACATCGTATAAAATCGTTCCATATCTTTGGAAATTACAATGCATAATATTGTGCAATTTTCTCGAATGAGTACTTGCGCACTACGGCTCTTTAAAATACTAATATTTTATTTTCATTACTTCAATTTATTAAAATATAAAGTTTTAAATGCTTGGCACTCTTTTTAACGTTGTTTGGATTTTCTTAGACTATTGAAAATTCCTTGCAATTTTTAAAAATACCCTAAAATCTTCAGAAGCCTTTGGAATCACTTCAAAGAAGTGAAATATAGAATGTTAAATAATAAAAAATTACTTTAAAACTTAAAAAATTTTTTGGAATTTTTTAAAAATACTCTTAAATCTTTAAGATTCTTTAGAATCACTTCAAATTGTTAAAATCAATTCAAAATTTCATGCCATTTTTTTTTAATTCCATAAAATATTTCAAAATCCTTCAAAATTTCCAGCTCTTGAAAATATCTTGGGAATCTTTTTTAATTTCCAATATATTTTATACACTTTAAAATCTCATCGAATTATTGAAAACAATTAAAAAATTACTTGGAATATTTAAAAAATTTTAATTTAAAAATTTTGTAATTCTTTGAAATCAATAATTAAGAAAAAAACAAAACGATTTGTACCTAATTTATGCACGGTCCCAAAGTCCCTGAAGTAAAAATTCTTCCGATCGGACGGTTTCTCCAGTTTTCTCCACCCTATCCATCAAAAAAGAAAGAAAGAAAGAAACAATTTTTTTGATATCTGGTGGAAATCTAGAAAGCTGTCTCTGCTAACGAGGGAAATAGTTCTGGAATAGGACGCAAATCGTGCGTGCCGACTGCCGTGGATTTCCACAATCCACACAGAACAGACTCGCTCTGGCAGTCTGGTTCCAGACGTCCGTCGACGACAACCGCGAAGCGGAGAATGCGCTGCGCTAACACTGGGGGATTAGCCATTAACCGTGAAGTGGAGTGACAGTCTGACGGCGTCCCAAGCCGGGAGCAGACATGCGGACACGCGCGCTCTCTCTCCACCGGGAATTTATTCGATTTCGAATTTGAATTTGTGACTTGGCTTGTATTGACAAGCCACTGCTTCCGCGAAATCAAAAATCAGTGCTAAATCGCGATGAGGATTTACGACCAAAAACCAATCAGTGCAGTGTTCTCTCTTTTTTTCTGGAATTACGGAGGGAATTACTCCTGTGAGTGCCACAATTGGATTTTAATGAAACTTTCTGTTTTGAGTGTCAACAGGTCATTTTATTTTATGGCAATTTGTGTTTCATGAATTTAAGTTTAGTTCAAAAGTTCGAACGAGTGTTATGTTGAAGTGTGGCCGCAGTTCAGGAAAAAGTCAGGGATTTTCAACTGAAAAATTGCAAAAGTAACTTTCTTTTAATGAAAATGTCATTTTAGTCACTTTTATTTCAATAAACCTTTTTCTGATCTTTCTTCTTGAATTATTTTGACACATGTGAGACATTTTATTTGTATATTTCAATAATTTTAAGTGATTTTAGAGGATCGAGTTTTAAAACAATCCAAGGAATATCAAAAGATTTTAAAGGATTTGACATTAGATATTTCAATAACTTCAAGTGATTTAAAGGAATTTCATAGATTTTAGACCATTCTTAAAAATCCCAAGGAATTTTCAGGAGTTCAAAAAAATTCCATGTTAAAGGATTTCATAGTTTAGGATATTATTAAAAATTGGATGGAATTTTCTAGAGTTTACACAAATTCCAAGGGATTTCAAATTTGATATTTCAATAATTTGAAGTGATTTTAAAGAATTTTATAGACTTTAGGGTATGCTTAAAAAATCCAAGGCATCTTCTAAAGTTCAAAAAAGTTTTGAAGTGATTTCAATAGATTTTAAATGATTGAAACTTTTAGATATTAATAATTTAAAGTGATTCCTTAAAGTTCGAAAGATTTTAGGGTATTTTTTTAATTCCAAGGAATTTTCAAGAGTTGTACCAAATTGCAAGGGTTTTTAAAGGATTCATAATTATAGATTTCAATTATTTGAAGTGATTTCGCAAGAATTGAAAGATTTTAGGGTATTTTTTTATTCTATGGAATTTTCAAGAACTTTAATAAAATACCAAGGAATTTTAACATCTATTGAAGATTGTAGCGTATTCTTAAAAATTCCAAAGAATTTCAAAAGATTTTAGAGGAACTGAAATTTGTGATTTCAATAGTTTGAAGTGATTGCTACAAATGTAAAAGGCTTTAGAATTTTTTTATTCCAAAGAATGTTTAATGTCATTTTAAAAAATATGAAATATTTAAGGGTATTTTAAAAGATTCCAAGGCATTTTCAAGAGCTTCAAAAGATTTTAAAGTATTTGAAATATTTTCTGGAATTTTAAAAAAATCCAAAAAATTTGTGATGAATTTCAATAATTTGAAAAAGTCTCAAAGAGTTTTAAAGATTCATAATAAATTTGATAAATCAATCATTTGAATCGCTTGCAAAAGTATTTTAAGGGATTTGAAATATTTTATGGAATTTGAAAAGAATAAAAGAAATTTTCAATCAATTTCAATAATTTGAAGGAATCTCAAATAATTTTAAAGATTTTATGGTATTTTTAAAAATTCCAAGAAGTTTTCAAAAACTTTAAAATGTTAAAATGAATTTCGAAGGATTTTAAATATATAATGATTCTTTCAAAATATTCCAAGGAATTTTACATTGATTTCAGTAATTGAATGGGCTTTCAAGGTTTAAAATATCTTAGGGTATTTAAAATAAATTTCAATATTTTAAAGTGTTTCCAAAAGATTTTTAAGATTTAGAGGCACTTTAAAAAATCCAAGTATTTTAGGGAGCTCTAAAAGTTTTCAAAGGATTTCAAAAGATTTTTAGAAGGTTCCAAAATTTTGTCTATTAATGTCAGCAGTTGAATAAGATTTCAAAGGATTTAAAATATTTAAGGCGATTTAAACGATTGCCATGCATTTCCAGGTCTTTTAAAAGTTTCAAGGTGTTTCGAAAGATTTCAATAAATTTGAAATAATTTCCTGAATTAAAAAAATTTCCAGGAATTTTTAACTAATTTCAACTATTTAAATTCCAAGGTATTTTTATATGATCAGGTTTTACGATATTTTAAAGATTCCAAGGAATTTTATAAGATTGCTGAAAATTTGAACGAATGCAGGGGTTTTTAAATCATCAGATTTCAGGGAATTTTACCATATTTTAATTGATTTCAAAAAATATGTTCACATTAATTGAAGGATTTAAAAGATTTTCAAATAATTCAATCATTTGAAGGGATTTCAAAGAATTTGTAAAATTTTAGTATTGCTGAAAAAATTCTTAGGGATTTCAGAAGATTTGAAAGGATTTGAAATTCAAGATTTCAATAATTTGAAGTGATTCCAAAACATAAAAAAAATATGAGAACATTTTTCAAAATTCTAAGGAGCTTCCTCAAGAGCTTTAAAAAGTTTAAAGGGATTTCAGAGGATTAGAATTATTTTAGAGTCTTTTTAAAAGGTTCCAAGGAACTTTTAATTGAATTTATTAATTTAATGGAATGACAAAGGATTAAAAATATGTGTATTTATTTTAAAAGATTTCCGGGCATTTTCAAGATATACACGAAATTCCAAGGGATTTCAAAGAATTTTAAAAGATTCAAAATCTTATATTTCCATAATTTGAAGTGGTTTCAAAGAATTTTAAATATTTTAGGGTATTGTTAAAAATTCGAAGAAATTTGCAAGAGCTTAAAGAAATTCCAAAGGATTTCAAATTATAGGGTATTTTTAAACACTCGAAGGATTTTCAAGAGCTCAAAAAAATCTAAGGGATTTAAAAACACTTCAATAATTTAAAGTGATTCGAAATGCTTTATAAAATTTTAGATTATTTTTTTAAAGTCTAAGGCATTTTGAAGAAATTAAAAAAATTGTAAGGAATTTCCAAGGATTTGAATGATTTTACTGGACTTATATGGTTTAAATTATTCACTTGATTTTGAAATATTTGAATTCTTTCAAATTTGAACTCTTCTAAACTAATTCATTTTTACTTAATCCAATGGTTTTTTTAAATTTTTTGTAAATGATTCTGAAGAAATTTAAACTCATCTCGAATTAATAAGCATTTCATTACATTCTTAGTAATCGTCTTAAATTCAATTTGAAATATTTGAATTCACCTTGAATTGTTAATAATTTTATCTAATTTTTCTAATTTTCTTTGTATTCTCTTAAATTGACTCGATATCAACTCATGGTTGGTTGAAAATTGATATTTTACAATTAAAATGAGTCTTTTTTAGTTGAATCTGCAACTATTTCGTTGGTAATTTAACTTTCCGGTTAAAAATTCTAATAGATTGTCGAAACTTTATTTTCTTTCATGAAAATTCGTTTTTTGGTTGAAGATTCAAAATTTTGCATTAAAATTTATGTCTCATTAAAAAGTAATTGAAAAGTTTGTTGTTGAAAATACGTTTTTCCACTTTTTTTCTTTGCAGAGTTCCCTGTTAGATTGAAAATTTAAAAATCACTTGCAAAGAATCTGCGAAATTTCATTAGCGTTGGTATTTAAAAAGAATCTGCAAATCGGATAAAAATATAACCTATAGACCGATTTGTCCCACTGCGCGCGCGCGTCTTTTTAGTTGTTTGGTTCAGGCTTCAACTATTTTGTTGAAAATTTAGATAATTTGTTGAAAATGCGTGATTTTAGATACAAAATAATATTTTAATCTGGAAATTGAAATATTTTGTTGGAAATTCAACTGCTAGGTTGGAAATTAAATTTTTTTTATAAATTCAATTGCATTGTAGAATTTTTTTTTCATGAAACTTCAACAATTTTGAAGCCGTTTTTGGTTGTTAAAAATACCTTAATAAATTTTCTTCTTTACACTGTTCCGTGTAAAAACAAAAATTTGTAAATTACCTTCAAGAAGCTTCGCGGAATTTACCAGTTTTAATTTTTGAAAAAGAATGTACAAATCGGAGAATAAAATGTAACCTATAGACCGATTTGTCAAAAAAAAAAAAATCCAGAAATAATGTATTTTTGAAAATTAAAAAAAAAATTAGAGCCTTAACAAATTGTAAGGGATATCAAAAAAAAGTTTTTCAAAAAGTTTTTTCTTAAAAATTCTAAGAGATTTTGACAGATTCTAAAGGATTCAAAATTTTAGATATAATTAATTTAAAGTGATTCCAAAAGTGTTTAATAGATTTTAGATATCCTTGACATTTCAGGGTGTTTTAAAAATTTCAGGCAATTTTTAAGAGCTTCAGAAAATCCAAAGGGGTTTTTAAAAATTTTAGATTTCAGTCATTTGAAGTGATTCCAAATGATTTTTAAAGATTTTAGTCTATTTCTGAAAATTCTAAGGTGTTTTCAAGAGCTTAAAAAATTCAATGGCATTTTAAAAGAATTTAAAGGACTCAGAATTTTAGATTTCAATATTTTGAAATGATTCCAAAAGAAATTCAAATATTTCCAGTTGTTTTTTCAATTCCCAAGGGATTTCAAAAAATTTTGTAGGATTTAAAATGTTAGATTTTCATAATTTAACGTGATTCGAAAGGATTTAAAATACTTTAGAATATATTTTTAAAATCCAAGGAATTTTGAAATCAATAATTTAAAGGGATTTCAAAGAATTTTAAAGATATTACTATCCTTTTAAAAATTACAAGAAATTTTTAGAACTTTAAACAGTTCCAAGGAATTTCAAAAGATTGTAGAGGATTCAAAATGTTGGATTTCAATAATTTCAAAAATTGCAAAAGGATTCGAAAATTTTTGGGGCATTTTTTTCAGTTCCAAGGAACTTTAGGAGCTTTAAAAAATTCCAAGGGATTTCGAAAGATTTTAAAGGATATAATAATGGTATATTTAATCATTTGAAATGATTCTAAAGGTTTTTGAAGATTGTAGGGTATTTTCAAAAATTCCCAGGGATTTAAAAAGATTTTAAGGGATTCAAAATAATATATATAAATAATTTGAAGCGATTCCAAAAGAATTTTTAATATTTCAGGTGTTTTATTTTAAATCCCAAGGGATTTCAAAATTTTTTTCAGCATTACAAATTTTATATTTCAATCATTTGAATTGATTTGAAAAGATTTAAGAGATTTTAGAAATTTTTTTTTAAACAAGGAATTTTCCCTTGATTTCAATAATTTGAAGGCATTTCAAAGAATTCTAATGATATTAGTGTGTATTTAGAAATTACAAGAAATTTTGAAGAGCTTGAAATAGTTCCCAGGAATTTCAAAAAATTGCAAAGAATTTAAAATGTTTGATTTTATTAATTTGAAGTGGTTCCAAAGGATTTGATAGATTTTAAGGTATTTTTAAAAGTTCCAAGGAAATAATTTTAATAATAAAATTAATCATTTTAAGTGATTGCAAAAGGATTTGAAAAATTCTGATGCCTTTTTTAAGTTCCAAATTCGAAGGAATTTCAAAATATTTTAAAGGATTCAAAATTTGATATTTTAATCATTTAAAATCATTCTAAAGGATTTTGAAGAGTGTAGGGTATTCTTAAAAAACGCAAGAGGTTTAAACAGATTTGAACAGATTTCAAATTTTATATATAATTAATTTGAACTGATTCCAAAATAATTTTTAAGTTTTTATAATATTTTAAAATATCCCAATGAATTCCAAGATAATTTTAAGATCTTTAACAAATTTAAAAGGATTTAAAATTAAAAATTTCAATTATTTGAAATGATTCCAAATGAATTTGAAGAACTTAGGGTAATTTTAAAATTAATCAAGAATTTCCAAGAGCTCTAAAAAATTCCATAAAATTTAAAAAGGATTCAAAGGACTCTAAAATTTTAAATTCAAGAATTGAAAGTGATTCCAAAAGTATTTTAAATATTTCATTGTATTTTAATAAAATTCCAAGAAATTTTCAAGAGTTTAGAAAAATTTAAAGGGATTTCGAAAGATTTCAATAGATTTGAAACATTTAATGGAATTGAACAAATGTTCCGTGATTTTTAATTTGAATTGAATTAAAAATCACGTGACATTTATTTAATTCCATACATATATACAACAATACATTTTGAAAATCAAATTATTTTAAGCCAAATATGAAATTCGCGAAATTTGTTTAATTAAGAAATTAAGACTTTTTGAACGAAAGAGATAAGACGCGATTATTAAGATCATAATTATCTTAAATTTGATTGAAGATACTTTAATTACACCGGTAATGAGTGTGGTTGCCGACTTCTGTTGAGCCATGTGTGTGATCTTCAAAAAAAAAAAACTCGCTTGGTCAAGACTCAAGATTCAAGAATCAAGATCCAACCAATCGATAAAAATCGAAAGCCAAGTGATTGACACGATGAAAAAGTTTCACTGTACTGCGTGATTAGTGTTCATTGAAAAACACGTATGACACCTGACAACGACACACGCTCGTTCTTGAATCTTGAGTGATCGCTCTTGAGAAATCGATCTCCTTTCTCAAAGAATATCTCTCAGTTAGCTAGTCACTCTTCAATTTAAAGATTCTATATAAATTAAATAATTTTTATTATATCTATACATATTCATCACGTATCATTCTCATTTAATGCCTTTCGTCTATTGTCAGGGATGAGTGAGATCATAGTTGAAAAAAAATTTATAGTCAGTAAGAGGTTTTGAATGATGAATAAAGTGCTTTTTTTTTCTCATCACGGGAACTGAAGGATTAGGTGCCGCGAATAAATAATGATAAATTTTTTTCTAAAATTTTGAATCATGTAATCCCATTTTTTAGAGACCTTGAGTTTTGACCCCCCCCCCACCCCACCCCCTCCTTCCGGCTTTGTAAGAAAACAGAAAAATCGTTGATCTACCCTCCCACGTAAAAGACTACTTCATTTATGCACGATCCCTTAGAATGATTCGATTATTTAAGATGATTAATTTAATTTTTAAAAGTTAGTGGTTATACTATTTAAAATTATTTATTTAATTAGTGAAAGCTTCTGATTACATAATTCCGAATGACTGATTTATTCAATAAAATTTAGCATAATTTTGTGTAAAATTCGTTTTCCAGGTAGAAAATTCACTCTTTTGGTTGAAAATAATTCTTTTTTCGTACAAAATTAATCCTCTTGGTAGAAAAATGTTCTTTTTTATAGAAAATTCTTCATCTTGGTGGAAATAATTCTTTTTTGGCAGATAATTAATCCTTAAGGTTGAAAATCGACCTTTTTTGTAGGAAATTAATCCCATTGGTTGAAAATAATTTATTTTGGGTAGAAGATTAATTCTCTTCATTAAAAATAATTTATTTTTTGGTAGAAAATAAGTCCTTTTGGTTAAAAATCGATCTTTTTTGGTAGAAAATGAATCTTCATGTTTGAAAAACGTTTTTTTTTTTTGTAGAAAATTATTCCTCTTGGTAAGAAATAATTCTTCTCTAGTAGAAGATTAATCCTCTTGGTTGAAAATAATTCTTTTTTAGTAATAGATTAATCCTCATGGGTGAAAATCTTTTTTTGTTTTGTTTGTAAATAATTAATCCTCTGGGTTGAAAATAATTATTTTTTGTAGAAAATCAATCCTCTTGCTTAAAAATATTTCTTTTCTGGTAAAAGATTAATTCTCCTGGTTAAAAATCGGCCTTTATTGGTCGAAAATTAATCCTCTCAGTTGAGAATAGCTTCTTTTTGTAAAACATTAATCCTCTTGGTTCAAAATAATTCTTTTTTAGTAAAAAATTAATCCTGATGGGTGAAAATCTTTTTTTTTTTGTAGATAATTAATCCTCTTGGTTGAAAAAATTTCTTTTCTGGTAGAAGATTAATCCTCATGGTTGAAAATCGGCCTTTATTGGTAGAAAATTAACCCTTATGTTGATAATGGTTTTCTTGTGTATAAAATTTCCTCTTAGTAGAAAATAATTATTTTTTAGTAAAACATTAATCCTCTGGGTTGAAAATAATTATTTTTTGTATAAAATCAATCCTTTTGGTTAAACATATTTCTTTTCTGGTAGAAGATTAATCCTTTTGGTTGAAATTCGACCTTTTTTGATAGAAAATTAATCCTCTTGGTTGATAATAATTCTTTTTTGTTAGAAGATTAATCTTTATGTTGGAAATGGTTTTTTTTTTGTGTAGAAAATTTCCTTTTGGTAGAAAATAATTTTTTTACAAGAAGATTAATCCTCATGGTAGAAAATCGTTGTTTTTTTTTTGTAGAAAATTGATCCTTTTAATTAAAAATGATAATTTTTACAGAAAATCATTTAACCAGAAAATTATTCCTCTTGGTTGAAAATAATTCTTTTTTAATAGAAAATTAATCCTCATGGTTGAAAATCGTTTTTTGTTTTGTAGAAAATTAATCCAGTTGGTTGAAAATAATTTTTTTGCAGAAAATTAATCCTCTTGGTTAGAAGTAATTCTTTTCTGATAGAAGAGCAATCCACTTGGTTGAAAATCGGTCTTTTTCGGGTAGAAAATTAATCCTCGTGGTTAAAAATAATTCCTTTTTATAGAAAATTTAACCTCTTAGTTCAAAATAATTCTTGTCTGAAAGAAAATTAATCCTCTTGTATGAAAATCAGCCTTTATTGGTAGAAAACTAATCCTATTAGTTGAAAATAGCTTTTTTTCTAGAAATTTAATCCTCTTGGTTAAAACTCATTCTTTTCTGGTAGAAGATTAATCCTCATGGTTGAAAATCGTTTTTTTTGTAGATAATTAATCTATTGGCTGAAAATCGTTTTTTCTTGTTTTTTTTTTTTTTTGTAGAAAATAATCCTCTCGGTTGAAAATAATTCTTTTTGAGTAGAAAATTAATCCTCTTGGTTGAAAATAATTCTTTTTTGATAGAAAATTAATCCTCATGATTGAACATCTTTTTTTTTGGTAGAAAATTAATCCCTTGGCTGAAAATAATTCTTTTTGAGTAGAAAATCAATCCTCTTGGTTGAAAATATTTCTTTTTTGATAGAAAATTAATCCATTGGCTGAAAAAAATTCTTTTTTTTATAGAAAATTAATTCTCTAGGTTGGAAATAATTCTTTTTTTTGTGTAGAAAATTAATCCTTTTGGTTCCCATGAATTTCAATAATTTCAATACATTTTCAAAGGATTTCAAAGATTTAAAGGGTGCTCGTAATATTTAGAAATATTCTCGGAATTTTAAGGGATTTTCAGGGAGCTGCATCTTTTTAAAGAGTTTTAAGGCAATTATATACAATATCTATTAAGTACAAAGGATTTCAGAGAGTTTTAACATGATTTAAAAAATGTTAAAGGATTTGCTCAATTTTCCCAACAATTCACAGAATTTCAGAGGGCTGTAAACATTTCCAGGGATTCCAATATTTTTCAAGATATTTCAAATGATTTTTAAACATTTCAAAGGATTTTAAGAGACACAAAAGTATTTTCACGTATTTTTCAGGATGTCAGAAGATTTTGATTATGTTTTGAAGTTTTTGAGCGATTTTAAGGAATTTCATAAGATTTGTAAAGAATACTTCAAATGATTATTTTAAGTGATTTCAACATATTCAAAAGCTAGGTAGCCATTTGGCGGATAGTTTTACATTCTTAGTCATTTAACGACTAAAAAAGATAAATTGTTAACCACAACTTAAAAATTTTAATTTTAAGGTAGAAAATTATGGAATATTCAATTTGGATAGGTTTAATTTTCCGTTTAAAAAATAACTGTCCAAAAAAACACTTTCAATAAAAAAAATTTAATTAAAAAAAAGACTTACTTTTTCAAACAAAGTGATTAATTTTCAACTGAAAAATGAATGTTTAACCAAAGAGATCAATTTTAAACTGAAAATATGGAATATTCTAATGGAATAAAAGTTAAATTTTCAGTTTAAATAAATAATAATTTTTAAACAAAAGGGAAAGAAATTTTCAACAAAATATTTGAAGTTTATATCTAAAAATACAATTTTCATCCAAATTATTAAATTTTAAAAAAGAAGAGATGATTTTTCAACCAAAAATAGAGGTCCAATTTTCAGTTGAAGGAATTAATTTTTATCCAAAATGATTAATTTTCAACTGCAATGGTTGAATTTTATACCAAAAGGATGAATTTTCAACAATAAAGATTTAATCTTTTACCAAAAACGCCTAATAAAATAATTAAAATGGGAAAAGTTACATAGAAATGCCCCTCGCTTCGACAATTAAATTTTCGTAATGAAGATTTTGTTGAACGCTGTGAAATAATAGAGAAAAAACAGGATGTGATGAAAATATCTAATGAGTCAACTATATAGAAATTTTACTAATGATAGTATGTGAATAATTTTCTAAAATAATTCTTGTATCAGCCTGCTATCAGTGATGAAATCGTTGCATCATTCATAAAGATTATTTAATTTTAAATGTCAGATTAATAATTGCTGGCAAGATGTTTTCTCGAATATTGATTTGTATTTCATGATGCATATTAACCGTTTCTTTTATTCTTGAAAAGGCCAATAAAAATTCTTTTAAATCGTTGAAGTTGAAAAGCTTCGAATTAGATTGACTTATATATTAATACTCCAGTATATAAACACTCAAAAATTAAGAGCAGAAAAATTAATTAAATTGTAATTAGCAAGCCATTGAATCTAAGGTTCCCAATTTTTAATTAGAATTTTTTACATAATTTTATTCAAAATTTGGGTTTTCATTTTCATGTTAGAAAAATTAAGACTGAAGTTCGTACTTCTTCCACTCATTAATTTGAAAAAATATGTATTTAATACAAAATGTCTCATCTTATTTGAACCTAAAATCTTTCATTTTGCATTTTTGAGATAATTCTACATTAGAACAGAAATTTGCAAATTAACTCAAAATTTAAAATGTCAGAGTTTTGAAGCATCTGCATTTCAAAGTTTTGAAGTTCTAAAAGATTGAAATTTAAAAATGATTATACCCATGAGTGATTGGCTAAAAGTTGACCATCTTGGACAGTGAGATTTTCCAAAACAATACCAATTTCAAACTGCCAAATTAAAAAAAAAATAATAATATTACCAAAATGCAAAAAGCATACAGTAAAAGCTACAATATTTTCCCAAATTAAGAAATTTCACATTTTACAGAATTTTACAATTAATTACAAAGTATCCTAAAAATTAAAATTTTTACATATTATTGTACTTCACTTACATATTTCATAAAAAAACGCTATTCATATAAAACATTCGAAATTTGAAAGAGTCAAAATTTGACTGAATAAATTGATCAAACATCCTCGAAATGAAAAGTGAGTCATTTTTACTGACAAAATAGTTGTTTTAACCAGAGTCGTAAGCAGAAAAAAAATTTCTGGGAGAGTTTAAAAAATGTCGAAGAGGGGTTTGGTGATCCGTTCAAATTTTACATGATGTTAATTTTTTGTTCAAATTTCTGTGGGAGGGGGGCATTCAAAACCCCCCTTTCTTACGTCCCTGGTTTTAACAGATGAATCAGTTAATATTGCTGACTAGCTAAATGACTCTCTTTAAATGGTTGATTTTTAGTCAATTTCCTACATTTTTATAAATTATTAAAATGTACTATTAATAACTGATTTGATTCAAAATGACTGATTTAATTTGTGGAAGAGACTGATTAGGTAATTCAAAATGACTGTCTTAATTAGTGAAAGCTACTGATAACACCATTAAAACTAAATTATTTAATCAGTGTATGTTACAGATTAGATTATTCAAAATGACTGATTTAATCAGTCAAAGTTACAGATCAGGGATTATGTTAGATTCATTGCAGGAAAGAAATTGACTGATTTAATCAGTAAAAGTTACAGTTTAGATAATTTTAAAATGTCTGATTTGGCCATTGAAAGTTACTGATTAGATCATTCAAAAATACTGTTTTTGGGGTGAACATTTCAGATTGGCTCAATCAAAAGGGGCTAGTTCATCAGGGAGCCAAATTTACTGTTTTGAAAAGTCACTTTGAATTTACGTCGTTGAATCCGCATTATTTGAATAAGTCAAAATTGAACCCCTGCTGTTATGTATACAGCGATAATTACAATTGATGAAAAACATTATCGATTTCATAACTAATCTTTATTTATTTAGATTTTAGGTTAGTACAGTGTTCCCAATTTTTGGAATGTTTTAAAGTGCGCTTGCGTCGTGCTCGCAAACCGATTGGGCGCATTTTCAGTTGTGATAACAAAAAAAAATGTTTTCTTTCTCTGAACTCAGAATTTAAAACGTCTATTTAATGAAAATCGAACTATTTTTCATCTGTCACTCAAAAAAAATGGTGCCAAGCAAATAATTTGTTTCAATCAATAAGACCAATATTTTCCATTTCTTATAATTAAATAAATATTTTTTTAATTCAAGCAAAAAAATTGTTTCAGTGATATAAATTCAAAAAATGTTGTTGTCTGTCTCAAGCAAACATTTTTCTGAGTGTACCTTTCAAACCCTTCCTTAAGAAAACTAAATCGAATTACCCTGAAAGATATTCCAAACGCGTCTTCCTTAGATATTCGCTTCACGAGCTGAGTCGTCAACTCAGATGCATTCCTAGCACCGTCATTTAATAAAACTTGATAATATACATCGTAATCGATGAATCACCAATGATTAAAACTAGCCTTCCTTCTGATTACAGATGGAGAACGGGGCCTACGAGGATGAGCCATCGTCCAGAAAGTTACATCCTCACCACTCCTTCGAGGAGACGCCTCGGGCGCCCCTAAGAAAGCTCATCCGTCCAACTGAATTATTTCGCATGGATTCCTCCACGAGTCCTGACTCCCACATCTACGAGGACATCACTTCCGGCGCCTCATCGGCAAATTCCCCCTTTCGGTCATCCTCAGATGCGCGTCTCCCGGAACCTCCTCGACCAGAAATCCCAAACTCTCAACGGCAGCCTATTCCGGAAAATCGGTATTACTCGAATTCCGAGATTGAGCGAGATTCCTCAAATTCATTTCACCGAAATCTCACACTCCCGCTGAGAAGAGCGAACCCTCTGAGAGACAGTGTCGAAAGCGTGATCAGCTCTTCCGTCCGCGTCACCAGCAGAGAAAGGATCCGAGCCGGTCCTCCAATTTGTGAGAATGGTTCCGCGATCGAGGAAAACTCGAGGTACACTTCCGGTCCCATAGCGGAAGTTCACAGCGATCGACACGCGAAAAGACGTCGAAAAAAGGACTGTAAACACTGCAAAAATCGAACCAATTCCGGATTCTCTTCCGCCAGTGAAGTTCCAGTGGATGTCCCCTGTAGTGAAAGACTGTACGAGGAAAATGAGTTCGGACTCGAGCAAGACCGGAATGGAAAGTCGCGGCTCGGGATTGAACCGATTTTTCACCTTCCCGAGGGCAGGTTGCCGAGTTTTTGCAGCGCGAGATGTGAAAAAACGGGGAGAACGGGCAGTGTTTATTGCATTTCGAACAATGTTGATGTGAGTGGTAATGTTCAGGGTAATGGACAGGGTAATGTGAAGACCTTGAACTATGACAAGAACGACATAGAGGCTCGGCTCGCCCACGTTGAGGGCTGCGAGGACAAGGCCCTCATTACCCCGCCGAAGAACAGTCGAGCTGGGATGAAGGTGAACTCTATCTACGCGCAGGAACACTGGCATACCAAGGACGCGCCGATCTTCCTTACCGACGTTAAGGAACAAAGTCCCTTTCAGGTGAGACTGGCGATGCACGATTTCTTTTGTCTGCAGGTGCGGCACTCGACTTTTCAGTTTTCTCTCGGGCGATGCTCTTGAAAAAATTACGACCGAGTCGTCGTATCACCTTTCTGAGCCTTGCTGGCTTAGGGAGGATGCATCGCTTCTTTTCTAGAATCTAGATAGATAGATGTCCTTGGAGAGAGAGAAAAAAAGTGGAAATGAAGGAAATTTGTAGCACATTTTGGACTGAGCAGGTTCTTTTCTCGCTTTTCTTCTTGACATATAATGCTGAAATTCATGAGGATTAGATACGGGAAATGGATTCGGGAGTTTAGGCGTTTAAACTTGAAGGGATAATGGGGGATAATCATGGGCTCAGTTAGATTTTACTGAGGTGTCCTGTTGAGAAACGTTTTAGAATTTTTTTTTAAATTTGATTTGAAATGTATTCTTAGGGGGAGTAGTGTGATTTTTCACGAAAATAGGGGAATATGGAATTCAATATAAAAAAGACTTTAACTGAAGACCAAAAAAGATTCTCTACCAAGAGATGAACTTTCTAACCGGAAAGACGAATTTACAGCAATAAGAAAATTAAGTTTTGACTAAACGACTGCATTAACAATCAAATAGTTGAACTTTCAAGCAAAAAAGAAAAGAATTTTCGTCGAAGAAAGATGAATTTGTACTCCTAAAGAACCTATTTTTTAGATAGCAATTGCATTTTTGACAAAAAAAGACCCAATCAAAATACATAAATTTTCAACCTAGAAAGATGCATTTCAACCAAGTGGTTAAATTTCCAAATAAATGAGATTAAAATTCAACCAAAAAGAATAGAATTTTCAGGCTAAAAAGGCAGTTTTTTTTAGAAGTTACTTGAATTTTCAACGCAAAAAGTTTAGTTTTAACCAACAAAATTCATTTTCAACAAGGAAGATGATTTTTCTACTATTAAAGATGAATTTTTCTGCCAAAAGACAAATTTGCAACCTGCTCAATTAGGCAACAAAAAAAATCATCAACCTTTAACAATGATGTTGAATTTTCAGTCAAGAAAGATCTTTAAACCAAATAGTATTTTTTGAACAGAAAATGGAATCTTCAAATTTTAAGTTTGGTCAAATTTTTTTTTTTGACATAAAAACGATTTTTTAACAAGTTGAAATCAATCAAAAAGACGAATTTTTTACCCAACAGGTAAATCTTCAACTAAAAAGAGGAATTTTCAACAAATATTGCTCATTTTCAATAAAAATGGTGAATTTTTAACAATGCACTTGAATTTGCGACGAAAGCAGATAATTTGATTAAAATAATCAATTTTCAACCTAAAATAATAATCCTCAACCTTCAACAATGACGTTGAATTTTCAATGAAATAACATTATTTTCACATCAAATAATTGAATTTTGAACTGAAGAAGAAATTTTTTTATATCGAAATTTTCAAATTTCTAGATAAACAAAAAGTTTTTAAAGAAATCAAACGATTTCTTACAAATTGACTTGAACTAAAAAAGACGAATTTTTAACCTAAATAGATGAATCCTCAAAAAAAAAAAAAATTTTTAACAAACAAAATTACTTTTCTGCCGAAAAATACGAATGTTCAACAAAATAGTTAAATTCTAAACATAAACAGATTATATGA
Organism: Belonocnema kinseyi; assembly: GCF_010883055.1. NCBI lineage: Eukaryota > Metazoa > Arthropoda > Insecta > Hymenoptera > Cynipidae > Belonocnema > Belonocnema kinseyi. The sequence goes on along the minus strand of NC_046658.1, from coordinate 158,397,394 downwards.
AATATATAAAATCAATATAAAATGTTATCAACAATATCAATATAAAATATCAATTTTAACCAAAAAAGGTAATACTTACATTTTTAGTTTAAAAAATTAATTTTTAAACAAAAACTCAAATTTTCAACCGAAGAGATGAAATTTCAACTAAAATTATGAATTAAAAAAAAAAGAATGTTCTACATTCAACTCAAAAGATTATTTTTTAACCAAAAAGATTAATGTTCTAAAAATGTAATAGTTAAATTTTCGATCTAATTTTATTCTTCTGGTTTAAATATCACATGCAGCGGGAAATTAGTGGAATATTATTTTCACTTTAAAATACAGTAAATGACAATAAAATACAATAATGTGATAATTTTAAAGCTGTGTAAAAATTTATAATTACTTTTAAAATCATATGATCATACAAAATATTTTTATCATTTTCCATTATAAACAAAAATATAAAATTACAACAAAAATGCCGCTAGAATCTAAGTTTCGCTAAAATTCGAAATCTTTTATCTTTATATTAATTTATTTTATTCCAAATTTTAGAAAAAGCTTGCAGTTTTCAGTAGAATTGTTTTAGTAGTTTTTTGACAATGTTTAACAATTTTTTAAACAATTGAAACTTACCAAAATAATGCTGGTAGACATTTTAGCAAAATATTAGAATTATAAATTTTTATAAAAAATCATCATTTTTTCATATTTGTAGCAATTGCTGTTTATTGAGAAAATACAATTCTCACAATAAAATACAGTCAATTACAATAAAGTACAATAATGTAAAATTTGTAATTTTCTATAAAAATTTGAAATTACTTTAAAGAATTTTATGAGTTTGAATCATAGCAGAAACAAAAAATCACAATTTTTAGATAGTTGTACTTTATTGTTTTTATTTAGTAACTTATACTTTCGAATTCTAGTAAAAGATTGTAGCCTTCATTAAAATTATTTCAGCAATTTAAAAACAATTTTACTATAAACTACTAGTTTTCTTCTCTCTAGAATACAGCCACTTTCACAATATTTTACAATTTAAATTTGTTGTTCAAAAATACCATTTTTCGATAGTTGTACTTTATTTGATTAAAAAAAAATTTGTTTAATTAAACTCGTAATAAAAAATAATAAAGTATAATAATGTGAAAATTGTAATTAAAAAATAAAAAAACTAGCATTACTTGTCAAATTTGGCAAAAGTGTTCTGAATCTTAGTATCAGAATGGTAGCTTTTAGTAGAATTAGTTTATTAATTCAACATTGTCTTTATTGACAAAATACTTTATCCGCAATAAAACACAGTAATCTGAAAATTGTATTTTTTTGTAGTTTCTAGTAGAATTTCATTTTTAATTTCAATTGTTTTTGAAAAAATCGTTTAAATGGTGGAAAATTACAAAAAAAAATTTCGACTAGAAACTATAAGATTTTTTCGATAATTCAGGCACTTATACAATTTTACAGTTTAAAATGTATACAAAAATCACAATTTTAAAATATCTTTAGTTTATTTTATTCAGAAAATACATTTTCTATAATAAAAAACAATAAAGTACAGCAATGTGAAAATTGTAATTTTTGTAATAAATTTGTATTGCTTGTAAAATTTGGTAAAAGTTTCCCGAATTCTAGCGCTAGAACTAATTAATTAATATACCATTGTTTTATTTAAGTTAGAAATTATATTAAATTATGAAATTGAACTGATTGAAATTAATTGCATTTTAATGGCAAATTACAGTTCCACAAAGTTATCAGTTCTTAGAACTTAAGACTTATTTCATGTCAAATTTTTTTCAAAAGCAAGACACATTATTTAATTTCTTTTTAATTCTTCATGTCAAAAAAGAAATGACTGTTCCTTCGGCAGAAATATTTAGCTTTTTTTTTGACGAAGATAATTTGTAAGAAATTTCTTGCATTCACATCTCATGCTCGAAGTGAACCGGTTGCGATTGATTGCGTTGCTGAGATGAGAACTCTGCCGACAGCGGAGAGCGAGTGAGCGACAGGCAGGCAGAGCCATAGCGAACGCACGTGGCATACCGACCGGTCAGTGCGTACTGCGCATGCGAATAGACCGCGCGCACGCATGCAACATTTGAATCAGTTAGAAATGTCGACGCTAGGTTTCGCATCAGGGCGTAGAAGAGTAGCCCGCGGGTCTTCTCGCAAGAGAGATGATTCTGCGAAATTATAAGACAATTCGAATCGACCACTTAAGCATACTTACCTGGCGCAGAGGCTACCGTGATCATGAAGGCGGTTCCTCCAGGGCGAGGCTTTTCCATTGCACTACGGTTTAGCTGACCCTTGCGAATATCCCTAATGTGGATATCTCGGGCGTATAATTTTTGTTAGTCGGGACTGCGTACGCGCTGTCCCGGATAAATAAATTTAAACAGAATTTTAAAATTTTAACATATTTTCGTGAGTTTCTTCAAAGAATATTCATAGAAATTAGCTTGAGTATAATCCCTTAAATAAATTACGTTCAATAAGCTGTTTTTTAATATTTCGGTAAACATTTTAATTGTTGTAAGAATTTTGTTTTATGAGATTTAATTTTAATGTCTCCAAGATGATTATAAATGTCGAATTTTAAAGATTTAATACAAAAATTGATTTTTTAAAGAATTTTTTAAAACTTGTATTTATTATCCCTGGAAGCAATTTAATTACTTTTTGTTTTAAAATATTAACTTTTAAAGAGAATTTAAAGACACTTAAAAATCCCTAAAAAGAATCTGTGAGATTTCAAGGCATTTTTACAAATTTTGCATTAGTTAAAAAAATTTTAAGGAAAAATTGGAATTATTTTAAGAGAAAATTATAATTGATAAGTTTCAATGGTTTATTCCAAATAATAGTTTATTCCTGGAATAATCTTTAATTATCTTTTTATTGTCAAATATTATCTTTTAAGTCAAATTTAAGAACATTTTTGAAAATTTCCGAAATAAATCTGCTAGATTGTAAGAAAGTTTTTCTAAATTTTGCACGGTATTCAAGAACTTTTAAAGAAAAATTCGAATTAATTTAAAAGTTATTTGGAAGCTTTAGAAATTCCAAATGTTTATTCCAGAGAATGAACAATTTTATTTTGATTCCTGGAATAATTTAAAATAACTTCATTTTGAAATATTAACTGTTGAAGAAAATTTACACAAATTTCACAAGATTTAAAAAAATTTCGAAAAAAAATCTGGGAGATTTCAAAATATTTTGGTTAATTTTGCATAATTAAACAAAAAATTTAGAGAATTTTCGAATGATTTTACGTGATATTTAGCAGTTAAAAAAATCACAAATAATTAGTAACTCGAAAAGGTTTGACTAACATTTTTTAATATATTTAGATTTTCAAAAAAATTCTGAGAAAATCGATTTAAAGTGAAAAATAATTTTTAATACATAATACTCCACTTACAGTAAAAGTCAAAAGTCTTTGAACACTTAAATTTGAGCTTGCATTAGATTTTAGAAAATTTAAAATAAAATTCTCTTTTTCACTCTAATTTTTTTTTTAATTATTAAAAATCTTTTAAATTTAATCAAAAAAAATTAAATCTCCCAAATTTAATTCAAAATTTTTAAAACTCTACAAAGGTTTTCTTTCAAAATTAATTTTTCAAATTAAAAGACCATTTAAAATTTTCCTAAGCGGAAAAATGATATATAGTTTATATATAGTGTGAAGTTTTATATATAATATTCATTTGTTTTATATAATGAATGTATAAAAAAATGAATATTATATATAATATCTCCACCTGGGTCAAGATTTTTTTAAAACTGCAAAAATTCTTAAAAAGATTCTAAATTTATTTTTAAATCTTTGAAATTCAGCATTTTTTCAAATTTTTTAAATCTTTTTAAATTTCTTAAGTCGTTTGAAATTTTGTTCAAGAATAATCTTAACAGAAATATTGTTCTCTTGAAACCTTTCAAAATTCTTAAAAATCTTCTAATTTCTTTAGATCATGAAAAATCTACATTTTTTAAAACTTTTTGTTCAAACCGCTTTAAGTTTGAAATTATTTTTAAATCTTTTCACAACTTCTGAACATCTTTTAATCTGATTACTCGTTTTTTTTTAATTTTCTCATCGTGCCATATCAAAAATGTAAAGTTTTAAAGCTTAAAACGAACCTTTTAAAATAAAACTTAAATTATTTTTAATTTCCCCATAAATCTTCTTAAAAAATTAAGCCCTCAATTCTTTCAAAAATAAAATTTTATACATTTTTGTCGAATTGTACAAAATAAGTTTTTGTCAATAATTTCATTTTTCTCATTTCTACAAAAGTATGACAAAGTTTATAAATTACATTTATATTTTTAT